>NC_090935.1:438565863-438870238 GCF_040938575.1 Ambystoma mexicanum
AATATTCCACAAATCCTTTTGGGTTATAGAGTTACAGCCCTTTATGATCTAATAGAAATATTTCTTCCTCAATCAATTTAAGGCTTCACAATCTATGATTAGATGCTAAAGAAATTCAGTCATCGGTCTCTGTTCGCAAAACTGACAATCTGGGGGGAGTCCACCCAACATCCTCCTCTGGCTTAATACTTCCCTGGTCGGTAGAATGTTTTAGCCTTAGGAATAGATCACGGAACCAAGGACAAGGGAATTAAGTCAGGTATAATGGAAGTTGGTTCACCCCTCTACCTTCCAGACGCAAATTCAGGGCTAGTTTGTATTTTGATCTTTGAGCAATCGTATTGATCCAATCTTGGTGAAGGAGTTGTTTTTTTACTTTACTCTGGGTCCTCAGTAAAACCTCCTCCGTGAGACCCAGGTCCTCCCGCCAAGACCCACATGCTGCTTTCCCGCGATCTAGGAGGTCTTCCGTCCCCTTACTAGGCTCGATTTTTTTGTGTTTCAAAAGGTGCAGGTGCCTCTAAATCAAAGCACTTCCCATAAAATGCCAATGGGCCTCATTACAAGTTTGCCGGTCCGGTAACTATGGTACTGATAAGCTTGCCGGTACCGTAGTTACTGGACCGGCAAACTATGAGTTCTGCTTGCGGGTGCCTTTTCACCCACCAGGTCGGGCAGGGTCCGCCAGGGTTGTAATGGCCCTGTATTTCCCCATTACAAGGGGCTGGAAAAATTCATAAGTTTGGCAGCAGCCTACTCGTTTTATTGGCAAGACTACTGCCAAATTTGTAAGGAGGCCCAATACCTTCCATTAAATCCTAGATAACATTGATTGAAGCCCCAAGTCAAATCTGATCATTGCTTTTCGGTTAGATTGGGGAATGCAAAGCACTCTTTTTCAAAAAGAACCCCCCATGGTCTCCCAGAAAGGGTTAGGCCATATCTGGATGGACTCTGCACCATAAATCAGGATCGGCACAACCTTCTCTTTAAAGAAGGTACTTACAGGTACCAGAGAACATTTTCCCAACCTTTTATATAACATTAGCCCCTGCGTCGTAAGTCTTTTGCATTTGAGCCTAATGTTCTCCATCCATTGTTTTGTTTTTCAATACTTCAGTTCAGGGTCACACCTAGATATGTTTTAGTGTCTAAACAGTCAAGGGAACCCTTATCAACTCTTCATTTAAAACCCTGCTTCTTTTTCCCCATTTTAAGATCTCAAATCATAATTTTAGTCTTTTTGACATTAATCCTTAAATAATTTTGCTCAAAATATTGTATCATCTCATTAAGTCTCTGCTGCTGGCCTATTTGCATCTGATCTAGGATCATAATGTTGTCGTCATAGAGAGCCTAGCGGATAGGCTGATTATATAGCTTCGGGGGAAATTCCTGAATGGAATCCTGGCCTTCTTCAATATCAGCTAGGAAAAGGTTAAATAAAGCAGGGTCCAGGGAGCAACATTGTTTCAGACCCCTAAATGTCTGGATTTCCTCAGTGAGGTGGCCCTGAGTGGAGAGTCTAAACCTCACACTCATGTTGGAATATAGGGACATAATTGCCTCAACCAGATCTCTTGGGCATCCCCAGCACAACAGATTTCCCCACAGCCTTTCCCTACTGATTCTATCAAAGACCTGCTCAAGGTCAATGAATGCCATATATAATTTTGTATTTGTCTTCAGAGCTCTAGCTTTTAATGCATTTGGCAGGAAAAGGTTGAGACCCGTCCCCACTCCCCTGACGAAGCAGACGCCCAGTCTCTCTTGCCCTTCTGAAAAGCTATCGTTGTAGCAGGGAGGCAAATATTTGTCCTGTAGTGTTGAGAAGCGCAATAGGGCGATAGTGTGAAGGATCGTCCTAATTGCCCTTATTAAACACCTGGATGATCAGTGCCCACTTCCATAATTTGTCACTTCCTTAAAATCTAAGATTTGTCTAAACAACAAGAAGCAGAACTCTGACCATAGTTCTGGGTTTTGCTTTAGAATGTTATTTTTTTTATTTATTTTTTATTTTTATTATTATTACTTGTGTATAATCAAAAAGATTTTTACAAGAATCTCTTCAAAATCTCTTCAAAAAGAAGAAAAAAACAGGTCAGGTAGAGCTGTCGATAAAGTATGGAATGTAAAGTTTAAAATGAGAAAGTTCAATTTCTAATTTCTTGCGGCTATGGATGTATTGGCTGCAGCGACGCAACTGTTTCGTCAGCCGTTCTTTCCGATGTTTTCTGAGCTGTAATCGTCTGCATGGCTGCTTCCAGAATCTTAACTGCTGCTATGGTGTATCTTGTAGTTTCCCCTGTAATCAGGCGATAACACCAGATTTAATCGTCTCGGATTTGTGAGTCTGCGAAGAGCGGGGTCAGAAATGAGACCCGCAAGTGGCTTGTTTTTTTGCAGTACATTAGCAAGTGTTGAAATGTTTCTCGTTCTGAGTCCTCTTTACATAGTCTACACTTATCTGATGTTGAGAGAGCACGCGTTGCTCGAATTTCTTGAGTTAGCAGTAAATTTAAGCGTATCCTCATAAACATTTTCTGAAGTGGTTTATTTGGGAATTTAGAACAGTATGCTAGTGGGACTTTCAGCTTATTTGTAGGTGGCGGTAGAATGTTGTTATTAAGGCTATCACGGCCAGCAGCCCTAGAAATATTTAATTTTTTTATAAGACAAATTATATCTTCCCAATCAAATACAATGCCCCATTTTCAATCAGAAATATTATTAGAAAATTGCTTTTCAGCCTCCACCGCCAGGGCCTGTTCCATGTATCTGGGCACGGATGAATCAACCTCCCTATTAGGCCCCTTGGCGAAGAGAGACGAGTAATGCTCAATACATCTGAATTCAGACACTATTGAAAGAAGGGTTGCCAGTTGGTGATTTTCAGTGTTATTTAGCATGACCCAGAGGTCCCTGCTATTTTTTTTGCTATTATTTTCAGTATAACCTTGGCATCATGTTGCATATGCACGGCCTTAGATAATAGCAGTCAATTGCAGTATTGTTGCTTGCTTTTCCTTATCAATTCATATCTATCGGACGTGATCCGCTTACTCAGTTGTCTCAATTCCGGCCAATATATTTTCCTTTGTTCCACCAGCTCGTTGTTATAATAGTGTGCCCTTGTGGCCTTGGGATGGGGACCCTGGGAACAGGTGGATTTAAACTGTTGGAGTAGCCCATCATAGTTCAGGGACACCGCCCTGACCAGAGAGAAGTGCCTCAACACCTCCACCACTACTGCCACATCCTCTGTCCGAATACGAAGCCTATTTCCAGCCTGATTTACCTAGATTAGTTCACTTTTCATTTTAGGCATCACACTCCCACCCACCTTCCATATAAATTTCAAAAGACAATGATCACTATTTCCCATTGGGCAGACCTCCAATGAAGCAACCCATCTAGAGACATTAGGAGATATTAAAAATAATCTGGACAAGATTGTTGGGGGCCTCTAGACCATGTGTTGTTTGCAGGTATGGTACCCCCAGTTTTGCCGTTTACCATCTCAATATCACAAGCCTTCAATACTTTTATCCATAACAAGGCTTTTTTCTGCATATTTGTACGAGGAAGAATTCTTCCCCAAACAATTTAAATTAAGATCTCCACAAATGATAAAGTGGGGGTTAAGCTCCTTTATATAGATCCTGTCTATCCATGTAACATTCAAATTAACAAATGAAGCTATTCATTGAAGCAGGGTTCCGATATAAATTTATAATAATCAAGGACAGTTTTGGTAAGCCAATAGCTCTTTCCCAGCTTAAGTAAACCAGTTGAACAAATGGGTTTAAATTTACAGATTCCATCACTCACAGCCCTCTAACCATCTTTATCAAGGTGAGTAATCCAGACGAAGGACGACCCAGCAAAATTGTTTTTCCGGGTTACAGCAAACCTTGAATCCATCACAGATGGGAGCGCTACAGAGCCAGGTCTTCTGGAGGCAGATTACATCATAGTTCTTTAAACGAGACCCACCCATTGGAACAGATGTTCATGTCCCCTAGTATTCCAGGAGCACCATTTAATTGGCGCCCAGTCTTGCGGTTCTGGTTGTAAATCATTGGATGATTGGGCCAAGCCCTGCCATCCAGGACCAATCTTGATTATTTTTTGTCCAGTGATTTCTGTTCCTTGTCAATCTTTATGGCTCTTATGACAAGCATTGCACCGCCCATAGTAATTTTTAAAGATGGCCTTTGCACTTGCTCTAGTTGGCCGCCCCTGCCCACTGATATTTTCTTATATTCTGTTCCACACACAATGGAGCTTTCTCTATTTGGATAGGTCCAAGTAGTTCTGATCCATAGATTGGCTTTTCTGAGATCTCACATCCCAATGAGAGTAGATCTCCTGCTGCTTCAAGCTACATATTGCACACCAAACATGAGTATAGATGCATAGATACCCAATCCATCCGCTTTTCATTAACAAATTAGACAATCTTTAGATCTTTAGATTTAATATTTTTTAGTTTTGGCACGCAATGTAGAAGCTTTAAGACGTCCACCCGGTCCAGGATTAAACCATCTTTGCAAGGCAGAATTCTTTCTATTGTAATCATAAGAGACAGGGTTTCTTTGAATAGCTGTACTTTCACCGATTTTTCTTTAGTTTTTGTTCTTAGGAAAGTGTGGGGTGACACTCATACAAGCCATTGCGTTGTTGTCTTAGGTTGGGTGGATATCCTGGTTCTTCTTTCTTCTAGATTATAGAATTCTTTTGGGGTCCGGTCAAGGTCAGCTTGAGTCCTAGGATGGATAGTCAAAGACCCAGAGGGGGAGCCAGCTGATTCACCATTAGGTGAAGGCAGTGGGTCGAGCATAGGTTCCCCACAGTAAGCGTCATCCCCTGTTTCTTCCTCATTGCTTGCCCCTTCAAAGTAGGTCGATAAATCAAGGCAACGGAGCATCTCCTCACCCATCACCACATCTTCTTTTTTCTGGCTCGACAGATGGTGCTGGATTTAGAACCATTCTCCCTACAATGTTATTTTTCAGCGTTTAAGCCTGCTTTGATTATATCGGTGGGGGCATTAGTAATTTACGCAGAAACACCCTTGAGCCATTTGATTTTGGTTTGTTGTTATTCAGCAGATTCTTTGACTTTTTCTGTAGTGTGCCCTCTCCTTTCATCGCCTGGGATTTGGTGTTTGTTTCGCCAAAATCACAAATTGCTTTGGGCCTGGTGTCGTGGTATTATCCTCAGTAGTTGGTTCATTTATCTGAGATTATCCCAATGTCACCATCATCGGCTCTTGGTGAGGCAACTGCTCTGTATTTTGCAACTCAAGGGGATCTTTGTCATGCCCTGCTCGGGCATTGGCCCCAGATTTGAAACCGTCTTGTTGACATTCCCATAAGTTGTTTAGCCTCTCTACAATGATAATGTCATCTTGTATTTACATTTCTCTTCTCTCCTTAGGCACCTCAAAAGAACTAAATGTTGGACACTGTGGTCCAGGGCCCTCAGTTTGAGCCGACAAGGATGCATTGCCAACCTTTCTGAGGTGAAAAGTTTCTTGAGACTTTCTTGCCGAATTCAGGGTCTCAAGAGTAGTGGGCATCAGTATGTTCTTTTCATTAGCCTCCCCTCTTGCAAGGTCAGCCAGCCTTTCCTGCCATTTCAAAGTCATTTCTCCCTCTTTAACCAAATGGTCTTCAATGCCTTTGAAGGGATTCTAGAGGTAATAGTTTGGTATGGGTCGTTGTTAAGAGAGTAGCTTGCTCTTTAATTCAGTCATTCATTGACTCATATAATGTGATGAAGGGATTAAGGGAGACAGTCAGACTTGACATTATAAAAGCCTGGATATTTTCGATCTCCGAAAACCCTTTGGGCCTGCATCCTCGATGATCCATATTGGTGATGCAAAGGTCTCTCTAATGGTTCAGAATTCAGAGAGGAAAAGGAGGATGCACTCTGTATGGTTCTCTTCCTCCATGGAGCTGACTCGATAGTTGTAGAAAGAACTAGGCGCGTCTCTAATGTCGGTTCCATGCTCCCAGTATTTACAATTGGAGTAGAAATGAAATCAATTCTTGTTAAGAGTGGTTTGTCTTTGAGATCCGTCATTTCTGTTCTATTTCTCTTCAGTGCCATCTCACCCCGTTCTTTTGGTCTATCTGTAGATGTTCGAGGTGTGTGTGGATTAAAAACTTTGAGGAGTCTTATCTGGCTTTCCATTGATGTTTTAATTACAGCGATATCTCTTGATAGCCTTGCTGCAATGGCTGCATGTTGTGTCATCAGGCAATCTATAGATGGATTGGGCCATGTATCCCTTTCAATTTGGTCATTATGGTTGTTTTGCATGTATTCGGGCATGTCAGGACGTGCAAACACATCCTCTAAATCCACATACTCCTCTGAATAACCTAAGTAGTCCTGCCCTAGAGTAGACTTATAGGTATTCGTTATCTTCTCCACCATTTCTAAGTCATTTGCAGTGCCATTATCCTTGATCTTTGACCTGTCTTGCCTCCTGGGGCCCTTAATTTGACTTGTAATTATGGAAGATGCTGTATTAGTCACATTCACTGTAATCTCACTAGGGGAATACAGGACCAGGGTCTTTGTCTTGATTGAGTCCACCATAGGTGGTGTGTAGAGGCGAGATCTTCTATCACCAATTAACGTAGATTGCATTTGTTCCATCTCCTGTTCCGATTCCACAGACTCTTCATTATGATTGCAGATTATCAGATACGCCAGCAGCGGTAGCAATGTCACAATCAATTATCAAAGCGGAATCAGATGTCACCACAATGACGTCATGTTCATGGATTTCCACCGAGATATTGGTGATATTGACAGTTCTTCACACATTCTTCCCTTTCTACAAGTACATGAGCCCTTCAGTGGTATAAAGCTTTAATTCATTTTTTGCTCCAGCAGTGAAAAACAAAGAGACGAGCACTAATGTTGTGGAGTGCTTGGGCAGGAGTGAGGAAGGAAATGGAGCTACGTCAGAAGGAAAAGATGAAATAAGGCTTAATCTCAACAAGAAACCAACCACGGCAGACACCGGTTAGTCACTGGTTACTCACTGGTTACTCACTGGGTCTTCTGCTTGCTGGGTCGCCAGTAATTGCAAAGTTGCAAGCAATTGAACGTTGTTCTAGTGATTTCAGCAGTTGTGCGAAGTCCACAGCACGCAGCGCGAAAGCAAAATCGGCGGACACTGGTTAGTCACTGGTTACTCATCAATTCTTCTGCTTGCTGGGTCGCCAGTAGTTGCAAGCAATTGAAAGTTCTGCTAGTGATTTCAGCAGAGTTGTGTGAAGTCCACAGCACCGAAGCACTCCGGCAGCCCAACAGCCCAGCTCCCCAGACTGCCAGACTGTACCACTCAGCACCACTCTGTGCTTGCTCCACGATGTTTAGGGTCTTCAGTATTTGCGCTCTGCCTTCACAGAATAGAGAGTAGAAACAGACTGACCGACTGCCAGACTGCACCACACAGCAACCCTCCGCGCTCGCTCCAAGAGGTTTACAGTCTTTAGTATTCATGCTCCGCCTTCACCGAATAGAAAGTAGAAACAGACTGACCGACTGCACCACTCAGTTTTCACTTTTAACCTTTATTCTGCCCTATTCTTTTTTCCCATTTGTTTAGTTGATTAAAAGGACTCGGGTCATTTTGATTATTTTAACCATGTCTTATTCTGACATTTTGGGCATCTACTATCCTGCATTGTGTTCATTTGGTAATCAGAACCAAAAGTCAATGGCTGGGAGGTTTTGAATAAATCATAACCATGGGCATAGTGCTAGGCAACCCTCCAACCATCGTTTTACAGCCTGCGAAGCCATTACAGAAGGTGAAAGTCCATATGCAGATCAGGCTTGGTCCGACCCCAAAAGGAGCAGCTCAGCTTGAACTGCTAGTTTACATGCCTTCTGCATGAGACCACAACACAAGCATCCCCAGATATGTTTCAGCTTTGCAGAGTGTCATCAGTGAGGAGTAGCTTGGGTCTCTAGGCCCGGCAGGCTCGGGACCCCCATCAGGGCATACCCGTCCCATTCGGAGTGACTAAAGCAAAACCAAACATTGATGGCTTGAAGGTTTTGAATAAATCATAACCACGGGCACAGCTCTGGGCAACCCTCCAGACCATCGTTTTTCAGCCTGCCAAGTCATTACAGAAGGTGAAAGACCATATGCAGATGGAGGGCAATCGAGACAGTGTTCATTCCATTTGTTTTACAGTAACCATGCCTTTTCTGAGTCCACAAGCCATGGCCTATTTTCTGTAATGACAATAAAGAAGAGGAGGTGGCCCACATGAAGGTCCAGTTGGAGATTGAGGAATAATTGGAGGATGTCCTGTTCACAATTAAGACTACCATCACCCTATAATGGATCAACAGGGTGACTTTGAGGAACAACATGTTTTGACATATCTCACAGGCAGTACTTACAGATATTAATACTGAATGGCTCCTTCTCTGATAACATTGTTTTCAGTGTGTAATTGGGCAACAGGATACCTATACTCTTCTTCCACAGAGCAACGAGATGGGATCACAGTGGGGGTGTGGAAGGTGGGACATCAAATGGGGAAGGTGATGGAAGTCATTGGTGCCAAAGGGCTTGCAAAAAGCCAAGGAGCCAGTGGGACCGACGTGGACTTGATTCAAGCTGAGTTTTGCTTGGCATGGTGTCAGGTCTGTTACAGTCAGCACTCTAATGTCACCCTTGTGTTTCTGCTCATCAAATTCAAGTGAAAATGTGGGCGCATGCTCTCCCTAGACAAGAGGACACAAACCCCTTCCGTGATACAAGATCTCAAAGACCCATTGTCACATTCTGAGTGATGCATGTTGGGGACCAGATAGTAAAGACATCAATTTGGGCCACTTATCTGCTATGGTTACTCCTGTAGTATCAGCCTTCTTGAAAGTGGGTATGAGACTACTAGTGAGAGAGTGACAGAGAGAGAGGGAGACAAAGATCTAGAGAGAGAGAGAGGAAGCGAGAGAGACAAAGAAAAAGAGAGAGACAGAGAGAGAGACAGGGAGACATAGAAAGCGAACAAGACGGGGGGAGAGACAGAGACAGGAAGAGAGAGTTCCAAAGAGGGGAAGAGCGAGATAGAAACAGAGAGAGGAAGAGGAATAGAAGAGGTTGAGAGGGAGATAAAGATAAAGAGCGAGAGAGAAAGAACGAGAGTGACATAGAGAGTGGACTGAAAAGTATGCCCCATGTGCAATGCCCCAAAGAAAAATGGTGCTGTCAAATACTTCCTTTTACAGACTGCATGAGGCTTCTGTAAAGAAAAAATATATTATATTATAATGTGTTAGCACATCACACGCTAGCAGAAACAATGAAATAAGTTAACGAAGAAAGGGCGACGGGAGGGCAGAGAGACAGACAGAGAGAAGAGAGACATAAACAGAGAAAGAGAGATAAACAGACTAGAAAGACAGAAAGAGCGAGACCGTGAGTGCTTAGAGCCTGCACAACCAAGTACATGCTATGTACAATGCTCCCAAGTTCTATTAATATGATACGTCATTTATAAACCGCCTGTACACAAGTGTTTAGTGTTAGTGACAAGACAAGGGAGAGAAGACAGAGGGAGGACAAGACAAACGATCTTACTAGGACGTGTGTCATTAGGATCCTGTTGCCAATATCCTCCTTCTATAGATGGAAAATGTCCATCATTTAGGGCTGGGTTTACTTTAAGAAACATTATGTTATATTTCAATATATTGGCACATTAGCCTCAAAAGAAAGGAAACGTTCTGAGAGAGAGCACGACAGAGAGACAGAGAGACATGGAATGGGAGCAGGGCAGAAAGAGCTTGAGAAATCTAACATCTAGCAGCTGGACCATAGTACATAGCATGTTCAATGCCCCCATGATCAATGGTGCTGCCGATTTCCTACTTTTGTTAAAGGACAACGACTTCGGTAAAGAAAAACATATTATTTGGTCATGTATGAGAACATCACAGAATATCTTAACAAATCGCTGTAAGCTTCGGGAAGAAAGGGAGAAAGAGTGAAGAAGAGTGAGATAGACATAGATACTGAGAGAGAGAGGCACACAGCGGAAGATAGGCAGAGAGGATGATAGAAAAAGAGCGAAAGTGTGAGATGGAGAGAGAGAACGAGTGAACGAGTGAGAGAGAGATTAGAGCCTGAACGGAAAATCATGTACCATGTGCAATGCCCCCAAATTCAAAGTTGCTCTCAATGTCCTCCTGTGTATGGACGACCGATGACTCTCAGGTGGCTTCTTTAATGAACAATGCTGTTATTTTATTATGTATTAGGACTTTTTCCAGTACCAGAACACGTTCGAGTTAATTACGGACAAAAGGAAACGAGTTTAGTGAGAGAGAGAACGATAGCGGGAGAGAATAAGTGCTTAGTGTCTGGACAGCAAAGTACATACTATGTGCAATGCCTCCATGCTCACTGGTGCTGTCAATGTCCTACTTCTATCAATGGATGATCCTATTCTACTTCTGAATATAGAGGTAAAGAAAATATATATCATAATACATAAGCACATTATCCCACTGCAGAACACATTGCTGAGAGATTGATTACAGGCTGGACAGCAAAGCATACAACATGTTCAATGCCATGAGTTCAACATTGCTGTCAATGTCCTTCTGTATATGGGATTACGGGTGACTCTTAGGGGCCTTCTTTAAAGAATGTTTATTATTTTATTATGTTTAATCACGAAGCCCGGCGTTCCCTGGCAGAAGACGATGGAGTAAATTGTGGAAGAAGGGGAGAGTGTTTATTGAGAAAGAGAGAGGGAGAAAGGCAGACAGATCAGAGACAGAAAGAATGACAGTTATACAGATATGATAATGACTGCATCCCTCTAAGAATGCCCGAGCGCATACAGAACATGTAATTGGCAGCAGCGCACAGTGTAACTCTCAGTAATATAGCATAATATAACTAAACCGATGCAGAATGTTTACAGAATACATTGAAGCAAGTTAAGGAATACAGGGAGAGAGTTTAGCACACCAGAGAAAACGAGTGAGAGAGATAGAAACGTGGGGATGAGAGATGGGAGAGTAGAGAGAGGTCGAGAGGGAAAGAGAGAGAGAGAAAGAATTAGAGCGAGGGAGGGTGTGTGCACAGAGTGGATGCCATGATGCCTTGCGACCAGGTGTGCAGTAGTGTAGTATAACTCTGAGTAATATAATATAGCATAATGAAAGCAGACTATACAAGGAACACATTGGAGTACATAAAAGACGAAAGCGAGAGAGAGTGTAGCTTCTGGACAGGACTTGTCAAGCTCAATGGCAAGCACCTTGTTCTCTGATGCTGACTTCACATGGGTAGGTTTGGCTGACAACTTTGCAAGGTTCCTTGGAATGATAACAGCATAGAATTGCCCTTCCAACCTCTGGGTGTTAAAATCTGAGTTGTCATGCCAGGGCAGAAGTCTTGTAGAAATTCCTTGCTTCTTTGGCAAGTAGCCCAATACCAAGAGGAACAATAGTACAGTGGAATATTGGGTGGTCTTTTAAGCATCATACAGGCCATTCTCATGGATGCAGACACATGTAACATCTTTTATTGATTTTACAACATGTTAAACCATTCCCCGACAGATCTCCCACGTCTCCACCCACCCGTGGAGGTGGCTTCCGCACTGTCCTAGGTCCATTACTTTCATGGACTTGTCGCCAAGGTTCATTGTAAGCCCAATAGTCTTAGGCGCTGGGGACACCACCCTACCTGGAAATCGTCTCTAAGAAAGGCCAAAGTTTCTCTCCAGACTTTTGCGAAGGTATGGACATTGTTGTTCATAGCGTACGTAGCCCACTCCAGGGCTTTGATTTCCCATATCTTCCGCAGCCAGTGCTGTATCATGGGTACTTCTGTGCTTTCCCACCTCTGTGCTATTACCGTCATAGCTGTGAGCGTGAGAACCACTCCTGCTTTTTCCCGGGTCCTGGGTTCCCCCACTGCGGTGTCCCTTCTGATTCCTAATAGAGTCTGTTCCGGTGGTCTGCTATTTCCAGGCCTGTGGGCCTGTTTCTGCGCCCTTTGCACCTCCTGCCAGAAAGGCTTGATTTTCAGACACCTCCACCATATATGCTCTGCCGTACCCTCCATCCTGCATGCCCTCCAGCAGTACCCTGGGGTTCCTGGATATATCTTATGGATACGGGCTGGTGTGTAATGCCAGCCCAGTAATGTCTTATACCACGCCTCTTGCAATTGGGATGCTCTTGCCAATTTGGGGATCTTCCTCCATAATCTCTCCCATTCCTCCCCTCCGATCTCCCATCCCAAGATCCGCTCCCATCTCTGCATATATGGTCATTGTTGCCTGGCGTTTACATTATCTAAAATCTTACACAGATTAGATATTAGCCCCTTGGACCCATCGTTGGATAGAAGGAATTTTTCAAACTGTGTCGTTTTCCTGATAGCTGCTTTTCTGTTTCCGTGGTCCAGTACCCAGTGCTGTATTTGCACATAGCTGACCCTTTCCCCTTCCTTCACCGCAAATTCCCTCTTACAGTGCTCAAATGAGAGTGTTCCCTCACCCCAGAACATATCTCCCAGCTTTTTGCACCCCCTCCTGCCATTGCTTAAATGTCCCCTTTTCTAGCCCAGGTGTGAAGTCCCCGTTGTTGAATATGGGCATGAAAGGGGATGGAAAGGTCGTAATCCCCTTGGTTCCCACCAATTTATACCAATTGTCCACTACTAATTTTGTTATGGTGCTCTCATATAAATGCTTGGGCTTGTGCTGTTTCGGCAGCCACAATACATCCGCCAGTTTATGGTGCACTACTGCTCTGTCCATTTTCACCCATTGCTTGTCTTGCGTGATCTCCCCTTCCTGCAGCCATTCTCTGATCACCCGCAATTGTGTAGCCACGTAATACTGTTGGAAATTCGGTAGCGCTAACCCTTCCTCCCGTCTGGGTGCTATCAATAGGTGCCTACTGAGCCTTGCTATTTTCCCTTCCCATAAAAAGTTGTTGGTCAGGATTCTTAATGCCCCGAAAAAAACCTGTTGGTATGCTCTGGTGGATTGCCTGGAATAAATACAGCAATCGTGGGAGCGTGACCATTTTAACTGCCACTAACCGACAAAACCGCAAGACCCGGAGATTCCTCCATCTGTGGAAGTCCCTCTTGATGTCCTTCAACAGCAAGGGTAATTAGCTGCATACCAGCCCACAAGGGTTGCTGTGATTTTCACTACTAAATATCTTATTCCCCCCGGACTCCATACAAAGGGGGTGGCTATCCTCAATGTGTCCCGGTTCCCTGCCTTCAGAGTCAGGTTCAGGAGTTCGGATTTGCCGACATTCATCTATAGGCCTGAAACCTTCCCAAACTCCTCCAGCAGAGTTTCACTCGTCTGGATAGACTGTACTGGTGTTGTCAGGGTAAGAAACATATCGTCGGCAAACGCTGCCACCTTTTGGTCTTCCCCCCCAAATCAAATGCCCTGTATCTCCTCTGCCTCCCTTATGGCCTGGAGGAGAGGTTCCAGATAAATTGCGTAAAGCATTGGGGACAGTGGGCAACCTTGTTTCGTGCCCCTACTCAGCCTAAAGGGTCTTGACATAGCACCGTTCACCACCACCCTCGTGGATGGTGTCTGATAATTAGCTTGGACCATTTTCAGAAATCCCCCGCCTCCCCCCAAGGACCATCTTCTGCATTACCCGGAACAGGAATGCTTTTTCTGCGTCTAGAGATAAGAGGACCACGGGAGGGTCCGTCCTTTGTGCCTTCTCCAACAGGTGAGCTACCCTCCTAATGTTGTCCGCCATTTGCCGGCCTCTTACGAATCCCACCTGATCCGGGTGGATAAGGTCCGGGAAAAAGTTCTCTAGCCTGTTTGCCAAGATCTTTGTGTAGATCTTGGCATCGATGTTTGTCAATGCAATGTGCCTGTAGGATGTCCTTTCCTCAGGGTCTTTATTAGGCTTAAGGATAAGAGTTAGCCTGGCCTCCTCCATAGATGGGGTTATACTTCCTGTGGACCTAAATCTGTTGAAAAGAAATGTCAGTTGCGGGGTCAGTTCCATTGCAAAGGTTTTGAAAAAGGCTGCAGTATAGCCATCCAGGCCTGGGGCCTTATTAGGCGGTAGGTTGCCAATCACCCTCCTTACTTCATCCTCAGGGATCTCCCGGCTAAGGGAATCTTGTGACTCCCTCCCAATTTTTTGCATCTTCACCTTTTCCAGGAGCTCTACCTGTAGGTGGGTGTGTGGGTTCTGTACGCATATAGGGATTCATAAAATTCTGCCAATGTTTCCTGGATGTCTCCCACCCGTGTGTCCCACTCCCCTGTTCCTGTTTTTAGGGCTGTGATCGTGTTCTTAGATTTCACCCCCCTCAGCAGGCGAACAAGAAGTGCATCCGCCTTATTCGCTTTTGCATAGTATTTTTGGCAGATGGAGAATAGTGCCCCTTCAGCATTTTCTTTTCAAAGGACCTCTAATTGCCCTAATGCCCTTCTGTACTGCCTTATGGAGGACCTGGTAGAGGTTGTCCCTGCCATTTGTCTTGCCGCCTCCACCTCCACCTCTACCTGCCCCTCCAGTGCCTTCAGCTGCTTTCCCCTCTGTGCCGTTGCTGCTATCAACTCCCCCTTGAGCGTAGCCATGAAAGCGTCCCATCTTATCTCTTCTCTCCTGTCCCCCCCTCCTATTTTGTGCAAAGAAGTTCTTAATCTTCTCTTCCATTTCTTGTCTGATTACTGGGTCCCTAAGAAGGAAATGTGGGTATTTCCATCCCCACCCCCACTTTACATACGCCCTAAATCCAATTGCATGGATACAACCCTGTAGTCCGCTATTCCGATGGGGCCTGTCTTCACCTCTCGAATCCAACCCACCATACCCATCGAAACCCAAACATAGTCGATTCTAGATTGTGACCCGTGGACTCCGGATAGGAAGGTATAGCTCCCCTTTAGTTCCGACCATACACCCCTTAGCCCTGCTCTCCCAATCCTATCCCTTATTTCTGTTGACATCATTGCTCACCCTCCCCTCGTAAGGCCCCCCCGATCTGTCCTGTCCCGCTCCCTGTGCCAAGCTATGTGAGGTCCCCCAGTAGGATTATTTGGCCCTATGCTTTATCTTCCAGTACTCCCAGGACCCACCTCAAAAACTGCTCCTGGCCTATGTTTGGTGTGTATACTACCGCCAAGGAGGAGAGGCTGTCTTGGTGTGTCCCCTTGTCTATAATATACCTACCCTCCTTGTCTCGTAAGATGTCAGTAACTCTGAAGTCAACCATGTTTTTGATGGCTAGGGCTACTCCCCCCATTTTATTCTTTCCCGAGGCATGCAGAATCTGATTGAACCCTTGCAGCTTTATCACCTCTGATCTTTCTGCCTGAGATGTGTTCCCTGCAGCCCCAAGATATTTGGGCCCTCTTTCTTCATGAATTGTTCCAGTTCCTTCCTCTTGAGAGGGGTATTAAGCCCCCTGACATTATGTACCACTTGAACGGGTGTCAACCTGTCCTTGCCCCTGGCTTGCCTTTGGCCCCCATTCCCTCTCCCTTGTGAAGTCCCCCTGCGCCCCCTCCGCCCTGTTCCTCCCCCTTACTCTTCCCTTTTGTCCTCTGCTGCTGCCCCGGTTCTCTACATTCCTTATCATGTTCCCTGGTTGAAACGCCTGCCCCCTCCTCTGCCCCCCTCCCTCGCCCTCCTTAACCTTCCCCAACCCCCTGGAAGGTCTTGCCTTTCCCACTCCCTCACCTCACCTCGGGTCTTCTCGCCCTTACTGATTCCCAGATGGTTGCTCCCCCTCCCCCTTGCTCTGTTACCAGCTTTAGAGGCCCACCACCCCTGTAGTGCCAATTTTATTTAGGGCCTCTCTTGCTCCACTAGCCCCGCCCCCCAGCAGTCGATTCACTCCTGTCTTTCAGTGGTGGTCTGGCCAGCCTCACCCCCTTCTCCTTTTCTCCCCCAACATTGTCAACTCCCACGGTCTTAGCCTTGGCCTGTTGTCCATTGCCTGCACTCCTTCCTTTGTGGGGACCTCATCCGGGTCTATTTGTAGAATGTCCGCTCCTTCTTGCGCCAATGTGATGCGCTTTTGGGCTCCCTCCCATTCGAACACCAGACCGAACGGGAAGGTCCATTTATAAGGAATTCCTCGCCCATTGGGCACTTTTAATACTGGGCCCATCTGTTTCCTCTTCATTAATGTGCTGCTTGCCAGGTCTTGATACAGTGCTATTTGGTGGTCTTTGTACATTATCGACTCCTGCTTCCTTGCTGCTTGGAGGACCACCTCCTTTTGGGCGTACCTGCTGAATGCTGCCAATACATCCCTTGGTCTTGCGGCCGGACCTTTCACAATTCTTCTTACCCTATGGATGCGGTCTAGTTCCACCCTGTCAGGGGACACTTGTGTCAATATCTCTGCGAAGATTGTCTGGAGCACCTCCTTTAGCTCTTTGTCTGTAACTGTTTCTGCCAGCATTTTTACTCTTATATTGATCCTTCGAGATCTATTTTCCATGTCCTCCATCTGAAGCTCTAGATTCTATCTTGCTATGTCAAGCCGTTCGATAGCTTCACTGTTGGCCATTGTCTCTTTGTCCACTTCTTGAAGGCGTCTTTCCAGGAGGTCCGTCCTCTCCCCCAGTTGCCACCTGTCCTGGCTGATCTCTCCCAGGGACGAATTGAGATCAGTTCTCATAAATTGGAATTGGTCTTGGAATGTTTTGGATAGGTTGTTCTTCAGGGTGTGCATTTCTCCCCTGAAGTCTTGTCTTGACATTGGGGTCTGTGCTTCCCCCTCCTCTGGCGTGGCCCCTCCATTCATGCTCTCTCACGTGTGTTTGGTCATCTCCCTGTTGTCCTGTGAGGGCCAAATGTTGGGGAGCATCCCTGGGACATCCCCTGAGGTCTGTGGGACTTTTCCGCTCTTTCCCTTGTTTTTCGTGGTAATTTTTCCCCTCCTGGCCTTGCTGATCTCGTCCTCCCCGTAGGTTCTTTGGGGGTAGGTATTCTACTCTCAGTCACCTGTCCACCGGGCCTCCTGTTATGCTCAGCTGGTATCCACGGGGATGCCACTCAACCTTGGTTGGATGATATGCGCCTTAAACCCTCTTCCCTATCCCGGGTGGTGCCTCCTATGGAAGTTGAGCTTGAAATACAGGAGGGCTGGGTTCAAGACTGGCCGTATCTGGTAGGGTCTCTCCCCACCTCCCTTGGATTCAAACTTTCCCTTGGCCCTCTCCTCACCTTGTTTCGGTGTAAGGCATGCTCTCCTTCCTGCTTTCTTTGGCAGGGGTGCATAGTCTCAAGTGGGCGTGGGTGACTGAGTTACTTCATTGGTGCGAGCACTTTCAAGTGTCTTTAAGGTAGGTCTGCCTCCCTTGAAGTCTTTGTATTCAATACTGTTCGTGCTTAATGTCTTTTCTCTTCTCTTTAGGCGTGCAAGAGATTTGGCGTTTTCGCGTAGGCTAGATCGAGCACCTGCCAGTAATGGATGGTGCAGAGTGCGCGATGCTGTCCGGTAAATAATGCGCAATGCGCTGCGCCTTGTATATGCTAACCTGTGTCTTCCTCTTTCTTTTACTGGCCGCAATGTTCTTTTCCATCGGGTGTGATGTTTCGGGACGATGCTGACCAAGAGGCGACTAACCAGGTGAGATTCTTGTGATGTCCATTGTTCTTGTGAAGCCGTTAGTATGCGTTCACTAATGCTGTCCTTCTCTCTCTCCTTTTCAGGTTGCAGAAAGCATGCAGTGTCCAGAAGATGTAGTGTGCTGGATCGACTGTCTACAGGTAAACAGAATCATGAGTTAATACGGGCTGAAGACAGGATGGTGTTCACAGGTAAGATTCCAATAACAATGTTCTTTTTCCCCTCTGCAGGTTCGCTGTTCCAAGGGTTGCTGGTATCAAGGACACTGGAGACCGGACTGGACACGGTGAGCGTTACGCTGCAAACTGCAGAATAACGCGAAGTGTTTTCTGCTGATTGGGTGTGGTTTACATAGCTTTCGAGTAAAGTAGTCCAGGTAAAGTAGTCCCAGGCCACCACACCCAAAACATTATACCGCATAGCTCAGTTCTTGGGAACTGGGCTATGTGAGTGCCTCCATGTTGACTGCAGGCCCAAAGAAAGTAGTCCCAAGTAAATAGTCCCGATTTAAAGATGTTCTCCATAACAAATATGAGCCTGGCGCCAAAGGCGCCAGGACTGACTCCAAGAGAGTCTCGGATGAGGTTGTAAGGCCTCTGAGGGCATAATGGAACCCCAAACCCTGGCCCTACCTAGCAGGTTGACTTGCCAGTGGGGGTCTGGGATAAGGGTCATGACACCTCCCTAGGGCTCCTTGCTTGGCTTCTGGGGGCACCCTCCCCTGTCCCCACCATGGCCCTCGCTGAAGACCTCCTATTTGTTTTCTTTCTCTCCCTCAATGTCTTCTCTTCGTGATTTCTGCCCCCGCAAGGGTGCCCCATGGCTGGCAAGGTCTCCTCTTGTAGTGTTGATGTCTATGTTCCTGAAGTTGAGTAGCTTCTTAGCTGGGGATCAAGTTTAGTGAGGGTTGGTATTCATACCCCTCCCCTGCTCTTTTACCAGCCCTTCTGCGTCACCAGTCTCCCGGGTCTCCTCTGGGGCCAAGCGGCCTTCCTTCCAGCTGGGGGGAAGGCTTGACTGCTTCTCTCCGCTTACCAGTGCTGCTTCCTCTTCCTGACTGTGGCTCCTCCTCTCGTTCGTTGGTCCTGTCGCTCAACTCCTCTGGCCCACGGAGCAGGGTATCTCCGGCGGGGTTTCTCTTCCTGCGGTTCCAGGGTCTCCTGTTCTCCGCACCTTCTCTTCTTCTGCTGCCACGCCTTCTCCCGGGATCTGGTGTGGCAGTTGCTGGTCCTGCCTCACGCTTTGCCTGCACCCACACGGAGGTTCTTCACACCGCAGATCTCCCCCTCTTAGTTTCTCGAAGCGGGGGCTGTCCACTCTACGGTCCACCTCCCGACTCCCCCTGGGAGCCCTCATCCTTCTTTCCGAAGGTGTCACTCCTGGTGTGCCGTCTGGGTACGCTGGCACGACTCGGGCCACCGGGATGTTGCGGCACCTGCATGGCAGCAGAAGCTTCTCGGGGCATTCGGTTTTTCCTCCGGCGCGTTCATCTCTCTGCTGGGGGTCGTTGTGTCACCGGACAGCAGCCTGGCGGGGTGGTGGGCACCTTTTTGTTACCCGGGTGAAGAGAGCGCCGTCAGCATGTCTACTCTGTGCTGGTGGCCATCTTCAATCGACTCCAGACACATGTTTTTGATAATTACAGCTGTCTTATAACATTTGGGAATCACTTTACAGACCACAGGCGGGCAGCACTGAAGTCAGATTCTATCAGATGGAGTAGGTGAGTTGGTGCAAAGCATGGAATGCATGTGGTACCATGTTATTTTGCTAAACTCTGCCTGCAAGCTGCTGTACAATAGGTCAATATCTACTTTCCTTATTTGTTGCTCAACCCATGTGTTCTAGTCTGCTGTGAGTAACTGCTCTGTGCTGTTAAACATAGGTTCTGATTTGTGTATGACAGTATTGGTTGTGACTGGGATGAGTTGGGGAGGATGAACAGAGGTTTTTGGATCCCATCATTTTCTTTGATGCAGAGGGGACTCACATTTGTCTGTGTGTAGAAGGGGGCAGTATTGACTGTGGCTCCCTGTTGTATGCTGTAGGGGGGCATTGCGCTGTGGCATTCTCATCCATTGAAGGACAAGCTTGCCATCTGTATATTTGATGATACAGACTCACAACTGGCATGATGCAAGGGCTTCTCTCCTGCGCCCTTCACATAATCCTTATTATAGACACAAGGTCTATCATTTTTTCTATAGTCTATACTTCTGTTGACGTTCATAGAGCAAAGACATTACTGTCTTTGGAAGTTCATATTTCGCTGTCCCCCCATGCAGGTCGATGTTAGGACATTAGCTATGTTTACAGCATGTTAAACATTCATGAGACTGAATGCAATGATAAGACCCTTTTCCATGATCAGTGTAGAAATTATGTGTACAAATATTGCAGGTACTATACAGTACACATCTCAGGAATCTTACAATAGGTGCCTTGGTACCAAGACAACAATGCAAGCCCTACACCTGCTGTACATACACTAAACACAAACTGTCTCGTCTCATGTTATGGACTACAACTCACATCATTCCTCAACTTGTACCATGCTGGCTAGGGCTTTCTGGAGCTGCAGTGAAAAATATCTGCAGAGCCAAAAGCTGCATAGCCCTCAGTTATGGTAACAATGTGCGCCTAATGCTGCGTCACAAAAAGGGAGAAGAAAGCCAGTTACTAGTAAGCTATGTTTTGATGGATTGAGGCATGCTTACCCAGTGGGCAAGTTCGAGTAGCTTGATAACACTGAGAAGAGGCATGTTCTACAATGCAGCAGCCATAAATCCCCTATCGACCCTGTTGTCATGGTGTACCTGAGAGCACAGCTTGCAATAATCGCTAACTCAGTGATTACCAACATTTAATGTTACAGTGTTAAATTGAACGTACATGGAAATAAAGTATTGTAGAAGCACCTGCCCATAAGAGCCACTGGGCCTCATTACACGGTAGGCGGAGGACCAAGGTGCTATTAGCACCTTGGTCCATGCCGGTAAAATACTGGCACCGCTTTGGTGGAAAGGGGAATTACCGCCCTATTCCAAGGTTGGCGGGGCGGTAATTCCCCCTTCCACCATTGCCCTTCCCCATTCCCATTTTTGCCCCATAGGGCTCTATGGGAATGGTGAAGGCGCTAATTACGGTGCCGCAAATTACGGTACCGTAATTAGCACCCTGGTCCCTTTGCGGGTTGGTTTTTAACGCCTGCAAAAAGCAGGCGTTAAAGTCTCCAACCCGCAAAGGGACCTCGTAGTAAGGCGGTAAGGGTTAACGGTCACTGGTACCATTAACGGTGACCGTTAACCCTTACCGCCATCCGTGTAATGAGGCCCATTGTACTCTATAATTTATCAATGGTCAAAGTTGTATTGTACATGGAAATAAAATATTGTAGAGACACCCATTCAGATAAACTACTGCAGTTTAATGGATGAACAGTGCCTTCTTACTGTTTTTCTGACGGAAGCCTCCTAATACAGAAAATTGATCCTACCCTCAACTCTAACCTGCAGAATTTGTTACTGCAAATGCTGGTCGAGAGCAGCCATCAAATTTGTGTTAGGAAGTTGATTGGAAGCCATGAGCAACAGCAGCACCTGCAAGGTATTTGAGTCAGGAGCACAGTAATGATAGCAATCGCTTCCCTGGGCAAAGTGACAAGGGTCTGCTACCATCCAGCACCATAGGGGAGAAGCACAGTCTATGTTATCTGGCTGATAATTGTTCACTAAAGTATGTTAAAAGGACATTGATGAAGTTGATTCTACAGGCATAGATTTAAGTCACTTGTGAATGCACTTTTTTGTTGTTAGAGCAGTCAGATGCACAAGTAAGTTAATTCAATTGTAAGATGCATTGGTGGTGGGGGCGTGTGGCATGGGATAACAAGACACAAAAATACCAAGCGAGTGCTGCCTCTCAGGTGAAATTACGTAATAAACTATAGGAACACTGCTAAATGTGTCATCAGCAGGAGCAAGAAGAGAAGAGGGTGTACCATAACATGGAGCACTGGAAAATCATTACTTTTATCATTACCCATTATGCATCTGATACTATAGGTATTGGGTACTTGCCATTGGCATTTGAAATGTTAGCTGACACACCACCCTCTTTGCCACAATAAGAGACCCTTTCCTGGTGAATGAACTCTGTTTTGCGGCCAGGGCAAGCAAAAGCCAGTGCATGTACTGGGAGTTGAAGTTTCAATGAACTCACAACTCACGGTTACTGTTGCAACTTGAAACCCTGCTCTTCCTGCCCCTGCATAAGTACAGATTGTAGAAAGTGTGTACTAAGGTGTGAAGTAGTTTGTGTAGTATACCAATTACATATGCGAGAGCCTTTATCTCATGAAATCATGATATAAGAACCACACTAATACAAATATACTTGTAGGTTCTTAGCTGATGGGGCTAACACCCTACTTGAACCATGATTCTGGATCTATCACCGGTAGGTTTTCACTCCCGCAACCGCTGTTACTTCACAGACCAACTGGCACCTGAACACCTATCTGCTTGTGATGACGCCTTTGTCACAGTCTCCTCCCACCTGGCCATACCCTGTGCATGATGGTGTGGGTGCTTCCTCCACCACTGAATGGCAAGGAAGCACCCAGTGGTGAAATAATAAGCAGCGGCTCAAAAGGTTGTGCACGGCCTGGACACATGGCACTTTACCTTACACCTGATAATTATTCCAGGACTAAGATGTCATTATTGGGGTACTTGAATCTGCACAGGATGCCAGCACCTGTAGGCAAAGTGTCAGGAATATGGTTCCTGACAATAAACGTCATGTAACCACTAGACCAGCAGCTTTCTATAGTCGGTTACTGCCAGGACGTTTATGGTAGCCTAGCCTAGATGGGCTTCCAGATATGGCCCACGATAAGTGACTGTATATCATTAACTGGTTGGAACATTCCTTTCCAAGATGGCAGCATTAGTAGCATAGAGCTATGCTCATAGAGAAATGGCAGCCTATTGAACCTCTGACCTTCTCTTACCCATGAGTGCAATGGAAACTTGTTTCCAGGTGAAGGTTATTTAAACCCATAAGAAACAAGACTGGGTCTCATTATGAGTTTGGAGGTAGCCATGCTGTTTTTAGCGGCATGGCTACCCCCAAACTCAGGTCCCGAAAAATGGGAGCTACTGGGCCATTCCGACCTTTGCAGGCCCGGTAATTCCCATTTGCGGGACCCGGACCCGGTACATCCCCATTCCCATTTGAGCCCCCATAGGGCTCAATGGGAATGGGGAGGATTCTAACAACGGTCCTGTTAATGGGACGGACCATTGTTAGCTTCCTGTTCTGCTAGCGGGTGTTGCTCTGCACGTCTGGTCTGACCGGGCGTACAGGTCGGCCCCACGAGCAGAACTCGTAATGAGGCGGTGAGGCAACAACGGCGTCAGTAGCACTACTGTGCCGTTATTGACTTACTGCCAGGGTCGTAATGAGGCCTTGTGTCTTTCAATCTATGAAGCCACGATTCGGATCACGCTATAGAAGTCCAAGATGTCGCAGAACCTACGCTGGAAACGTAGGTACGTGATAAGGCATTAAGTGTGACACTAACAGAACTTTAGGAATGTTCTAATCCGTGTGATCAACTGTGCCGCCAGAATGCGTAGTTTAAAACTACTTCAGCGGTTATGAACGCGTTGAACGTTTGTGTAAACTGTTCCTTTCATAAATATCTCTGCTTACTTCAAACGCCAATGCACCATCGCCCCTTTCCCTCGAGGACAAAGGGTACAAAGCAGGTTTTGATGATAAAAAAAAACAAACTTGCCTGCTTTAAAGCAGAAGTTCCAATTGAAGACATTAAGCATAACATTTCTGGGAATTGTGAATCAGCAATACTTGGAAGAGTCATCTACACAGCAGAGTGACTATCCGCATCAGGTATTCTTCTGCATATCAGAGGTTGCTGGGAATATATATATTGTTCAGGAATAAGTATTTCCATCTCATCTCCAGGTCTTTAGATTCCAGCTCTCCAGGGAAGATCCGGTTCCCTCCACACAAAAAAATCAATGCTCTGCTGAACCCTCCCTTCGACAAGGGACTCAGAAACACTTCATCACCATTAACGGTCGACAACCGGGCAGCGCCCGTTGAAATAGGGTTTCCGGATTATAATCGCCAGCGCCCTCTTTTCTTTGGTTTCTGCTCAGGTGTACATTCTTGCTGGTTCCTGAGAGCAGGTGAGTATGGGGATCTGACACAAAACTCTATGCCTTACACATTGCGCACAGGTCTGTTTATGCCCAAGTAAGCCCGCATTTGCCAAGTGCCACCATGATTTTCCCTAATTCTAAGACCAGTGGGAGTAAAGAGGTGTTGTGACCTGCTGCTCGCTCACAGAGAACTCACGTGTTGATGGCTGGCAAATAATGGTTATACTTTGCAATACGATTGGAACAGCTGGCAAATAGGCTGTATACCTGGTGAAATGATGACGGTCCCTGTCCCCAATGTTCAGAAAGGGCCTTTCTGATGCCTATGGAGGAGCACAATCTAGTGGCTTTGCTGATGCGTGTTAGGTTTAGCATTGTAACCATGGTGTCCCTTCCGATGGTTTACTGGTAAAGTGAGCTCCACCTGGTTGTACATTATTCTGACCCTTGTTTTGCAGTTCACTGTCTTACTCTTTTTTAATGAACAAGATCGAAATTTCCTAACAATGAATTCGTAAGAAAATGGAACATGGTGAAGTTGAAATAAAAAGCAAAGCTCTCACTTAACGGCTCTCTACTTCATAACAAGCATCCCATAATATGCCGCTTTGGTCCACCTCTTCTCTGCAGATAGGTTCAATCGTATAAGGCTATGCCTCGTTGTCACCAAAAAATATAACATGTTCAATAGCCTTCCTTGGGACATTGTTACAGCTTCGAGCACAGCCAAGCTACGAATAACATACTTCCTTGCTTGATTTTCCCATTTGATCAGTAAAATATGTACTTCAGGCCTGGAAAGTCACAGCTGTGTCAGTTTAAAGCTGTGATTTCTGCATCTTAGCGAGCTGCTATTGCCACAGATTTATGGGCGCCTTTATGTATTTCTTCCTTTCTTTCCTATACTATAAGTGCTTCATTTCTCATTGGGGCCGTAAAACATGAAAGATGGAGCACCGATGCCCAGTGCAGGCTCCTTTCGCTGCAATGCTGGCCTTCGTAAAACCTGGATTGGAGTAGTCATTTCCTGCTGGTATGAATCACCTTTATTGAATGACTGATGAAAGTCATTGACGACCAACCGGACATTTACCGCTGCAATTCTGCTCTCTGTTTCTCTGACACACTTGCTGTGGGTGACTGGAACAAGTTCATTATGGTACATACTATGCTTTATAAGCGTGGCAAAATGTACCTTTAGTTTACTTAGAAAGCCTTATCCTTAGGCTAATGGTTCTTATTCAGGCGTATTTTGTGGATTGTAACACTTGGAGCTCTGTTCATAAAATACATTCCTTTTTCAGTGTTTGGATTGTTTGTTTTGAGAGTTTAGTTCTATTTCCCACATAAAGCGCAAAAGGAACTTCCAGCACCCTTTAGAATAAAGTAATCGATACATGATAATATCACCTCCCTTACAAAAAGTCCCCCAAGGGATTATTTTTGCGTAATTGAGGTATTCAATATGTAAATGCCAGCCTCCAAAACCCTCAGTGCAATATAGTATTACAAGGTACCATGGCATGAATTGATAAAGTGGCCTTGTATCCATTTTCAAAGCACAATTACCCTCATTACAAGTCCAGTGGTAACCATGCCGGTAAAACCGGCGGGTTGCCGCTGGAATTGTAAACAGATACAGGCACCTAGCTTCCCGGTAACACCGGGACATTATAAATCCCGGCGGACCGGAAGCTAGGTGCCGGTAATATGTTCTTCCCCATTCCCATAGAGTCCTATAGGACTATATGGGAATGGGGACCACAGAAACACTGGCACTGGAAATACAGTGCCGGTGCTTCCGTGAAAGTCTGTGGGCGGGTGCCGTTCCACCCGGCAAGTCAGACGTGCCAGGCGGGAGGGCATCCTTGGGCATCCTCCCACCAGACTTGTACTTTGCCAGTCCAGAAATAGCGGTGCCGTTAAGCTTACTGGCACTGTTATTTTCGGACCGACAAAGTTATAATGAGGGCCAATGTATTCATATATTTATTTTCGGTGCTTTGTAACGTACCAAACATGCATAAGAAGATACCTCAGAGCGCTAAAGGAAAGAGGGTGTGGAAGGATAGAGAACTGGATGTGGAGTAAGAACATAGGAACATATGTTGGGGTGCATGTACAGTGTCCCAGCCGGGCAAAAAGATTCAGGTTGAGGAAAACATATTAGAATGCAATATCGTGGGAGCAGAGTGAAGGTTTTTCCACGGACAGCACATACATTGGGTCTCATTATGAGTCCGGCGGTAGCCATCGGCGTCATTTATTTTCCAGCGCCCGGCAATGGGGACTTACTGGGGCATTACGGCCCCGGTGGTCCCTACGGCTAGGCGTCCGAAAAAGAAAATCCCCATTCCCATTCGAGTCCCATTGGATCCAATGGGAATGGGGAGGACGGATGCACCGGCACTGTGTGCAACAGTGCCGGTGCATCCGTCAAGGTCTGCGAGCGGGTGCCTTTCCTCCGACCAGGTCAAACCTGGCGGGCAGAAAGGCACCCGATCGCAGAACTCATAGTTTGCCGGTCCAGAAACAACAGTACCGGCAGGCTTACCGGTACCATTGTTTCCGGACCGGCAACCTGGTAATGAGGCCCATTGTCTTAGTTAGGTCTGATGCATATTAGATACTTACATATAGCAACCTTGAACCTTGTTTTCCCTTGCAAAAAGGTACAGTGATGATTTTGTCATTTGGATTGATTTTATTCCCGGGTTTTTGACCTGCCATCCTTTCAAATAGTAAACAGAAGAGTGAAGGATTCCACAATGATCAGAAAGCAGCTGATTTCAATCTTGAATATAACAAAGAATTCAAACGTTTAAATACGTACATACATTCGTATGTGATCATAAGGGAATCAACATTGTTTGGTGTCCTAATCTTGGTGTAAACGTTTTATAAAAAAAAAACAAAGTTTTTAAAAGTTAGGTAAACAATATATGTAGAACACTTATAGGTCCTGTTATGTGTTACATTTCAAATCCTACACATCACACAACTAGCAGGCCGATTCATGTAATTCCTCTCAAAAGTGTTGCACGCGGCTGGCGCACAGCGTGCCCGTGCGAATGTCTGCCCCAGCCGCGTGCGATAAAATCAATTTCCGTGCACAGCGTATTCATGGATTCCCACCTCCAAAAGCAGACGTTGTGCAGAGTGGCTCAGCGACCCTGCAGCAGCGCCAGTTACGCCCCCAAGAACGCCCTCGCGCAAGGAAAAGCCATCAAGATCGCAAAACCATCGCAAAGGGCTGCGCCAACCCTGTACCAGTTTACCGGACTGGCAAACAGCAAACGCAAAGCTGGGAACGCGTATTACGGGTGTCGGGAACACACGTGCGCAAGAAGTTTCACACGCGACCTGGCCTGGGGGAGCGTGTGCGTGTATTTCAGGGGTGCGCGAGAAGTATTACACGCGAATGGCCTGAGTGCGTGTATTTCAGGGGTGCGCGAGAAGTTCCACACGCGATTGGCCTGCGCGCGTGTATTTCAGGGGCTCGCGGGTGGTTTCACACGCGATCGGGCCTGGGGGAGCGTGTGCGTGTATTTCAGGGGTGCGCGAGAAGTATTACACGCGAATGGCCTGGGTGCGTGTATTTCAGGGGTGCGCGAGAAGTTCCACACGCGATTGGCCTGGGTGCATGTATTTCTGGGGCTCGCCGGTGGTTTCACACGCGATCGGGCCTGGGGGAGCGTGTGCGTGTATTTCAGGGGTGCGCGAGAAGTTCCACAAGTGATTGGCCTGGGCGCGTGTATTTCAGGGGCTCGCGGGTGGTTTCACACGCGATCGGGCCTGGGGGAGCGTGTGCGTGTATTTCAGGGGTGCGCGAGAAGTTCCACACGCGATTGGCCTGGGTGCGTGTATTGCAGGGGCTCGCGGGTGGTTTCACACGCGATCGGGCCTGGGGGAACGTGTGCGTGTATTTCAGGGGTGCGCGAGAAGTATTACACGCGAATGGCCTGGGTACGTGTATTTCAGGGGTGCGCGAGAAGTTCCACACGCGATTGGCCTGGGCGCGTGTATTTCAGGGGCTCGCGGATGGTTTCACACGTGATCGGGCCTGGGGGAGCGTGTGCGTGTGTTTCAGGGGTGCGCGAGAAGTATTACACGCGAATGGCCTGGGTGCGTGTATTTCAGGGGTGCGTGAGAAGTTCCACACGCGATTGGCCTGGGCGCGTGTATTTCAGGGGCTTGCGGGTGGTTTCACATGCGATCGGGCCTGGGGGAGCGTGTGCGTGTATTTCAGGGGTGCGCGATAAGTTCCACACGCGATTGACCTGGGCGCGTGTATTTCAGGGGCTCGCGGGTGGTTTCACACGCGATCAGGCCTAGGGGGAGCGTGTGCCTGTATTTCAGGGGTGCGCGAGAAGTATTACACGCAAATGGCCTGGGTGCGTGTATTTCAGGGGTGCGCGAGAAGTTCCACACGCGATTGGCCTGGGCGCATGTATTTCAGGGGCTTGCGGGTGGTTTCACACGCGAACGGGCCTGGGGGTGCGTGTATTTCAGGGGTGCGCGAGAAGTTCCACACGCGATTGGCCTGGGTGCGGGTATTCCAGGGCTGCGCGGGAAGTTTTACACGCTCGCCTACAACACGTATTCATGGAAACGAACATGGCCAATCCGGAAACACGTACGCCAGCAGGAAGTAGGCGTACGTCCACCCGCACAGCATAAAAGTGCACGCAAACAACAAACAAGCTCAGACGCCAGGATGAACATACCGTTCTTAGCAGCAGTGGCCGTGGGATACCGCAGGAGGAGGAGGAGGATAGTCCGGGCCAGAATTTTTACACCCAGAACCAGCCTTTTTGGGATGCCTGATGACCATGTGTATGGGAGGTACAGGTTTCCACCTCACATAATACTCGACCTGGTCAGTGAGTGGGAGGATGACCTCACATCAACCACCCTGTGCTCCCAAGCACTCAGCCCCCTGGAGAAGGTCCTCAATGTACTGCACTTCCTGGCCACTGGATCATTTCAGCGGACAAGTGCCATAGTGGGGGGGGGTGTCACAGGCCACGCAGTCACGCTGCCTACACCAGGTCTTGGCCATCATCACTGCACGCCCATCAGTCCGCAGGCACATATACCTGCCCAGAACACCTGCAGAAAGGCAGGCTGTTGCCCAGGACTTCTACAGGGTGGCACAATTCCCCAAAGTGCTAGGTGCCATTGATTGCACCCATGTGGCTCTACGTCCCCCCAGGGCAACTGAGCACATCTATAGAAACCGCAAGCACTGGCATTCCATCAACGCCCAGGTAGTATGTGATGCCAAGGGAATCATCACCTCAGTATACGCCAACTATCCAGGCTCCACCCACGACAGTTTCATCTACAGAATGTCTACCCTAAACCGGGACATAGAAGCTGGGCGGCATGGCGATACATGGCTGCTCGGTGAGTATAAATGCCACTGCGCATGCATGCATGTCAGATACTGAGTAATGTCACAACCCCACTGATGATACCCATTACCACCTCCCCAGGGGACAGTGCCTACCCTCTCAGCACCCACATGATGATGCCAATTCGGAACCCCACCACGCCACCCCAGGTAAGATACAACACAGCCCACTTTGCAACCCAGGGCATCGTGGAGCGCACATTCGGAGTGCTCAAGTCTCGCTTCCGCTCCCTTGACCGTTCTGGCGGGCAGCTATTATACGCTCCCCCAGTAGTGTGCAGGATCATAGTGGCAGCATGTGTCCTGCACAACGTTGCAACACGCCAGGGCCTGGCCGTGGACATGGTGGTGCCCCCACATCCCCAACCACATGCATGCCCACTGCGCATGGGAGGGGAAAGGGCACGGGGTGAGGCAGCCCGTACGCAGCTCGTGGCTAATTACTTCACATAAAATCACACCCCTGTGGAGTGCACACAGCCCTGGCACAAACCAGCTGACAATCAGTGATGATTGTTACTGACAATTATGATGTGTCAATGGACAGTCAACTGTCACAACCATACCAGCCTGAGATTGTACATCTGGAAGTGTTCCATTGTGTGCTTCCCAACCTACACAAACAGCACCAATGCTGTGTTCAAAAGACACACTTCTACGCTGCTAAAATCATTACCCCCTTGCAAGACACAACATGACAACAGTGCCATGTCACCCAACCCCTCCCCAGCACCGACACCCAACACACCATGGCATGACATGCATTGTGAGAGCAAACAAAGTCATCCCCCAAACATGACACGTGTCACAAAGTACAGTGTCCCTAATGGAAACTGGCCACACACAATATGCCCACATTAATGTAGAAACAACAACACACATGACCAAATACTTACCACAATACAATTGACATAGCATAAACATGACAGTACTAAGGCAAAGGATACGTAGTCTTACAACATGAGAATGCCAGCACATCCACCACCTCCAACTGTACAGTGTTGTTGCAACGCACATCTGGAAGTCCACTGCTCACAACATGAGCTCCACCTCCAAAGTGGACAGCCTTGTGAAGACATGAGGAATGAACCTGCAAATCAGGAGGGAGACATGGATGCACAAAAACACATCAATACACCATGCAGTGCACAATACAACAACAATATGCACTAGGAATGTATACACAGTATTGACTACAGACTGCCCACACAGCTCATGGGAGTCCAACGTCACTGTGTAATTCACTGTCACTTGGGCACACCCTTTGCAAGCCCATGGAAACGGGAAGCAGGAGGGGTGTGTGTCTCACTGACCCAAGCATCTAACCCAAACTCCAGCCACATGCGTGAATGTTGCGAAAAAAAAAAACACCTCCATGGGCTCATGGCCTGCACGGCTACTAAATAGTGGGAGATTCACTGCTGAATTTGCTCTCCTCAACCTCTGCTGCTGCTGCCACAGGAGGTGGTGGTGCCATGGGAGGCAGCCCATGCAATGCCCTAGTTTGGTCCTCCATGGCAGTAAGCATGCGGGCCTGGAAGGCCTCGTTCTGGAGGGATATGGTGCGGAGATCCCCATGCAACACCCGACGTGCTGCCCGGATCTCCGCCCGAGTTGCCTGCATCTCTGCTGAGAGCGTACGGGTGACGCGCTCCAGCAGCTGTTCCGTCCTGGTGACAGTGGAAGCCTCAAGGTCCACAAGAGTCTGCCTGAGGTGCCGGACCTCTCCCCTCAGGGCTTCCCTCTGTCCCTGGGCATCTATAGAAATTGATTCCCTCAGATTGTCCAGGGCCGCCTGTCTGTCCCTGTTGGACGCCAACATGTCCTCCCTGACTGATTGGCAAATGGAGTCTGTTGCCTGCTGTAGTAGCTCCATCTGCCTTTCTGGGGGGACAATGGAAGTGGCCACCCTCTCCATGGCTTGAGCAATCATTTCAGATGATGCTGCCTGTTGGTTGGCCATACCGTAAATGGATTGCTCCCATGCGGTATTGCCTGGTGGCGGACGGCCACCGCGTTGGCGGGCACCACACCTGTCTGGGGCAAGGCGAACTGCGCCTTGCTGTGTCGGCACTGCCTGAGGCTGCAGGACTGCATTTCCCCTCTGAACTGCTGGCCCAGGAACAGGATCAGATGTTGCGGAGTGTGGCCCTGCATCCGTAACCACCACAGGCACACCTACCAACACTGACATCCCCATAGTGGGCTCTACCCCTGGTGCAGGTGGGTCGGACAGAACAGTATCCCTTCCATGAACACATACCTGCGAATCCACATAGGCCTCATCCGAATCAACACCTGAAAAGAGTTCTGGGGAGGTGCAGCCAGGGACACCCCGGGACAGTATGGCCTGCAGCAAGAGAGGGTTCTCCCCCACCACCAAACCACGTCCCCCACTGGTGCCTGGTCGTGCTTCAGATCCCTCCTGGGCCTGCACCATCTCCTCTCCCTCAACAGCATCAGGTGCGTCATCCTCTGCAAAAACAAGAAAGACAAAAAATGGTAACAGGCATTAGCACCATGGCACGCTATTAGGCCAGACAAGCTACAGTACCAGTACTTTATTTACACATGTCCCACATGACTATAACCCTCCCATGCATGCACTGTCCATGAGTTGGAAGGGGAGGAAAATGTCAGACACTGATGACACCAAGATGGGAGAGCAACACATCAGCTGCATGCTGGCTAGCAGTGCCATCACACATTGGCCTGTGAGTGGCATGTCCAATACACATACATGACACATGCCATCACACAGATGGCATGTACCATGGGCATGTCATATATGTGACAATGGGGCAGAGTGATGCGCAGTAGAACCAGGTGAATTCCTACAATCAGCCTGAATGAACACAGCTAAATACGGAACAATGTGGTAGCAAGATGCCACTTCAAGGGCAACTGGCGCAATGTAGTGCAAAACGCCTACTGTGGCCAGAAGGGATACTGTAATACCCAAATCCCGGGGGCGCAGAATGCATTGGATGAAGCACATGGGCGGGACAAAACACTCAGGCACACACACCCTGACCTGGCACTCAACCAGATCCCCTCCCACAAACTACATACACATCGATCACACACACATGCATGTTCACTCACCGAACAATGCCTCGTAATCTGGCAGTTCTCCCACACCTTGGATCTGCTCCTCTGTGACATAGGTCCCAGCAACATGCTCATGTAGAGTGAGTTCTATGTCCTCTTGTGGAGACCCACCTCCATTCACCAGAGTTGCGGCATGACTTGAGGCCAGCTTTTTCTTTGCCCTACGCTTAAGGTCGTTCCAGCGCTTGTAGCACTCAACAGCTGTGCGCCTCATAAACCCAAGGGCACTTATGCTGTCCGCGATGGGCTGCCAGTGTGCCTGACGTCAAGCAGGTGTAATCCTACACCCTGAAGTGACCAACATTTCGGCGTCATGTTCGGACACATACTGCACAAGTACATCCAGTTCGGCATCATTGAAGCTAGGCTTCCTTGGCGTGCCGGACCGTGTAGCCGTGTCGGGGTCAAGAGCCTGTACTGGACGAGCACTCTTCCTCTTTCTTTTTGTGGGTGGTGGGGATCTGGAGTGCCCTACGCCGCTCTGGACACTAGAGGCAGGAGCACCGGTGGACTGTGTAGTAGTAGTGTGCGATGGCACACTGACCACATGACTTTCTGCAGGCATTAGCTGAAGTGTGATGATGGCAGGGGGAACCTCAGTCTGATGTACCGGGACCAACACTGTCCTTGCTGGGGGAGTCAGAGCTGGGGTGGACGGAGCTGCAGCTGCCCCTGCAGCCTCCCCACCCCGCCTACTCGGGGCAGCAGATGACATGGCTGCCCCTGTACCACGTGGCCTGGTGACACTGGCTTGCGCTGCCACCCGTGGCCTAGACTTGGTGACCTGGAAGTCAGCTTGGGAGTCACCCTGTGCTAGGTCAGGTGCCACAACGGGCCGGTCCAACAAGGGCTGAGCAGGGATGGTGTCAGCCACGTTTCCCTCAACCATGGGGGGGAGGGATGTGTGTCCCTGACTAGTCCTCCACACGTGGGGGGCTTGGGGGAGTCTGCAAATCCTGGCCACGTCCCCTACCGCACCCACCACGCCCACCTCTTGAGGCTCGGCCACCTTTGCCACCCTTACCACTTGCTCGCCTCCCAGCCATGGCACTGATGGAGTTGTGCGTATGGGAGTTGCAGTGGACAATTGTCCTGGGCAATTGGGGGTCAAAGGGGTAGGATACTAGATGGAATTCGTACCCAAGTGCTCTAGCAAGGCTGTATGTAACCCCTGGGGAAAGATGACGGGTCACGCAACGCACAGGCACCCCTGAAACAGAAAATGACGTGCACGCGACCCCTCGTAGACCACGTGCGTGGGAAAAGGAACCTGCACTACGCTGTGGCACCCAGTAACACAAAAATGAATGTATGCGTGTCACACGCAGCCTACAATGACCTCTGAAGGGGTACGCTACACACGGGGCTAGCACAGTTGGTAAATACGTGCGCGACTCACCGTCTGCCTGGGAAAAGAGCGTGAAAATTACGCGTGTGTGCGCATTGGCAACACCCCCGCCAAAAGAAGAATTGTACACTGTCTGAGGAGACAGGACAAAAGGAGAAGTCAATGCTGTTTGAGGAAACAGGTCGAAGAGAAAATCAGAAAAATACTGACAGAGGTAACAGGGAGTATGAACTAGAAACGCTGTGAAGTAAATTGCGTGTGAACCGACAAGAAGTACAGATTTCACCCACTCGCTCTCCACGGGAAGCACGTACAAGGAAATGACGTACTACACGCACCTTTTAAACTGCACCACACGTCCAAGATCACTTCCGCGTATACGCACTGAGGCACTATCCTCCAATCACGCGGGCTGACACTAGGACGTGCAGTTTTTGGTCTTGTAACATTCCCCCGGGTACAGGGACACGCCCGCGCGTGTCACGTCACAGACGCGCCTGCGCTGTCAGGGCCTTTGGTCCAATGGAATCGCGTACACAGGCCAATCGCGTGTGGAACTTCTCGCGCACCCCTGAAATACATGCACCCAGGCCAATCGCGTGTGGGACTTCTCGCGCACCCCGGAAATACACGTACACGCTCCCCCAGGCCCGATCGCGTGTGGAACTTCTCACGCACCCCTGAAATACACGTGCCCAGGACAATCGCGTGTGAAAACACCCGCGAGCCCCTGAAATACACGCGCCCAGGACAATCGCGTGTGAAAACACCCGCGAGCCCCTGAAATACACGCACCCAGGCCAATCGCGTGTGGGACTTCTCGCGCACCCCTGGAATACACGCACATGCTCCCCCAGGCCCGATCGCGTGTGGAACTTCTCGCGCACCCCTGAAATACACGCGCCCAGGACAATCGCGTGTGAAAACACCCGCGAGCCCCTGAAATACACGCACCCAGGCCAATCGCGTGTGAAACGTCTCACGCACCCCTGAAATACACGTGCCCAGGACAATCGCGTGTGAAAACACCCGCAAGCCCCTGAAATACACGCACCCAGACCAATCGCGTGTGGGACTTCTCACGCACCCCTGAAATACACGCACACGCTCCCCCAGGCCCGATTGCGTGTGGAACTTCTCGCGCACCCCTGAAATACACGCGCCCAGGACAATCGCGTGTGAAAACACCCGCAAGCCCAAGAAATACACGCACCCAGGCCAATCGCGTGTGAGACTTCTCGCGCATCCCTGATTTACACGCACACGCTCCCCCAGGCCCGATCGCGTGTGGAACTTCTCGCGCACCCCTGAAATACACGCGCCCAGGACAATCGCGTGTGAAAACACCTGCAAGCCCCTGAAATACACGCGCCCAGGACAATCGCGTGTGAAAACATCCGCGAGCCCCTGAAATACACGCACCCAGGCAAATCGCGTGTGGGACTTCTCGCGCACCCCTGGAATACACGCACACGCTCCCCCAGGCCCGATCGCGTGTGGTACTTCTCGCGCGTGTAGAACATTTTTTTCCTGCGCAGGGACGCTACCGCCTGCTTTCGTGTGGCGGTGTCATGATCACTGCTTCCAAGGAGCCAGGACCAGCCCAACGTCCTTGGAAGCAGGCCCCTAACCCTAATCCTAGGCACCAGCCGGTCCCCACGGGGACCTTTTGGACCTTGTCCTGGCGCCGGTGGCACCAGGCTCATCAAAATCATCGGTCCCGGCACTGGAAGCGCCAGTCTCATAATATGTGTGCAGATGTTTGGGTGGACTTACCTGCAGCAGACCATGCTGCTTACTTACCAGCCTCTTAGAAGTCCTCTGTGAACAGGAACTACTTTCTTACCTGGGTGGGGGAGCTCCATTCCCTGGATTCAGCATGGGGAAAGCTTTTAGAACTGGAACTCTTTTCTTACCTAGGCGGGGCCGTGGAGGAAGACGCCTCATCACTCCAAGGCTATTCAAACCACACCCGATAGAAGAAACGTGCTTCGCGTTATTCTGCATCTGCAGCAGAACGCTCACCGAGTCTGTTCCAGCCTTTCTTCTTTCGATCCTGAATCTGCAAGAATCATACTCACCATTCCTGTATCCAGTCGACAGCAGCACCTGCAGAGACAAGAAACAGCAGGTTAGCAAGGCAGTCTTAACTCGCAGTGCTTACTCACCTGATCCATCGGCTGCGGTCATTTCGGCACGCTGTATTTTCGCCTGTGAAGACAAATTACTTACCGGCACCCCGTGAACTTTGGAATTCTTCACGCTGCATTGCCGCCTGCGGAGATAAAAGCATTGCATTACTCACGGGCATTCCGCGGACTCCGGCGCTGCAAACAAACTTCTGAAAGACAAAAGAAGACACATTAGTCAGGTATTTACTTACGCTCATATCGCTCTTCACAATAGAACGTCTGCAAATACTCCGGTGCCTCTTCAAACCGAACTACGCTGCAAGGGAAAAGACAGCTAGAGCGCTTGAATTTACTCACGCATTTCCAGGCGCTTTATTTCATCTTCCACAAGAGTCCTGCAAGCAAAAGGGGGAAAAGCATCATACGAAGTCCTGCCTTGCACCTAAAGACTCTAAAGACTATAAAGGCTAAAAAGGTGTCTGGAAAGTCACCGCTCGTGCTGTTAACGACGGTAACGGTCCTCTGAGTCCAAGAGGCCTATGTTTCACCAGTGAAGGAACTGGCAACAGCGCCCTGCATCAGACGCAGATGGAGAGTCCAGCATTCACCTATCTAAGGTGAGCACGTTGACCAGGGGGCTCTACAGAGAAGCTGGGGAGTGAGAGGAAGAGAGGCTTTACACAACCCAGACCATTAACCCCTATATTCTTTCACCTGCAGAAACCTCACCCTGCGAGTTCGTCACACAGTGCGAAGAGGTTCGACCCCGGAAGCCCATCGAGTCCTGCACATCACCTTTCGAGTCACAGACACCTTCCTGCCACGACCTGCGCCTCCGTGGGAATCAGGTGAGCGTTACAGAACGCGAAGCCCACCGCAAAACTCCTACCCAGGCGCAATGGAAACCTCAGACACTGATCACTTACCCCAGTTGCTCGGGGAATTAAGAGCAGAAGTACATGCAGCTCGTCAGGAAACAAGCTCTCTAAGAAGAGAACTAATACTTTCCAAGGAGCGAACAGAGGACCTCGCTAGGCAATTGCTACAAACGCAGGCAGGACAGACACCTCTGCCCGCTCCAGGAGGAAGTTATCCTTCTGCACCATCTGTAAATCCAGTGCAAATCAATCTACCTGGTAATGTGCCCTTGGCTCCGCCCGAACGTTTTTCTGGTGACCCAAAGAAATATGCAGTGTTCATCAACCAGTGCCGCTTACATTTCTTATGTCGACCAGCTGCATTCCCAACAGATCAGACCAAAGTGGCTTTCGTGCTTTCTTATCTCAGTGGCAGCGCCGCAGATTGGTCGATCCCTTTAGTCACCCAGGATGATCCGGTTCTATATGATTTCCAGGCCTTCCAGTCCAGTATGGAGAAACTGTTTGCAAGACATGCACAGGGGCAGGCCTTGGACAATGAACTTCTTTCATTACGACAGGGTAATCAAGACCTCTTAACCTATATAGCCTCATTCAACAGACTCATAGTGGAAACTCAATGGCCCGAGGACAAGAGAATAATGCTTTTCTACAGAGGCCTGCGTGGAGAGCTCAAGGATGTGTTAGCTCAAGTTGTGAATCCTCCACAAGAATGTTCAGACTATATTGACTTGGTCGTCCAATTGGACCACAGATTACAGAACAGGAAGGCTGATCGCTCTAAATTTGATACCCGAGTGTTTTCTAAACCACAGACTCCTACTAAGGGAGCGGACACAGTGGAACCCATGCAAATAGGGGGGATGAAAGGTCCTTTAAGTCAAAAGGAGCGGGAAAGAAGAAGACAGCTGCAATTATGCCTCTATTGCGGGAACTCAGGGCACTTTCTTCAAATCTGTCCAGTGAAACCAGCTAAGAAGGCTGTAGGAGCCGCAGACACCAGTGCCACAAGTTCTGAGCAGGGAAACGACCTAGCCCGGCAAGTGTAGAGGTCCTCTTGCCGAGCGTTAAGATCTGTCCCGTGACCTCGCATTTCGTGGTGCCCATGGTCCTCATTAGTCCAGCACGTCCGGATCGTTTGCATGCAATTGAAGCTTACATCGACAGCGGAGCAATCGGCAATTATGTGGACCGTGAAATGGCATCCAGGATGAATCTACCCCTTGTCCCTAAGGCAGTAAAGGACGTCATTACTACAGTGGATGGCACGGAGATAGCCTCCGGACCAGTAACGCATGCCACCCAAGAAGTGACGCTAGTAAGCCAAGATGGACACCGGGAGAAAATTGTGTTCGATGTGATCAAGGCCTCTCAGTTCCAGATCATTCTGGGAATCCCTTGGTTAGAGAAACACAATCCTCAGATCCACTGGCGAGCAAAGACGGTTCAGTTTCCAGAATGTTGTACCACTTGTTATCCTCTGCCTGAAGTTTCAGTGGCGGCAATTTCTTCTGAGGTTCCTACATTACCTTCCGACTACCAGGAATTCCAAGATGTCTTTCGAAAGGATCAAGCTAACACCCTGCCTCCTCATAGGTCTTACGACTGTCAAATAGACTTGATACCCGGAACAACTCCTCCTTGCAGTAGGATTTATGCCCTCACCGAGCAAGAGAATCTTCACCTCAGACAATATCTGGACCAATACCTAGCTAACGGGTTTATCCGTCCTTCCAAGTCTCCAGCTTCCTCGGCTTTGTTCTTCGTTCCGAAAAAGGAAGGAGACCTTAGAACTTGTATAGATTATCGCGCCCTGAATCAAATCACCGTTAAAAACAGATACCCGTTACCTTTGATCCCTGAACTCCTGGACCAAGTCAAAGAAGCATGTATATATACAAAGTTAGATCTCAGAGGAGCCTACCACTTGGTACGAGTAAAAGAAGGCGATGAATGGAAGACGGCCTTCCGCACCAAGTATGGGTTATTCGAATATCAAGTGATGCCCTTTGGACTTTGTAACGCTCCTGCCGCTTTCCAGTATTTTATGAACGATGTCCTTAGAGAACTCATAGACGTGTGTGTTGTTGTCTACATTGATGACATCCTTGTCTATTCATCATCTGAAGAGGAACATCAGAGACACGTTAAAAAGGTTCTCGAGAGACTGCGGCAACATAACCTCTTTGCCAAGCTTGAAAAATGCGTTTTCAACGTAACTGAAGTTGAGTTACTGGGATTCATATTGTCACCTAAGGGGGTTCATATGGATTCGAAGAAGGTCGATGCAATCATCAAGTGGCCATCTCCAACCTCGGTAAAAGGAGTTCAAAGCATGTTATGTTTCGCAAACTTTTACCGCAGATTCATTCCTGAATTCTCCCGGATAGTCCAGCCCATCACCGCTCTGTTAAAAAAGAACAAACGTTTTGAATGGTCTACTGAAGCAGAACAAGCTTTTCAGGACTTAAAAGCAAAATTCATTTCTGCACCTGTTCTGAAACATCCTCGCCCAGAACTCCCCTACATCGTGGAAACGGATGCTTCTAGTCTTGCTATGGGGGCAGTTTTATCACAAAGAGATCCAGTCACACACCAATTACATCCTGTAGCCTTTTGGTCCCGCAAATTCTCGGCTCCCGAGATCAACTATTCCATTACAGACAAGGAACTTTTAGCTATCAGATCGGCCTTTAAAGCCTGGCGACACTATCTTTTGGGAGCCAGACACACAGTCACCGTAATGACTGATCACCGCAATCTACAATACCTGAAGACGGCCAAAGCTCAATCTTACAGACAGCTTCGCTGGGCTCTGTTTCTGGCTGAGTTTGACTTTATAATCACTTATCGACCCGGCAGTAAAAACGGAAAAGCAGATGCCCTCTCTCGGATGGGAGTAGATGAACATTTGTCCAATCCAGAACCAATACCCATAATCCCAGAACAAAGGATTTTGGGGTTAGTCAGCACTCAATCCTTTGAAGACATCAAGACTGCAGTCAAGGCACTCCTAACTCCGGCCGATTTGCAGGACTGGCAATTAAAGGGAAAAGAATTCTCAGTGGATCAAGACCTACCATATTTCCAAGGACGATTGTACTTGCCCTGTGAGAAAATACAAAAACAAGTAATCTCTGCTTATCACGACTCTCTGATGGAGGGTCACCCTGGCATTACCAAAACCATGGAAAAGATCAAAAGACATTTCTGGTGGCCATCATGGAAGAAGGATATTAGAGACTTTGTAATCTCCTGCGGGGTGTGTGCCCAGAATAAAAGTCAGAAGGAGAAACCAGCCGGCCTTTTACACCTTCTAGATATTCCTCCCTGTCCATGGCATACCCTGTCCGTGGATTTCATCACGGACTTACCTCCATGCTCAGGGTATAATACCATTTTAGTAGTCGTGGATCTATTCTCCAAGAAGGCTCATTTCATTCCCCTGAAGGGCCTACCTTCGGCTTCGGTATTGGCCCGAGAATTCTTAGAAAACATCATTCGGTTACACGGTTTTCCCTCGGTTTTAATCTCCGATAGGGGAAGTCAATTCATCTCCCACTTTTGGCGAAGTTGCTGTCGTCTAGCCCAAATTGATGTAAGACTTTCAACCAGTCACCATCCCCAAACTGACGGACAAACCGAGAGGACTAATCAGACTCTAGAGCAATATCTGCGTTGCATGCTCCAACAAACTGAAAACCCTTGGAAGGATATTCTGTGGATCGCTGAATACGCTTACAACAATTCGACTCATTCTGGAACCGGGAAGACTCCCTTCTTCCTATTATACGGACATCATCCTAAAACCTCTAATTTGGATCCTCCCCAAGAATTCGAAACACCAGCTGTGGATCATTTACACTCTGAAATTACCCGTGCTTTTAAGGAAGCCACTGCCCATCTGCAAAGAGCTAAAGCTCAAGTCAAAAAAGGAGCAGATCGACACCGTAAAGAGGCCCCTCACTACGCAGTAGGAGACCAGGTCTGGTTATCCACTAAGCACCTGCCTCTAAAAGGATCCCGCACCTTCAACCCGAGATATTTTGGACCCTACACCATCTCTACCATAATTAATCCGGTGGCAGTCAAATTGGAATTGCCTATGCCTATGAAAATACATCCAGCATTCCATGTCTCCTTATTAAAACCAGTACAACCAGAAACTCGATTGACTGAACTCCCAGAACCCGTTTTGGTAGACGGAGAACTCGAATTCGAAGTAAAGAACATCCTAGACTTCAAAATCTCCAGATCTAAATTATACTATCTGGTCGATTGGAAAGGATACGGTCCCCAGGAAAGGTCTTGGGAACCCTCAGAATATGTCCACGCACCTCGTCTGGTCAAGAGATTCCATCTGAATCACCCCGACAAGCCAAAACCCCTGGAGAAGACACGCTTAGGAGGGGCCTTGAGGGGGGGTACTGTCATGATCACTGCTTCCAAGGAGCCAGGACCAGCCCAACGTCCTTGGAAGCAGGCCCCTAACCCTAATCCTAGGCACCAGCCGGTCCCCACGGTGACCTTTTGGACCTTGTCCTGGCGCCGGTGGCACCAGGCTCATCAAAATCATCGGTCCCGGCACTTGAAGCGCCGGGCTCATAATATGTGTGCAGATGTTTGGGTGGACTTACCTGCAGCAGACCATGCTGCTTACTTACCAGCCTCTTAGAAGTCCTCTGTGAACAGGAACTACTTTCTTACCTGGGTGGGGCAGCTCTATTCCCTGGATTCAGCATGGGGAAAGCTTCTAGAACTGGAACTCTTTTCTTACCTAGGCGGGGCCGTGGAGGAAGACGCCTCATCACTCCAAGGCTATTTAAACCACACCCGATAGAAGAAACGTGCTTCGCGTTATTCTGCATCTGCAGCAGAACGCTCACCGAGTCTGTTCCAGCCTTTCTTCTTTCGATCCTGAATCTGCAAGAATCATACTCACCATTCCTGTATCCAGTCGACAGCAGCACCTGCAGGGACAAGAAACAGCAGGTTAGCAAGGCAGTCTTAACTCGCAGTGCTTACTCACCTGATCCATCGGCTGCGGTCATTTCGGCACGCTGTATTTTCGCCTGTGAAGACAAATTACTTACCGGCACCCCGTGAACTTTGGAATTCTTCACGCTGCATTGCCGCCTGCGGAGATAAAAGCATTGCATTACTCACGGGCATTCCGCGGACTCCGGCGCTGCAAACAAACTTCTGAAAGACAAAAGAAGACACATTAGTCAGGTATTTACTTACGCTCATATCGCTCTTCACAATAGAACGTCTGCAAATACTCCGGTGCCTCTTCAAACCGAACTACGCTGCAAGGGAAAAGACAGCTAGAGCGCTTGAATTTACTCACGCATTTCCAGGCGCTTTATTTCATCTTCCACAAGAGTCCTGCAAGCAAAAGGGGGAAAAGCATCATACGAAGTCCTGCCTTGCACCTAAAGACTCTAAAGACTATAAAGGCTAAAAAGGTGTCTGGAAAGTCACCGCTCGTGCTGTTAACGACGGTAACGGTCCTCTGAGTCCAAGAGGCCTATGTTTCACCAGTGAAGGAACTGGCAACAGCGCCCTGCATCAGACGCAGATGGAGAGTCCAGCATTCACCTATCTAAGGTGAGCACGTTGACCAGGGGGCTCTACAGAGAAGCTGGGGAGTGAGAGGAAGAGAGGCTTTACACAACCCAGACCATTAACCCCTATATTCTTTCACCTGCAGAAACCTCACCCTGCGAGTTCGTCACACAGTGCGAAGAGGTTCGACCCCGGAAGCCCATCGAGTCCTGCACATCACCTTTCGAGTCACAGACACCTTCCTGCCACGACCTGCGCCTCCGTGGGAATCAGGTGAGCGTTACAGAACGCGAAGCCCACCGCAAAACTCCTACCCAGGCGCAATGGAAACCTCAGACACTGATCACTTACCCCAGTTGCTCGGGGAATTAAGAGCAGAAGTACATGCAGCTCGTCAGGAAACAAGCTCTCTAAGAAGAGAACTAATACTTTCCAAGGAGCGAACAGAGGACCTCGCTAGGCAATTGCTACAAACGCAGGCAGGACAGACACCTCTGCCCGCTCCAGGAGGAAGTTATCCTTCTGCACCATCTGTAAATCCAGTGCAAATCAATCTACCTGGTAATGTGCCCTTGGCTCCGCCCGAACGTTTTTCTGGTGACCCAAAGAAATATGCAGTGTTCATCAACCAGTGCCGCTTACATTTCTTATGTCGACCAGCTGCATTCCCAACAGATCAGACCAAAGTGGCTTTCGTGCTTTCTTATCTCAGTGGCAGCGCCGCAGATTGGTCGATCCCTTTAGTCACCCAGGATGATCCGGTTCTATATGATTTCCAGGCCTTCCAGTCCAGTATGGAGAAACTGTTTGCAAGACATGCACAGGGGCAGGCCTTGGACAATGAACTTCTTTCATTACGACAGGGTAATCAAGACCTCTTAACCTATATAGCCTCATTCAACAGACTCATAGTGGAAACTCAATGGCCCGAGGACAAGAGAATAATGCTTTTCTACAGAGGCCTGCGTGGAGAGCTCAAGGATGTGTTAGCTCAAGTTGTGAATCCTCCACAAGAATGTTCAGACTATATTGACTTGGTCGTCCAATTGGACCACAGATTACAGAACAGGAAGGCTGATCGCTCTAAATTTGATACCCGAGTGTTTTCTAAACCACAGACTCCTACTAAGGGAGCGGACACAGTGGAACCCATGCAAATAGGGGGGATGAAAGGTCCTTTAAGTCAAAAGGAGCGGGAAAGAAGAAGACAGCTGCAATTATGCCTCTATTGCGGGAACTCAGGGCACTTTCTTCAAATCTGTCCAGTGAAACCAGCTAAGAAGGCTGTAGGAGCCGCAGACACCAGTGCCACAAGTTCTGAGCAGGGAAACGACCTAGCCCGGCAAGTGTAGAGGTCCTCTTGCCGAGCGTTAAGATCTGTCCCGTGACCTCGCATTTCGTGGTGCCCATGGTCCTCATTAGTCCAGCACGTCCGGATCGTTTGCATGCAATTGAAGCTTACATCGACAGCGGAGCAATCGGCAATTATGTGGACCGTGAAATGGCATCCAGGATGAATCTACCCCTTGTCCCTAAGGCAGTAAAGGACGTCATTACTACAGTGGATGGCACAGAGATAGCCTCCGGACCAGTAACGCATGCCACCCAAGAAGTGACGCTAGTAAGCCAAGATGGACACCGGGAGAAAATTGTGTTCGATGTGATCAAGGCCTCTCAGTTCCAGATCATTCTGGGAATCCCTTGGTTAGAGAAACACAATCCTCAGATCCACTGGCGAGCAAAGACGGTTCAGTTTCCAGAATGTTGTACCACTTGTTATCCTCTGCCTGAAGTTTCAGTGGCGGCAATTTCTTCTGAGGTTCCTACATTACCTTCCGACTACCAGGAATTCCAAGATGTCTTTCGAAAGGATCAAGCTAACACCCTGCCTCCTCATAGGTCTTACGACTGTCAAATAGACTTGATACCCGGAACAACTCCTCCTTGCAGTAGGATTTATGCCCTCACCGAGCAAGAGAATCTTCACCTCAGACAATATCTGGACCAATACCTAGCTAACGGGTTTATCCGTCCTTCCAAGTCTCCAGCTTCCTCGGCTTTGTTCTTCGTTCCGAAAAAGGAAGGAGACCTTAGAACTTGTATAGATTATCGCGCCCTGAATCAAATCACCGTTAAAAACAGATACCCGTTACCTTTGATCCCTGAACTCCTGGACCAAGTCAAAGAAGCATGTATATATAAAAAGTTAGATCTCAGAGGAGCCTACCACTTGGTACGAGTAAAAGAAGGCGATGAATGGAAGACGGCCTTCCGCACCAAGTATGGGTTATTCGAATATCAAGTGATGCCCTTTGGACTTTGTAACGCTCCTGCCGCTTTCCAGTATTTTATGAACGATGTCCTTAGAGAACTCATAGACGTGTGTGTTGTTGTCTACATTGATGACATCCTTGTCTATTCATCATCTGAAGAGGAACATCAGAGACACGTTAAAAAGGTTCTCGAGAGACTGCGGCAACATAACCTCTTTGCCAAGCTTGAAAAATGCGTTTTCAACGTAACTGAAGTTGAGTTACTGGGATTCATATTGTCACCTAAGGGGGTTCATATGGATTCGAAGAAGGTCGATGCAATCATCAAGTGGCCATCTCCAACCTCGGTAAAAGGAGTTCAAAGCATGTTAGGTTTCGCAAACTTTTACCGCAGATTCATTCCTGAATTCTCCCGGATAGTCCAGCCCATCACCGCTCTGTTAAAAAAGAACAAACGTTTTGAATGGTCTACTGAAGCAGAACAAGCTTTTCAGGACTTAAAAGCAAAATTCATTTCTGCACCTGTTCTGAAACATCCTCGCCCAGAACTCCCCTACATCGTGGAAACGGATGCTTCTAGTCTTGCTATGGGGGCAGTTTTATCACAAAGAGATCCAGTCACACACCAATTACATCCTGTAGCCTTTTGGTCCCGCAAATTCTCGGCTCCCGAGATCAACTATTCCATTACAGACAAGGAACTTTTAGCTATCAGATCGGCCTTTAAAGCCTGGCGACACTATCTTTTGGGAGCCAGACACACAGTCACCGTAATGACTGATCACCGCAATCTACAATACCTGAAGACGGCCAAAGCTCAATCTTACAGACAGCTTCGCTGGGCTCTGTTTCTGGCTGAGTTTGACTTTATAATCACTTATCGACCCGGCAGTAAAAACGGAAAAGCAGATGCCCTCTCTCGGATGGGAGTAGATGAACATTTGTCCAATCCAGAACCAATACCCATAATCCCAGAACAAAGGATTTTGGGGTTAGTCAGCACTCAATCCTTTGAAGACATCAAGACTGCAGTCAAGGCACTCCTAACTCCGGCCGATTTGCAGGACTGGCAATTAAAGGGAAAAGAATTCTCAGTGGATCAAGACCTACCATATTTCCAAGGACGATTGTACTTGCCCTGTGAGAAAATACAAAAACAAGTAATCTCTGCTTATCACGACTCTCTGATGGAGGGTCACCCTGGCATTACCAAAACCATGGAAAAGATCAAAAGACATTTCTGGTGGCCATCATGGAAGAAGGATATTAGAGACTTTGTAATCTCCTGCGGGGTGTGTGCCCAGAATAAAAGTCAGAAGGAGAAACCAGCCGGCCTTTTACACCTTCTAGATATTCCTCCCTGTCCATGGCATACCCTGTCCGTGGATTTCATCACGGACTTACCTCCATGCTCAGGGTATAATACCATTTTAGTAGTCGTGGATCTATTCTCCAAGAAGGCTCATTTCATTCCCCTGAAGGGCCTACCTTCGGCTTCGGTATTGGCCCGAGAATTCTTAGAAAACATCATTCGGTTACACGGTTTTCCCTCGGTTTTAATCTCCGATAGGGGAAGTCAATTCATCTCCCACTTTTGGCGAAGTTGCTGTCGTCTAGCCCAAATTGATGTAAGACTTTCAACCAGTCACCATCCCCAAACTGACGGACAAACCGAGAGGACTAATCAGACTCTAGAGCAATATCTGCGTTGCATGCTCCAACAAACTGAAAACCCTTGGAAGGATATTCTGTGGATCGCTGAATACGCTTACAACAATTCGACTCATTCTGGAACCGGGAAGACTCCCTTCTTCCTATTATACGGACATCATCCTAAAACCTCTAATTTGGATCCTCCCCAAGAATTCGAAACACCAGCTGTGGATCATTTACACTCTGAAATTACCCGTGCTTTTAAGGAAGCCACTGCCCATCTGCAAAGAGCTAAAGCTCAAGTCAAAAAAGGAGCAGATCGACACCGTAAAGAGGCCCCTCACTACGCAGTAGGAGACCAGGTCTGGTTATCCACTAAGCACCTGCCTCTAAAAGGATCCCGCACCTTCAACCCGAGATATTTTGGACCCTACACCATCTCTACCATAATTAATCCGGTGGCAGTCAAATTGGAATTGCCTATGCATATGAAAATACATCCAGCATTCCATGTCTCCTTATTAAAACCAGTACAACCAGAAACTCGATTGACTGAACTCCCAGAACCCGTTTTGGCAGACGGAGAACTCGAATTCGAAGTAAAGAACATCCTAGACTTCAACATCTCCAGATCTAAATTATACTATCTGGTCGATTGGAAAGGATACGGTCCCCAGGAAAGGTCTTGGGAACCCTCAGAATATGTCCACGCACCTCGTCTGGTCAAGAGATTCCATCTGAATCACCCCGACAAGCCAAAACCCCTGGAGAAGACACGCTTAGGAGGGGCCTTGAGGGGGGGTACTGTCATGATCACTGCTTCCAAGGAGCCAGGACCAGCCCAACGTCCTTGGAAGCAGGCCCCTAACCCTAATCCTAGGCACCAGCCGGTCCCCACGGTGACCTTTTGGACCTTGTCCTGGCGCCGGTGGCACCAGGCTCATCAAAATCATCGGTCCCGGCACTTGAAGCGCCGGGCTCATAATATGTGTGCAGATGTTTGGGTGGACTTACCTGCAGCAGACCATGCTGCTTACTTACCAGCCTCTTAGAAGTCCTCTGTGAACAGGAACTACTTTCTTACCTGGGTGGGGCAGCTCTATTCCCTGGATTCAGCATGGGGAAAGCTACTAGAACTGGAACTCTTTTCTTACCTAGGCGGGGCCGTGGAGGAAGACGCCTCATCACTCCAAGGCTATTTAAACCACACCCGATAGAAGAAACGTGCTTCGCGTTATTCTGCATCTGCAGCAGAACGCTCACCGAGTCTGTTCCAGCCTTTCTTCTTTCGATCCTGAATCTGCAAGAATCATACTCACCATTCCTGTATCCAGTCGACAGCAGCACCTGCAGGGACAAGAAACAGCAGGTTAGCAAGGCAGTCTTAACTCGCAGTGCTTACTCACCTGATCCATCGGCTGCGGTCATTTCGGCACGCTGTATTTTCGCCTGTGAAGACAAATTACTTACCGGCACCCCGTGAACTTTGGAATTCTTCACGCTGCATCGCCGCCTGCGGAGATAAAAGCATTGCATTACTCACGGGCATTCCGCGGACTCCGGCGCTGCAAACAAACTTCTGAAAGACAAAAGAAGAGACATTAGTCAGGTATTTACTTACGCTCATATCGCTCTTCACAATAGAACGTCTGCAAATACTCCGGTGCCTCTTCAACCCGAACTACGCTGCAAGGGAAAAGACAGCTAGAGCGCTTGCATTTACTCACGCATTTCCAGGCGCTTTATTTCATCTTCCACAAGAGTCCTGCAAGCAAAAGGGGGAAAAGCATCATACGAAGTCCTGCCTTGCACCTAAAGACTCTAAAGACTATAAAGGCTAAAAAGGTGTCTGGAAACTCACCGCTCGTGCTGTTAACGACGGTAACGGTCCTCTGAGTCCAAGAGGCCTATGTTTCACCAGTGAAGGAACTGGCAACAACGCCCTGCATCAGACGCAGATGGAGAGTCCAGCATTCACCTATCTAAGGTGAGCACGTTGACCAGGGGGCTCTACGGAGAAGCTGGGGAGTGAGAGGAAGAGAGGCTTTACACAACCCAGACCATTAACCCCTATATTCTTTCACCTGCAGAAACCTCACCCTGCGAGTTCGTCACACAGTGCGAAGAGGTTCGACCCCGGAAGCCCATCGAGTCCTGCACATTACCTTTCGAGTCACAGACACCTTCCTGCCACGACCTGCGCCTACGTGGGAATCAGGTGAGCGTTACAGGCGGACATGTATGGGCCTGAGCGTCTTTGGCCGTGCGCTGTTTTTCCCTATTCGATTCCATGAATACGTGTTGTAGGCGAGCGTGTAGGTGTTCTGCGCACTTGCCTCCTGTACTTCCCCCGTGACGCCCACATTTTCACGAGTTGTTCCCCATTCTGCGTGTAACGCCCCGTGTTACGCCTACTTTTGTTATGTGCGCCGCGCTATGTGTGAATTCGCTGTGGCTTTATCGCACGGCGTTCGATGACCTGTGCGCCAGCGTGCGCCAGCGTGCGCCGTGCACTTTTTCAGCGCACATCCCACATTTTGCTCGTGCACGGACTTCCATGAATAGATGTGCGATGTTTTCTGTGTGATAATCGCACTTGCACTGCGATAATTGCACTTGCACTGCGATTTTCGCTATTTCACTGCGAATCGCACGTTTTCGCACGCGTGCGCCGTTTTTTCGGCGCACGTTGATTCCATCAATCGGCCTGTAGATGCCTTCAATCAATAGACTGCAGACATATCATTCCCAGAAATATAGGAATCAGTGCTCAGATGTCGGCAGGTGCATGCTTTGTGTAAGTGGACTTGTTGAATTATTTTAGAAGTAAATACTGATACAAATACGGCATTTCTCAACAATGTTCCGGTTGATTTAATAATCAATGTGCGTGCATGGTGGACAGTGTTCTGCAGAGCACACCAAGCAGAGAAGCAAGAGGCTACAGGGCTAAGGAAGGATAAGGGAGTCAGATACAGCAGGGTAGGGGGATGAGGTCCATATGTGGGTCGAAGAGTTTTACACGGATTCAGAGTTCAGTGTTGCTTACCACAAAGGACTGTGTAATGAGAAAGTGCACAGCAACACCTTGTTTTACTTAGTCAATTTAGGGACACCTGGTGATCCAATCTAATGTAATGTTACAGACATTGGGGAGAATTGGATGAAGTGACATGTTTGGTGCATGATGCCCCTCTTCAGTTTGCTACATGCTGCAAGAAAAGACTGCACAGTAGTCTATTGTTGATGGCATCTGTAGGTAGACATACAGAATATAGAATGTAGGGTGCAAAGAGGAGAGTCAATGGTGATTGACGGGGCAACTATTGCCTGGCCAAACCATAGATAGCTATGAGGCATCATTTGAAGAGGGTCCTATTCCGCAGAGCGAGTCAGCCGGCGTGGAGTTGATGGGAAGATGTGGGAGGTTCTAGAAATTGTGAGTTGCAAAGTTTTTTTATTTTTTGCAGAGGGCGATAGGAGCAGAGAGGAAGAATCAGGTGTAGGCTAGAGCAATAGTTACAATGGCTGAGGGACAAAGTGGAGATCAATGTTTTAGTATGCTGGCATGTGAATTGAGGACAAATCATGTGCATGTTGAGAAGATTTAACTTGGCTGCTGGCGCAGTGGTGGTGTTGAATTTCTGGAGCTTTAGTTTGCTGTCAAAGAGTACTTTAAGTTTGCAAGCCTGGGGAGCAGGGCTGAGGAGATCCTGGAGAAAGGTTGCTGGGAGGGTATGTGGCATGGGGCACTGGAAGCGTAAGGAAGGTGGCAACAAAGAGAGTGCATAACCAGGAAGCTGAGGGACGCCCCATCACAGGCACCTTATGTTGGTGAAGGAAGGCACCTGTTGGCCAGGGCTTCATGGGATAGTCTGCACATTCTTTTCACCTACCTGGGCACAAAGGGAAAAGGCTTAACCACTGGTACACCAAACGCCTTGGGAAGACCACATTTTTACTTGATTTGGTCTTGAGAAGAACCAACAGATTTGGGCCTAGGGTGTCACAGCCACCAAGGAAAACAGGGAACCCCATGCATTTCTGAAAATAAGACACCCATGGGAATCCAAAGATGCCTGACTTCTGTGAATCACTCTAGAATGTATTACCCACAAAGCCCGGCAAAGTCCAAACTGTAGGAAAAAGCCCACTGTTTTCAGACATATGCCACCAGGAAACCACGCCGACAACAACACATGTCCTACCTTTCCACGTTCCCACAGGTGTCCCGATGATAATGGTACCTCACATGTGTGGGTGCACTGACCTGGGTGAAAAGAGAAAAGGCTTAACCACAAGTACACCAAACGCCTTGGTAAAACCACATTTTCTACTGGATTTGGTCTTGTGAACAACCCACAGATTTGGGCCTGGGGTGTCACAGTCACCAAGGAAAACAGGGAACTCCATGTATTTCTGAAAAGAGAAGACCCCCGTGTAAATCAAAAGAGGTGTGTCTTGCCCAAATCGCCCTAGATTGTATTACCCACAAGGCCTGGCAAAGCCAAAATGTAGGGAAAGAAACTCAATTTCCAAACATTTGCCACCAGCACACCACCAAAACACGCTGGTAACCCCGCATGTCCTACCTTCCCACGTTCCCACAGCTGTCCATATAAAAACAGTAACTCACATGTGTGGTTGCACTAATATGGGCGCAAAAGGAAACGGCTAAACAACTGGTACATCAAACACCCTGGGGAAGACTGGATTTGGCTTTGTGGACAACCCACAGATGTAGAACTGGCGTGTCGCAGCTACCAAGGAAAACAGGGAACCCCATGCATTTATCAAGGAAATCCAAAGAGGTCTGACTTGTGCCAATCGCTCTAGAATGCATTAACCACCAGACCTGTCAAATTCCAAAATGTAGGGAAAAACACAACTTTCAGACATTTGCCACCAGGAAACCACAGAAACACGTCAGCAACAACACATGTCCTAACTTCACACGTTCCAACAGGTGTCCCGATGAAAACCATACCTCACATGTGTGGGTGCACTTACCTGGGTGAAAAGGGAAAAGGCTTAACCACTGGTACACTAAACGCCCTGGGAAGGCCACATTTTTTTTAAAACTTTCGTTTTTATTAGCATTTAAACAATCAGCATCAACAACAAATTCCATTTACCCCCCATAGCTGAATTTCCCCTCCTCCTCCCCACCCCTTCTCCCCATCTTCTCCTTGTCAGCGTGTTCGGGTAACATCAAACAGTCACATAATGGAAAGTCTCAGGGGCAATGCTTAATGAGTCAATGGGCCTCATTCCGAGGTTGGTGCTAGTCATGGCGCGATTAGCGCCATGACTAGCACCATTACCGGTAATGTGTTCACCCTCGTTCAATGGGGACTTACCGGTCTAGTCCGATCTTTGTGGGACCGGTAAGTCCCCATTGAAAATGTCAATCCCCATTCCCATTTGAGCCCCCATAGGGCTCAATGGGAATGGGGAGGGTGCTAATAACGGTACCATAAATTACGGTACCGTTATTAGCTCTGAAATCCCTTTGCGGATCCCGTCCATAACGCCTGGTAAAAGCAGGCATTAAGGAGGGGGCCGCAAAAGGACCTCATAGTAGGGCGCAAAGGGTTTACCGGCACCGATGTCCTTAACGGTATCCCTTTGCAGCCTACTCGGAATGAGGCCCAATGAAAGTTAATCTTGCTTGGCTTGGATTGACTCCCTAATTCGGGCAGGATATAATGCTAACCTTCTGCCTACTCCTACCCCATTGGTTAGTCTCTGTTGCCCCCCAGATTAGCCATCAGAAGGCCCCATTCCTCCAGAAGGACCCCATGCAGTCATCAACAATGGCAGTTAGCTTCACCATTACAATTATATTACACAGCTTCCGTTCCCACTCCCGTTTTGTGGGTGCTCCCCCCCGCCAGTTTTGCGCTATAGCCAGTCTCCCAGCCAGTAACATGACCTCACATATCCTAGGCAACCTGTATTCCTCCAGATCTCTGGCCAGGATCCCCAACAGCATCTGGGGTGTATTCAAGCTCAGCTCAACCCCCTAATATTCATTAATCCAACTAAGGACTTCCTGCCAAAAGATGCACATCCTGGGATAATGCCACCACATGTGGGATAGGGAACCCTCCCGCCACAGCCCCTGCGACAAAGAGGGGAGGCACCCGGAAACATTCTCGAGCTTTTCAATGGGTCTCTATGCCACCCTTGTAGCATCTTGAAAGTGTGCTCCACGGTGGAGGTGAATAGATTGCCATGGAAAGTTACCTGAGAATTTCTGGCCCAATACTCCTCTGTGAGTTCCACCCCTGCGAGTTCCACCCATTACCTTTTGAGAATATATCTCCACACCTCCGGGGTAGAGACCAATACTTTATATATTCTTGAAAGAGAGTGCTTCCGGGAAGTAGACCCATTCAGCCGTCTCTCAAATGGGGTGAGACCTGCCGGAGAATGTGGGCAGCCCACTTTATTCGTGGTCTCTTATTCTGCCATACAAATCTAGACAGTGCCCCCTTCAAATCCCTTAAGAAGGCTGCTGGGAACCTTGTTGGGAGGGCGTTGAAGAGATAGAGCAATCTGGTGAGGATGCTCATTTTCACAGATATAATGTGCCCATACCAAGGAAGGGAAGGCTCCCACCTTTTGAGGTCCTCTTTGATCTTTCCCAGTATCAGTTCAAAATTAGCTTTAGCAACCCCTGTGAGAAAACTCAGGAGGACAAACCCCAGGGAACTTTGGCTGTGTCCTTTCGACCCTCATCCTCAAGTAGTGAGAGTGGGAGTCCAGAGAGGGGCACTTCGGACCCACATGCATAATACTAGATTTATCGACATTAGTTTTAAGTGGCAAGAGGCATCCATAGGTCTTTATTTGTTCCAGGAGTTTGGGAAGCGAGGAGTTAACTTCAGTGAGATATCCCAGCATTTCATCCACAGACAGGGACAGTTAGAACTCCACTCCTCCACTCTGGGTACCGTTAATCCACTGTTTAGCTCTTTTTTCGTGAGAGCTAGCGGCTCCATTGTGAGAGCAGCAGTGGTGATAGAGGACGCCCTTGTCTCGTACCTCGCGTCAGGTAGAAAGCGTAAGATAACCCGTTATTGACCCATACTCGTGCTGTGGGCTGCATATACCAGGCATCCACCCATTTCCCCAGAACTTACTTCAGAAAAGTAAATTGCACCCTGTCAAATGCCTTTTTGAATCTATAGAGACCAGGCATGCATCGCTCCCCTGAGTCTTGGCTCGATCATTGAGGTAATAGTCTTCTGAATATTATATGAATATTGTCTCCCTCGTATGAAGCCCACTTTGTTACCCTGAACCAGGCACGGTAACAGACTTTCCAATCTGAAACCCACGATTTTAGCTAGGATTTTCACATCGTTGTTTAGCAGTGAGATTGGGTGGTAAGAAGCACTCCTCGCTGCTGCCCTTTTTGTGTATAGTGACAATAGTGGCCTCCAGCATCGAGCTTGGTAAGGAGTCCCCAACAATACTGCATTGAATACTCTAGCCATGTATGGGGCTTGTGTGGATTGGAATCTTTTGTAGAATAGCATGGGGAACCCATCACTCCCTGGCACGGTGCCGGCCTTCATCTCCTTAATTGTCTGTGCAATCTCCTCTTTCAGAGATAGGTTTCCCCAAGCGCTCAGTTTCCCCCTGTGGTATGAATAGAGCTCTTTGTAAAACTTCACAAATTCCATCCCTATTACCACTGGATCATGTACCACCCTGTCCCCCTCTCCCTTAATAGCCCCAGTCGCCTTTCTTTTCCTTTCCTCATGTAGCGTTCAAGACAGTGGGCCTCATTACGGGTCTGGCGGTAACTGTGCCGGTAAAACCTGCAGGTAGCCACCTGACCCATAATGAATTACCGGCTCCTGTCTTCCCGGTGCCACCGGCTATTCCAAGTCTGGTGGCTGGGAAGTCAGGCACTGCTAATTTTGTAAGTCCCCATTCCCATGGAGTCCAATAGGACTCCATGGGAATAGGGACACGGGAGCACTGGCACCGTTAACAATGGTGCCGGTGCTCCTGTGAAAGCTCTGTGAGTGGGTGCCGTCCCGCCCAGTATGTCTGACCATGGCGGGGGGACGGCACCTGCCCAGAGAGTTGTAGTGTGCCGGTCTGGAAACAACAATGCCCGTAGGCTTGACGGCACCGTTGTTTCCGGACCGGTACAATTGTAAAGAGGCCCAGTAGCAGTTTTTCCATATCATGAACCAGGATTGCCATAAGGTTTGCTTTGTAGAGTCACAGTTTAACGTATCGGCCATCCTCGGTGTGAGATACGCTCCCCCGAACCTCCCAGTTGTATTTCCCGAATCTTCTTCCTTAGTAACTCTTCCTGCTCCCTTCTTTCTTTCTTTTTCTGGGATCCTATTCTGATGAGCACCCCCCGCAAGGAGTCCTTAAAGCACTCCAAGAGAGTCTGCACTCCCACCTCCCCATTATTATTAAAAGCAAAATAGTCTGTGATTTCCATCAATAACGACTGGGTGACTTCCCTGTCCTTCAGTAAAAAATCATTGCAGGGTCACCCTCCCGAGGTCCTCTGCCTAGGGTCTCTCCCGACCAAGATCTTAACCATATTGTGGTCCGACCATGAGACTGGGATAACACATGAGTCTCTGACCAGGGCTTTCACCTAAGTACCCACCAATATCAGATCAATCCTGGAGTAGGAGTTATGGACTGATGAGAAAAAAGTAAAGGGTCTGTCTCCCTCTTCCGCCTCCAATAGAGCGTCCATAAGGCCCAGTTCTTGGTTGATTCTCCTAAACCTCCTGGAAGCTGCCTTACCTGGGTTGTCGCCTGTTCCCTCACCCAATATATTGCGATCTCTAACAGGGTCCAATACCATGTTAAAGTCTCCACCCACCACCAGTCGGCCATCCACAAAAAGCCTAATTTAATTTTTTACCCCCTCCCAAAAATCTGTCTGCTCGGTGTTGGGAGCATAGAGCAAACACACTGTAATCCTTTCACCATTCAGGCAATACTTTATGAAAAGGAATCGACCACCCGGGTCCCTCTGTGTCTCGTCCACCACCAGGCCCAACGGAGCTGATAGAATAATTGCCACTCCTCCTTTTTTTTCTGTGCCAGAAGCCACAAAAATCTCCCCAACCTACCCAAACCCCAGGTGCAGTACCCTGCCCCTCTGCCAAGGTGTCTTTTGTACCATCGGGAGATCCAGTTTGGCTCTCCGGAATACCTGCATGTTCATGTATCTCTTGGCAGGCAAATTTACCCCTCTAACATTGAGGGATCCAATCGACAGTTCATATCTTGAGGTTATGACTCTGTTCCCATACCTCACACTGATACTGACCCCCCTGAGAAAATCTGAACCGCATAGCTGAACAACTTGCGCATGTCAAGGGTTTTGACCCATGTTGAAACAATAGACTGGGTAGATGTGGGGATGAGCTGTCGCCGCCCATTATTCTATCCCAGAACAAACTAAATCAATAGACTGGGTAGATGTGGGGATGGGCTGTCGCCGCCCACGTTCACGCCAGAATCCAGGGGAACCGCGCAGTTTGCACACACCAAAATGGTCACCTAATCTGCCACCCACTAGTGCAAAGAAAGATGGTTCTGTTCAAAATCCATTTTTATTGATGTCAAAAAGTTGCTAAAATCATGGGTACAAGACCACTCTAAAGATACAACCTTCTTGTGGGGGGTTCCACATCACCACTCTACTGTAAGGATGCCATCAAAACAATGTTAAGCAAGGATCCTATACTATCAAGCAAAAGACCACTATATTGAAATGCATTAATTCAAGACAGATCCCAAAAATGGGTGCAGTACCAGCTTTGTCCACAAACCAGCGCTAGCGGTCTAAACTCTGACAGGAGAACTGCTACTTCAGAAGCTAATCAGCCTCCTGAGACAGCTGGAAATCTTCAAAGGCCCGCTGGTTAATTAAAACTCTTAACCACCTGCTGTTCCCAGAGACAATCTGATTGCATTAACAAGAGGCTGGGAAACCTTCTCACCTCAGAGACCCACACAACAGCCCAGGAGATCACATGGCCATGCTAACCAAATGCAGAGTGGCCCCCTGGCCTGCTGACCTCAGCCGACACAATAGACCCTTGCACTTGAATGGGGTATGTTGATTGTCAGTGTGGACTGTAAACAGAGCCCTGCCTGGGAGAGGAGAGACATGTGGTACTCCCAAGTTTCTGGGGGAAGGGACCCAGACACTTTTGTGGAATCATATTGCAGCAAATATATGTTTAAGTTAAATGCTTCGAAAATATTGTATTAAGCTTACAAAAATGTGCAATTTGGAGAACCTCAATCTAAGAAATGTACCCACAATTCAAGACTTGATTCAACTTTGTACCATGTTCTGAGGCAAAACCCCACTATTTATTGATATTACAGACACCGGGTTTATGCTAGAAACCTAGTAAATTACTGGAATGTGTGTAGAAGGAGGGTGTACATTGGTGTAATTTTTGATACAGATTTAACATTGGTAAACCAATTAAAAACGAAATTAAGTTGTCATTTTTTAATGCAAGCCCCCAGGAAGATCAGCGTCGGACAAGCATGGACCATAAGGAATCTGTAATATGTACATGTAATTTCAACAAATTGTGTATCTGGGAAATATGTATTTGGATCAGAAATAGATTTGTGTGCACATTGACAAGGGGAGTGTCTTTCTGTGAGCCATAAAGATGACACACAACCCAGCTCCCCAATCAAGGGAGAGAGGAGGACGTGGCCAATGATAGATCGCGAGGGGCTGGCTCAGTTATGTCCATGCACACACCCACTTGTAGAACATATAAAAAGAGACTGCTGGGACAGGTAGAGGGACTCAATTCCCATTTTCTGCGGAGCACGCTGACGGACAAATTCACATCCAAAACTCCAGAGACCTAGACTGAATCCAGCTAGACAGAGATCAGAACTTAGAACTCTGACTCCACAATTTAAAGCAAAGGCCTAAACACAAGCTGAGTTCTCTTCAGCAGGCCTCGAAACCAACCAAACTATTCAACAGCCGGGCGAGCTGTTTGAATTCTTTGCCAAGAACTTTTGCAAGAACCTGTAGCAGTATCCAGAAAGCAGTGCTGTATCCGGAACTAGAGAGAACCACAGACCAGACCGTTGTGAGCAGAACCGGTGCCTGACAGATCCAGAGAGGAGAGCTGACCCAGATAGCCGGGACTTCAGAACCACCCGCCGGAAGTCCCGTCCAACCTGACCAGACCTTGACGGCTTATTTCAAAAATATAGTATGAGTACTCACTGTGCCAAAACCAATATCCTAGTTTAAAATAATCTAATCCAAACTATTTTAACCTATTTAGAACTGCCTCCTAGAATCGTGTCATTCTGTCATCTTTAAACCTGAAAACTGTCATCTGTCATTCTGAGCTTTCAAATTTCAAATCCGAAAAACTACCTTTACTAAATCGGCCATATCTCCAGAACCGTGTGTGATAGAAGCGAGATTTAAGCTCTAAACCAACTTGCTACTCCTCATATTCCCTCCGTGATTGCGCTTGACGCATGCGACTAAATTTGCCGCGATTTGACAGTTTGCTTAATTTCACACACATGTAAAAAGATTTGTCCTTGCTTTCCTTTGCTGAAATTAGTTTGCAACCTGACAATCATTCATAGAGCATTGCTAAATTGATCCTGAACTAATACAAAGTAGCTGTCACCCACCCTGAACCTCTAGAGGGAATTAAAATCATTTTAGCATATTTTTCACTTCTTTGCATACCACATCAAAGTATATTGCCTGTGTTTCAACTCCTACCTGTTTTCCTCTAAGCTTGCTAGGGGGGAACCGAATTATATTTGATTGCATTCCTGAGAACTGTGTGCTTTCCTCCATCTCTTGTCATATCAAGTTTATTTTCTGTACTGCATTTTCATTCATCATTGCATTGTCCTTGAACCCATCAAAGCATTCTCAGCTACTTTATCCTCTCTATATCACTTCTAAGCCATCAAAAAGAGTGTACCACTGTAACATTATCCATTGTTGATCACTATCATCCTCACAAGTGTGCTATCAAATATTAATTTACTATAAAAGTGTGATAGATATATGCTGTTTAATTTTCAAATAAACCTTTTAAATTTGCAAAACAAACCTACTTCTTGGCTCAGCGGGGTCAGGGGGATTCTGAGAGAGGGGTGTTATATAAGGGTTGTCATCCAGAGTAAACGAACTGGACATAAAAATACATCAATAAGGGCTTCCATCAGCATCCCAGACTAGGCATTGACTTAGCTGTAGTGTTGAATTGAATCCGCTTACAAAGTGGGGGCTCGTAGCCGGGGATTCTGGATTAGATTTACCACTTGTGCAGCTTAATACAGTGTACCAACTGACCGGATACACATATCCGGTTAGATCACCACGCTGTTTTACACTGTTAAGGCACCCCTCAAAGGAACGCTCTAAGGAAACGGTCTGTTTTGCAAAATAAAATACAAACTTCTGTAAGTCCGTAAGGAACTCAAATTCCAGAATGACGACACTGGTAGACATCAAAATAGCCAGAGAGCACTTCTTACATACGCTATTTGTGAGAGGTGAAAGGACTGAGCAGGGCCAGGATGCGTGGTTGCAGGCAATCACACAACAGGTCACTACAACTGGGTTAGATATCTGGAGAGATCAGGGTCCCTTACATGTGGGCCTGAGTGAACTATACATGGCTCCTAAAGCTAAAGATGAACACGACAAGATGGTTAGGATAGCGGCATATTTGTATCTATATATGGGAGCCATGCAGGACAAATGTGCTGAAGGCCAAGATCTGGCAAATAGGCAACAGATCGCGTTAGAGATGGCCCAATCTGACCTCGTCTCTTCTGAGCAGAGGATGCACAGAAGCCAGGAGTCAGAAAATGAGAGCAGACAGTATCTCTGCCACGCTGTGGCACCCAGTAACACAAAAATGAATGTATGCGTGTCACACGCAGCCTACAATGACCTCTGAAGGGGTACGCTACACACGGGGCTAGCACAGTTGGTAAATATGTGCGCGACTCACCGTCTGCCTGGGAAAAGAGCGTGAAAATTACGCGTGTGTGCGCATTGGCAACACCCCCGCCAAAAGAAGAATTGTACACTGTCTGAGGAGACAGGACAAAAGGAGAAGTCAATGCTGTTTGAGGAAACAGGTCGAAGATAAAATCAGAAAAATACTGACAGAGGTAACAGGGAGTATGAACTAGAAACGCTGTGAAGTAAATTGCGTGTGAACCGACAAGAAGTACAGATTTCACCCACTCGCTCTCCACGGGAAGCACGTACAAGGAAATGACGTACTACACGCACCTTTTAAACCGCACCACACGTCCAAGATCACTTCCGCGTATACGCACTGAGGCACTATCCTCCAATCACGCGGGCTGACACTCGGACGTGCAGTTTTTGGTCTTGTAACATTCCCCCGGGTACAGGGACACGCCCGCGCGTGTCACGTCACAGATGCGCCTGCGCTGTCAGGGCCTTTGGTCCAATGGAATCGCGTACACAGGCCAATCGCGTGTGGAACTTCTCGCGCACCCCTGAAATACACGCACCCAGGCCAATCGCGTGTGGGACTTCTCGCGCACCCCAGAAATACACGCACACGCTCCCCCAGGCCCGATCGCGTGTGCAACTTCTCACGCACCCCTGAAATACACGCGCCCAGGACAATCACGTGTGAAAACACCCGCGAGCCCCTGAAATACATGCGCCCAGGACAATCGCGTGTGAAAACACCCGCGAGCCCCTGAAATACACGCACCCAGGCCAATCGCGTGTGGGACTTCTCGCGCACCCCTGGAATACACGCACATGCTCCCCCAGGCCCGATCGCGTGTGGAACTTCTCGCGCACCCCTGAAATACACACGCCCAGGACAATCGCGTGTGAAAACACCTGCGAGCCCCTGAAATACACGCACCCAGGCCAATCGCGTGTGAAACGTCTTGCGCACCCCTGAAATACACGTGCCCAGGACAATCGCGTGTGAAAACACCCGCATGCCCCTGAAATACACGCACCCAGTCCAATCGCGTGTGGGACTTCTCGCGCACCCCTGAAATACACACACACGCTCCGCCAGGCCCGATTGCGTGTGGAACTTCTCGCGCACCCCTGAAATACACGCGCCCAGGGCAATCGCGTGTGAAAACACCCGCAAGCCCCTGAAATACACGCACCCAGGCCAATCGCGTGTGAGACTTCTCGCGCACCCCTGAAATACACGCACACGCTCCCCCAGGCCCGATCGCGTGTGGAACTTCTCGCGCACCCCTGAAATACACGCGCCCAGGACAATCGCGTGAGAAAACACCTGCAAGCCCCTGAAATACACGCGCCCAGGACAATCGCGTGTGAAAACATCCGCAAGCCCCTGAAATACACGCACCCAGGCAAATCGCGTGTGGGACTTCTCGCGCACCCCTGGAATACACGCACACGCTGCCCCAGGCCCGATCGCGTGTGGTACTTCTCGCGCGTGTAGAACATTTTTTTCCTGCGCAGGGACGCTACCGCCTGCTTTCGTGTGGCGGTGTCATGATCACTGCTTCCAAGGAGCCAGGACCAGCCCAACGTCCTTGGAAGCAGGCCCCTAACCCTAATCCTAGGCACCAGCCGGTCCCCACGGCGACCTTTTGGACCTTGTCCTGGCGCCGGTGGCAACAGGCTCATCAAAATCATCGGTCCCGGCACTTGAAGCGCCGGGCTCATAATATGTGTGCAGATGTTTGGGCGGACTTACCTGCAGCAGACCATGCTGCTTACTTACCAGCCTCTTAGAAGTCCTCTGTGAACAGGAACTACTTTCTTACCTGGGTGGGGCAGCTCTATTCCCTGGATTCAGCATGGGGAAAGCTTCTAGAACTGGAACTCTTTTCTTACCTAGGCGGGGCCGTGGAGGAAGACGCCTCATCACTCCAAGGCTATTTAAACCACACCCGATAGAAGAAACGTGCTTCGCGTTATTCTGCATCTGCAGCAGAACGCTCACCGAGTCTGTTCCAGCCTTTCTTCTTTCGATCCTGAATCTGCAAGAATCATACTCACCATTCCTGTATCCAGTCGACAGCAGCACCTGCAGGGACAAGAAACAGCAGGTTAGCAAGGCAGTCTTAACTCGCAGTGCTTACTCACCTGATCCATCGGCTGCGGTCATTTCGGCACGCTGTATTTTCGCCTGTGAAGACAAATTACTTACCGGCACCCCGTGAACTTTGGAATTCTTCACGCTGCATCGCCGCCTGCGGAGATAAAAGCATTGCATTACTCACGGGCATTCCGCAGACTCCGGCGCTGCAAACAAACTTCTGAAAGACAAAAGAAGAGACATTAGTCAGGTATTTACTTACGCTCATATCGCTCTTCACAATAGAACGTCTGCAAATACTCCGGTGCCTCTTCAACCCGAACTACGCTGCAAGGGAAAAGACAGCTAGAGCGCTTGCATTTACTCACGCATTTCCAGGCGCTTTATTTCATCTTCCACAAGAGTCCTGCAAGCAAAAGGGGGAAAAGCATCATACGAAGTCCTGCCTTGCACCTAAAGACTCTAAAGACTATAAAGGCTAAAAAGGTGTCTGGAAACTCACCGCTCGTGCTGTTAACGACGGTAACGGTCCTCTGAGTCCAAGAGGCCTATGTTTCACCAGTGAAGGAACTGGCAACAGCACCCTGCATCAGACGCAGATGGAGAGTCCAGCATTCACCTATTGTAACGCTCACCTGATTCTCGCAGAGGCGCCGGTCTTGACTGGGCGACTACCGTATCTTCAAAGGTGATGTGTAGCACCCGGTTGGCTCTTTGGGCTGGACCTCTGTGCACTGTATGCCTGACGTGTAGAGTAAGATGTCTGCAGATAGAAAATATGGGGTTAATGAACTGGGGTTATTGGGGTGTCCCTATCTCTTTCCTCTTCTCCTCTCCTGTAGACCCCCAAAGGTTAACGCTCTCACCTTAGGTAAGTGAATGCCGAGCTCTCCATCAGCCTCGGGGAAGGGTGCTGTAACCAGTTTCTTCAATGGATAGGTAGCGCAGGCCTCTTGACTTCAGAGGACTGCTGTCCGTCGTTTACTGCACGAACGGTAAGTTTCGAGTCATTCAAATGTCTTTAAAGTCTTTAGTAATGATGTCTCTTGTTTTGCAGGGTTCCGGCGATGGCGGATGACGGGCTGAAGTGAGTTGAAGATGGAGCCCGTGTGATGAATAGAAGCGCCTGGAAGCACGTAAGTAAGCGCTTGTTGCCTGCTTCACTATGCGCTCTAACTGTCTTTTTATTTTGCAGGTACGAGTTCGGAGCGGCTGCAGGGTGCCGGAATACCCACTGGATTAGATGTGGAAAGGAGTAATGGCACGTGAGTATTAAAGTTCCCCAATGTCTTTAAACGCACCTTGTTTTGTCTTTCAGATGCCGGAATGCAGTGTGAAGACCTCCGGAGCGCACGAAGAGTAGGTAAGCCTTTGCCTTTCAGATGCCGGAATGCTAACCTGTTCTTTCTTGTCTTTATAGGTGTTGCTGAAGACTGGATTCAGGATGGTAACCCTTTGCCTTTCAGATGCCGGAATGCTAACCTGTTCTTTCTTGTCTTTATAGGTGTTGCTGAAGACTGGATTCAGGATGGTAAGCCTTTTTCCTTAGGCCCAGGACCGGATGCAGAAGACACGATGAGCGTTCTGCTGCAGAGGTTGCAGAATAACGCAAAGCAAGATTCATCCACCGGGTGTGGTTTAAATAGCCTCCTGTAGTGCTTAGGTGTCTCCTTCCACAGCCACGCCTAAGTAAGAAAAGAGTTCCTGGTAAGAAAAGAGTTCCTGCCTTCCAGAAGAGTTCCAGTGTTCTGAATCTAGGGAGTGGCTCCAGCCCCACCCAACAGGAAAAGTAGTTCCAAACAGAAGAGGATCAGAGGCTCAACTGGCAGGCAAGTAAGCAGCATGGTCTGCTGAAGGTAAGTCCACCCAAGCATTATGAGCCCGGCGCTTCCAGCGCTGGGACTGGGCATATTTATGAGCCTGGTGCCACTGGCGCCAGGACTGGGTCCAAAAGGTCCCAATTGGGACTGGTTGGCACTCGGAACCTGGGTTATGGATCTGCTTCCAAGGGAGTTGGGAAAACCCTGACCTTTTGGAAGCAGAGATCATGACAGTACCCCCCCTCAAGGCCCCTCCCAAACCGGGCTTCTCCGGGGGTTTTGGCTTGTCAGGAAATGTTCGGTGAAATCTTTTGATTAGGCGAGGAGCGTGGACATATTCAGCAGGTTCCCAGGATCTCTCTTGGGGGCCGTAGCCTTTCCAGTCAATTAGGTAGAATAGTTTAGATTTGGAGATCTTGGAGTCCAGAATGCTTTTGACTTCAAACTCGAGTTCTCCATCCACTAGGATAGGTTTTGGAGATTTGGTTAGTCGGGTTTGAGGTTGCACGGGTTTTAATAGAGAGACGTGGAAGACCGGATGTATCTTCATGTGCGGGGGCAAGTCCAACTTGACCGCTACTGGGTTTACTATGGTAGTGATGGAATAGGGACCAAGGTATCTTGGGTTGAATGTGCGTGGCCCTTTTAGAGATAGATATTTGGTGGATAACCAGACTTGATCCCCTACTTGATAGTGAGGGGCTTCCTTCCGATGTTGATCTGCTCCTTTCTAGTATTGTTCTTTAGCCCTTTGAAGGTGAGAAACAGCTTCCTTAAAGGCTTGCGTGATTGTAGAATGCAGGTAGTCTACTGCTGGTGTTTCAAGATCTTGGAGGGGATCCAACTCCGAGGTTCGAGGGTGACTGCCGTACAAAAGAAAAAACGGGGTTTTCCCAGTTCCCGAATGGACAGAGTTATTGTAGGCATGCTCGGCTATCCAAAGGATATCTTTCCAAGTTTTTTCAGTTTGTTGCAGCATGCACCGTAAATACTGTTCCAGAGTTTGATTGGTCCTCTCGGTTTGTCCGTCGGTCTGAGGGTGGTGACTGGTCGATAGTCTCACATCAATTTGAGCCGACCGACAGCAACTTCGCCAAAAATGAGAAATAAATTGACTACCTCGATCCGAAATTAGAACCGAAGGAAAACCGTGCAGTCGGACGATGTTTTCGAGAAATTCTCGGGCCAGAGTTGCTGCTGTTGGCAAGCCTTTGAGCGGAATGAAATGCGCCATCTTGGAGAATAAGTCCACGATTACTAAAATAGTATTGTATCCGGAGCATGGAGGTAGATCGGTGATGAAGTCCATAGAAAGCGTATGCCAAGGGCGAGGTGGGATGTCAATAGGGCGTAAGAGGCCTGCTGGTCTTTCCTTTTGACTCTTGTTTTGGGCGCATACTCCACAGGACATTATAAAGTCTCTGATATCTTTTTTCCAAGATGGCCACCAGAAGTAGCGCTTGATCTTTTCTGAGGTCTTGGCTATACCGGGATGACCTTCCATTAAAGAGTCGTGATAACAAGAGGTTACTTTTTTCTGTAAATCTGTGCTGGGTAGGTATAATCGTTCTTGGAAATACAATAAGTTGTCCTTTACTGCAAAGTCCTTTCCCTGCAGATGCCAATTCTGTATGTCTGCTGGAGTTACAAGTTGCCTGGCTTTATCCTTAACTTCCTCTATGGATTCTGTGGCGATTACACCCAGAATTCTTTGTTCGGGAATGATTGGTACAGGTTTAGGGTTGACCAAGTGTTCTTCCACTCCCATCCGAGAAAGGGCATCGGCTTTACCGTTCTTTGTACCAGGTCGATAGGTAATTATGAAGTCAAACTCGGCAAAGAATAATGCCCAACGGAGTTGTCTAGAGGATTGGGCTTTTGCGGTCTTCAAATATTGCAGGTTTCGGTGATCCGTAATCACAGTAACGGTGTGTCGGGCCCCCAGCAGATAATGCCGCCAAGCCTTAAAGGCAGACTTGATAGCCAGAAGTTCCTTGTCAGTAATCGTGTAATTGATTTCAGGAGGCGAAAATTTGCGGGACCAAAATGCCACGGGATGCAACTGATTGGTTACCGGGTCCTTTTGTGATAGAACTGCCCCCATGGCAAGGCTTGAAGCATCAGTTTCCACGATGTAGGGGAGTTCGGGGCGAGGGTGTTTTAAGATTGGTGCAGAGATAAATTTAGTCTTCAAATCCTGGAAAGCTTGTTCCGCCTCGGTAGACCATTCAAAACGTTTGTTTTTCTTTAACAAGGCAGTGATGGGCTGGACTATTCGAGAGAATTCGGGGATAAACCTGCGGTAAAAGTTAGCGAAGCCTAACATGCTTTGCACACCTTTTACGGAGGATGGTGATGGCCATTTGAGAACTGCATCGACCTTCTTTGAATCCATACGCACTCCGCCAGGTGATAATATGAATCCCAAGAATTCAACTGCAGTCACGTTGAAAACACATTTTTCCAACTTAGCGAAAAGTTTGTGTTGACGCAATCTTTCGAGGACCATTTTCACGTGTTTCCGATGTTCAGATTCCGATGAAGAATAAACGAGGATGTCGTCAATGTAAACAACAACACATACATCTATGAGCTCTCTGAGGACATCGTTCATAAAATATTGAAAGGCGGCCGGGGCATTGCAAAGTCCGAAGGGCATGACCTGATATTCAAATAGCCCATACTTGGTGCGGAAGGCCGTCTTCCATTCATCGCCCTCTTTTACTCGTACCAAGTGGTAAGCTCCTCTAAGATCCAGCTTTGTATATATGCATGCTTTTCTGACTTGGTCCAGGAGTTCAGGGATCAAAGGTAACGGATATCTATTCTTAACGGTGATCTGGTTCAGGGAGCGATAATCGATACAAGTTCTAAGGTCTCCTTCCTTTTTTGGAACGAAGAACAAAGCTGAAGAAGCAGGGGACTTGGAAGGACGAATAAACCCATTTGCCAGGTATTGATCCAGGTATTGTCGAAGGTGAAGGTTCTCAGGCTCGGTGAGGGCATAAATTCTACTGCAAGGAGGAGTAGATCCAGGTATCAGGTCTATCTGGCAGTCATAAGACCTATGAGGAGGTAGAGAGTTAGCCTGATCCTTCCGGAAAACATCTTGGTATTCTAGGTATTCGGGAGGTAACTGGGGAGTCTCTGAAGAAATTGCGGCCAGTGCAACACCAGGTGGAGGGTGACAAGTAGAGACACATTCTGGAAACTGGACCGTTCTTGCTCGCCAATCGATCAGAGGATTGTGTTTCTCTAACCAAGGTATTCCTAGAATAATCTGAAACTGAGGGGCCTTGATCACATCGAACACGATCTTCTCATGGTGTCCATCTTGACTTACTAGCGTCACCTCTTGAGTGGTATGCGTTACTGGCCCGGAGGCTATCTCCGTACCATCCACCGTAGTAATGACGTCCTTTACAGCCTTGGGACAAAGAGTTAGATTCATCCTCAAAACCATTTCATGATCCACATAATTGCCGATGGCACCGCTGTCGACGTAAGCTTCAATTGCATGTAATCGATCTGGATTATCAGGGCTAATGAGGACCATAGGTATTACGAAATGCGAGGTCACGGAACTGGTTTTCACGCTCGGCAAGAGGACCTCTATTCTTGTCGGGCGAGGTTGTTTCCCTGCTCAGAGTTTGTAACTTTGGTAACTGCAGCTCCTACTGCCTTCTTGGCAGGTTTCACCGGACAGTCTCGAAGAAAGTGCCCTGAGTTTCCGCAATATAGGCATAATTGCAACTGTTTCCTCCTTTCCCGCTCCCTTTGTGTTAGAGGACCTTTCAGACCCCCTATTTGCATGGGTTCCCCGGAGTCTACTCCTTTGGAAGGAGTTGGCGGTTTGGAAAATACTCGAGCATCAAACTTGGAACGATCGGCCTTCCTGTTCTGCAGCCTGTGATCTATTTGAACGACCAAGTCTATATAATCCGAACAGTCTTGTGGGGGATTCACTACTTGGGCTAAAACGTCTTTGAGCTCTCCACGTAGATCTCTATAAAACAGCGTAATCCTTTTGTCCTCAGGCCATTGAGTTTCCACTATTAGTCTATTGAAAGATGCAATATAAGCCAAAAGGTCTTGATTACCCTGTCGCAACGAAAGAAGCTCATTGTCCAAGGCCTGCCCCTGTGAATGTCTTGCGAACAGTTTTTCCATACTAAGCTGAAAGGCTTGAAAATCATGGAGAACCGGATCATCTTGATTAACTAGAGGGATCGACCAGTCTGCCGCATTGCCACTAAGGTACGAAAGTACAAAAGCTACTTTTGCTTGATCAGTTGGAAAGGCTGCTGGCCGGCATAAGAAGTGCAACCGGCACTGATTGATAAATACTGCAAACCTCTTTGGGTCACCAGAAAATCGTTCGGGCGGAGCCAGAGGTACATTCCCAGGTAGGTTGATCTGCACTGGATTCATAGAGGATGTTGAAGGAAGATTTGCCCCTGATGCGGGTAACGGGGTCTGTCCGGCTTGTGACTGTAGCACTTGTCTAGCAAGATTGTCTGTTCTCTCCTTGGAAATAATTAGTTCCCTTCTTAGAGCATTCGTTTCCTGACGAGCTGCATGCACTTCTGCCCTTAGTTCCCCAAGTAACCGGGCTAAGGGGTCAGTATCCGAGGTTTCCATAGCGCCTGGGCGAGAGTTTTGCGGTAGGCTTTGCGTTCTGTAACGCTCACCTGATTCTCGCAGAGGCGCCGGTCTTGACTGGGCGACTACCGTATCTTCAAAGGTGATGTGTAGCACCCGGTTGGCTCTTTGGGCTGGACCTCTGTGCACTGTATGCCTGACGTGTAGAGTAAGATGTCTGCAGATAGAAAATATGGGGTTAATGAACTGGGGTTATTGGGGTGTCCCTATCTCTTTCCTCTTCTCCTCTCCTGTAGACCCCCAAAGGTTAACGCTCTCACCTTAGGTAAGTGAATGCCGAGCTCTCCATCAGCCTCGGGGAAGGGTGCTGTAACCAGTTTCTTCACTGGATAGGTAGCGCAGGCCTCTTGACTTCAGAGGACTGCTGTCCGTCGTTTACTGCACGAACGGTAAGTTTCGAGTCATTCAAATGTCTTTAAAGTCTTTAGTAATGATGTCTCTTGTTTTGCAGGGTTCCGGCGATGGCGGATGACGGGCTGAAGTGAGTTGAAGATGGAGCCCGTGTGATGAATAGAAGCGCCTGGAAGCACGTAAGTAAGCGCTTGTTGCCTGCTTCACTATGCGCTCTAACTGTCTTTTTATTTTGCAGGTACGAGTTCGGAGCGGCTGCAGGGTGCCGGAATACCCACTGGATTAGATGTGGAAAGGAGTAATGGCACGTGAGTATTAAAGTTCCCCAATGTCTTTAAACGCACCTTGTTTTGTCTTTCAGATGCCGGAATGCAGTGTGAAGACCTCCGGAGCGCACGAAGAGTAGGTAAGCCTTTGCCTTTCAGATGCCGGAATGCTAACCTGTTCTTTCTTGTCTTTATAGGTGTTGCTGAAGACTGGATTCAGGATGGTAAGCCTTTGCCTTTCAGATGCCGGAATGCTAACCTGTTCTTTCTTGTCTTTATAGGTGTTGCTGAAGACTGGATTCAGGATGGTAAGCCTTTTTCCTTAGGCCCAGGACCGGATGCAGAAGACACGATGAGCGTTCTGCTGCAGAGGTTGCAGAATAACGCAAAGCAAGATTCATCCACCGGGTGTGGTTTAAATAGCCTCCTGTAGTGCTTAGGTGTCTCCTTCCACAGCCACGCCTAAGTAAGAAAAGAGTTCCTGGTAAGAAAAGAGTTCCTGCCTTCCAGAAGAGTTCCAGTGTTCTGAATCTAGGGAGTGGCTCCAGCCCCACCCAACAGGAAAAGTAGTTCCAAACAGAAGAGGATCAGAGGCTCAACTGGCAGGCAAGTAAGCAGCATGGTCTGCTGAAGGTAAGTCCACCCAAGCATTATGAGCCCGGCGCTTCCAGCGCTGGGACTGGGCATATTTATGAGCCTGGTGCCACTGGCGCCAGGACTGGGTCCAAAAGGTCCCAATTGGGACTGGTTGGCACTCGGAACCTGGGTTATGGATCTGCTTCCAAGGGAGTTGGGAAAACCCTGACCTTTTGGAAGCAGAGATCATGACACCTATCTAAGGTGAGCACGTTGACCAGGGGGCTCTACGGAGAAGCTGGGGAGTGAGAGGAAGAGAGGCTTTACACAACCCAGACCATTAACCCCTATATTCTTTCACCTGCAGAAACCTCACCCTGCGAGTTCATCACACAGTGCGAAGAGGTTCGACCCCGGAAGCCCATCGAGTCCTGCACATTACCTTTCGAGTCACAGACACCTTCCTGCCACGACCTGCGCCTACGTGGGAATCAGGTGAGCGTTACAGGCGGACATGTATGGGCCTGAGCGTCTTTGGCCGTGCGCTGTTTTTCCCTATTCGATTCCATGAATACGTGTTGTAGGCGAGCGTGTAGGCGTTCTGCGCACTTGCCTCCTGTACTTCCCCCGTGACGCCCACATTTTCACGAGTTGTTCCCCATTCTGCGTGTAACGCCCCGTGTTACGCCTACTTTTGTTATGTGCGCCGCGCTATGTGTGAATTCGCTGTGGCTTTATCGCACGGCGTTCGATGACCTGTGCGCCAGCGTGCGCCAGCGTGCGCCGTGCACTTTTTCAGCGCACATCCCACATTTTGCTCGTGCACGGACTTCCATGAATAGATGTGCGATGTTTTCTGTGCGATAATCGCACTTGCACTGCGATAATTGCACTTGCACTGCGATTTTCGCTATTTCACTGCGAATCGCACGTTTTCGCACGCGTGCGCCGTTTTTTCGGCGCACGTTGATTCCATCAATCGGCCTGTAGATGCCTTCAATCAATAGACTGCAGACGTATCATTCCCAGAAATATAGGAATCAGTGCTCAGATGTCGGCAGGTGCATGCTTTGTGTAAGTGGACTTGTTGAATTATTTTAGAAGTAAATACTGATACAAATACGGCATTTCTCAACAATGTTCCGGTTGATTTAATAATCAATGTGCGTGCATGGTGGACAGTGTTCTGCAGAGCACACCAAGCAGAGAAGCAAGAGGCTACAGGGCTAAGGAAGGATAAGGGAGTTAGATACAGCAGGGTAGGGGGATGAGGTCCATATGTGGGTCGAAGAGTTTTACACGGATTCAGAGTTCAGTGTTGCTTACCACAAAGGACTGTGTAATGAGAAAGTGCACAGCAACACCTTGTTTTTTGTCAATTTAGGGACACCTGGTGATCCAATCTAATGTAATGTTACAGACATTGGGGAGAATTGGATGAAGTGACATGTTTGGTGCATGATGCCCCTCTTCAGTTTGCTACATGCTGCAAGAAAAGACTGCACAGTAGTCTATTGTTGATGGCATCTGTAGGTAGACATACAGAATATAGAATGTAGGGTGCAAAGAGGAGAGTCAATGGTGATTGACTGGGCAACTATTGCCTGGCCAAACCATAGATAGCTATGAGGCATCATTTGAAGAGGGTCCTATTCCGCAGAGCGAGTCAGCCGGCGTGGAGTTGATGGGAAGATGTGGGAGGTTCTAGAAATTGTGAGTTGCAAAGTTTTTTTATTTTTTGCAGAGGGCGATAGGAGCAGAGAGGAAGAATCAGGTGTAGGCTAGAGCAATAGTTACAATGGCTGAGGGACAAAGTGGAGATCAATGTTTTAGTATGCTGGCATGTGAATTGAGGACAAATCATGTGCATGTTGAGAAGATTTAACTTGGCTGCTGACGCAGTGGTGGTGTTGAATTTCTGGAGCTTTAGTTTGCTGTCAAAGAGTACTTTAAGTTTGCAAGCGTGGGGAGCAGGGCTGAGGAGATCCTGGAGAAAGGATTGCTGGGAGGGTATGTGGCATGGGGCACTGGAAGCGTAAGGAAGGTGGCAACAAAGAGAGTGCATAACCAGGAAGCTGAGGGACGCCCCATCACAGGCAGCTTATGTTGGTGAAGGAAGGCACCTGTTGGCCAGGGCTTCATGGGATAGTCTGCACATTCTTTTCACCTACCTGGGCACAAAGGGAAAAGGCTTAACCACTGGTACACCAAACGCCTTGGGAAGACCACATTTTTACTTGATTTGGTCTTGAGAAGAACCAACAGATTTGGGCCTAGGGTGTCACAGCCACCAAGGAAAACAGGGAACCCCATGCATTTCTGAAAATAAGACACCCATGGGAATCCAAAGATGCCTGACTTCTGTGAATCACTCTAGAATGTATTACCCACAAAGCCCGACAAAGTCCAAACTGTAGGAAAAAGCCCACTGTTTTCAGACATATGCCACCAGGAAACCACGCCGACAACAACACATGTCCTACCTTTCCACGTTCCCACAGGTGTCCCGATGATAATGGTACCTCACATGTGTGGGTGCACTGACCTGGGTGAAAAGAGAAAAGGCTTAACCACAAGTACACCAAACGCCTTGGTAAAACCACATTTTCTACTGGATTTGGTCTTGTGAACAACCCACAGATTTGGGCCTGGGGTGTCACAGTCACCAAGGAAAACAGGGAACTCCATGTATTTCTGAAAAGAGAAGACCCCCGTGTAAATCAAAAGAGGTGTGTCTTGCCCAAATCGCCCTAGATTGTATTACCCACAAGGCCTGGCAAAGCCAAAATGTAGGGAAAGAAACTCAATTTCCAAACATTTGCCACCAGCACACCACCAAAACACGCTGGTAACCCCGCATGTCCTACCTTCCCACGTTCCGACAGCTGTCCATATTAAAACAGTAACTCACATGTGTGGTTGCACTAATATGGGCGCAAAAGGAAACGGCTAAACAACTGGTACATCAAACACCCTGGGGAAGACTGGATTTGGCTTTGTGGACAACCCACAGATGTAGAACTGGCGTGTCGCAGCTACCAAGGAAAACAGGGAACCCCATGCATTTATCAAGGAAATCCAAAGAGGTCTGACTTGTGCCAATCGCTCTAGAATGCATTAACCACCAGACCTGTCAAATTCCAAAATGTAGGGAAAAACACAACTTTCAGACATTTGCCACCAGGAAACCACAGAAACACGTCAGCAACAACACATGTCCTAACTTCACACGTTCCAACAGGTGTCCCGATGAAAACCATACCTCACATGTGTGGGTGCACTTACCTGGGTGAAAAGGGAAAAGGCTTAACCACTGGTACACTAAACGCCCTGGGAAGACCACATTTTTTTTAAAACTTTCGTTTTTATTAGCATTTAAACAATCAGCATCAACAACAAATTCCATTTACCCCCCATAGCTGAATTTCCCCTCCTCCTCCCCACCCCTTCTCCCCATCTTCTCCTTGTCAGCGTGTTCGGGTAACATCAAACAGTCACATAATGGAAAGTCTCAGGGGCAATGCTTAATGAGTCAATGGGCCTCATTCCGAGGTTGGTGCTAGTCATGGCGCGATTAGCGCCATGACTAGCACCATTACCGGTAATGTGTTCGCCCTCGTTCAATGGGGACTTACCGGTCTAGTCCGATCTTTGTGGGACCGGTAAGTCCCCATTGAAAATGTCAATCCCCATTCCCATTTGAGCCCCCATAGGGCTCAATGGGAATGGGGAGGGTGCTAATAACGGTACCATAAATTACGGTACCGTTATTAGCTCTGAAATCCCTTTGCAGATCCCGTCCATAACGCCTGGTAAAAGCAGGCATTAAGGAGGGGGCCGCAAAAGGACCTCATAGTAGGGCGCAAAGGGTTTACCGGCACCGATGTCCTTAACGGTGCCCGGTATCCCTTTGCAGCCTACTCGGAATGAGGCCCAATGAAAGTTAATCTTGCTTGGCTTGGATTGACTCCCTAATTCGGGCAGGATATAATGCTAACCTTCTGCCTACTCCTACCCCATTGGTTAGTCTCTGTTGCCCCCCAGATTAGCCATCAGAGGGCCCCATTCCTCCAGAAGGACCCCATGCAGTCATCAACAATGGCAGTTAGTTTCTCCATTACAATTATATTACACAGCTTCCGTTCCCACTCCCGTTTTGTGGGTGCTCCCCCCCGCCAGTTTTGCGCTATAGCCAGTCTCCCAGCCAGTAACATGACCTCACATATCCTAGGCAACCTGTATTCCTCCAGATCTCTGGCCAGGATCCCCAACAGAATCTGGGGTGTATTCAAGCTCAGCTCAACCCCCTAATATTCATTAATCCAACTAAGGACTTCCTGCCAAAAGATGCACATCCTGGGATAATGCCACCACATGTGGGATAGGGAACCCTCCCGCCACAGCCCCTGCGACAAAGAGGGGAGGCACCCGGAAACATTCTCGAGCTTTTCAATGGGTCTCTATGCCACCCTTGTAGCATCTTGAAAGTGTGCTCCACGGTGGAGGTGAATAGATTGCCATGGAAAGTTACCTGAGAATTTCTGGCCCAATACTCCTCTGTGAGTTCCACCCCTGCGAGTTCCACCCATTACCTTTTGAGAATGTATCTCCACACCTCCGGGGTAGAGACCAATACTTTATATATGCTTGAAAGAGAGTGCTTCCGGGAAGTAGACCCATTCAGCCATCTCTCAAATGGGGTGAGACCTGCCGGAGAATGTGGGCAGCCCACTTTATTCGTGGTCTCTTATTCTGCCATACAAATCTAGACAGTGCCCCCTTCAAATCCCTTAAGAAGGCTGCTGGGAACCTTGTTGGGAGGGCGTTGAAGAGATAGAGCAATCTGGTGAGGATGCTCATTTTCACAGATATCATGTGCCCATACCAAGGAAGGGAAAGCTCCCACCTTTTGAGGTCCTCTTTGATCTTTCCCAGTATCAGTTCAAAATTAGCTTTAGCAACCCCTGTGAGAAAACTCAGGAGGACAAACCCCAGGGAACTTTGGCTGTGTCCTTTCGACCCTCATCCTCAAGTAGTGAGAGTGGGAGTCCAGAGAGGGGCACTTCGGACCCACATGCATAATACTAGATTTATCGACATTAGTTTTAAGTGGCAAGAGGCATCCATAGGTCTTTATTTGTTCCAGGAGTTTGGGAAGCGAGGAGTTAACTTCAGTGAGATATCCCAGCATTTCATCCACAAACAGGGACAGTTAGAACTCCACTCCTCCACTCTGGGTACCGTTAATCCACTGTTTAGCTCTTTTTTCGTGAGAGCTAGCGGCTCCATTGTGAGAGCATACAGCAGTGGTGATAGAGGACGCCCTTGTCTCGTACCTCGCGTCAGGTAGAAAGCGTAAGATAACCCGTTATTGACCCATACTCGTGCTGTGGGCTGCATATACCAGGCATCCACCCATTTCCCCAGAACTTACTTCAGAAAAGTAAATTGCACCCTGTCAAATGCCTTTTTGAATCTATAGAGACCAGGCATGCATCGCTCCCCTGAGTCTTGGCTCGATCATTGAGGTAATAGTCTTCTGAATATTATATGAATATTGTCTCCCTCGTATGAAGCCCACTTTGTTACCCTGAACCAGGCACGGTAACAGACTTTCCAATCTGAAACCCACGATTTTAGCTAGGATTTTCACATCGTTGTTTAGCAGTGAGATTGGGTGTTAAGAAGCACTCCTCGCTGCTGCCCTTCTTGTGTATAGTGGCAATAGTGGCCTCCAGCATCGAGCTTGGTAAGGACTCCCCAACAATACTGCATTTAATACTCTAGCCATGTATGGGGCTTGTGTGGATTGGAATCTTTTGTAGAATAGCATGGGGAACCCATCACTCCCTGGCACGGTGCCGGCCTTCATCTCCTTAATTGTCTGTGCAATCTCTTCTTTCAGAGATAGGTTTCCCCAAGTGCTCAGTTTCCCCCTGTGGTATGAATAGAGCTCTTTGTAAAACTTCACAAATTCCATCCCTATTACCACTGGATCATGTACCACCCTGTCCCCCTCTCCCTTAATAGTCCCAGTCGCCTTTCTTTTCCTTTCCTCATGTAGCGTTCAAGACAGTGGGCCTCATTACGGGTCTGGCGGTAACTGTGCCGGTAAAACCTGCAGGTAGCCACCTGACCCATAATGAATTACCGGCTCCTGTCTTCCCGGTGCCACCAGCTATTCCAAGTCTGGTGGCTGGGAAGTCAGGCACTGCTAATTTTGTAAGTCCCCATTCCCATGGAGTCCAATAGGACTCCATGGGAATGGGGACACGGGAGCACTGGCACCGTTAACAATGGTGCCGGTGCTCCTGTGAAAGCTCTGTGAGTGGGTGCCGTCCCGCCCAGTATGTCTGACCATGGCGGGCGGGACGGCACCTGCCCAGAGAGTTGTAGTGTGCCGGTCTGGAAACAACAATGCCCGTAGGCTTGACGGCACCGTTGTTTCCGGACCGGTACAATTGTAAAGCGGCCCAGTAGCAGTTTTTCCATATCATGAACCAGGATTGCCATAAGGTTTGCTTTGTAGAGTCACAGTTTAACGTATCGGCCATCCTCGGTGTGAGATACGCTCCCCCGAACCTCCCAGTTGTATTTCCCGAATCTTCTTCCTTAGTAACTCTTCCTGCTCCCTTCTTTCTTTCTTTTTCTGGGATCCTATTCTGATGAGCACCCCCCGCAAGGAGTCCTTAAAGCACTCCAAGAGAGTCTGCACTCCCACCTCCCCATTATTATTAAAAGCAAAATAGTCTGTGATTTCCATCAATAACGACTGGGTGACTTCCCTGTCCTTCAGTAAAAAATCATTGCAGGGTCACCCTCCCGAGGTCCTCTGCCTAGGGTCTCTCCCGACCAAGATCTTAACCATATTGTGGTCCGACCATGAGACTGGGATAACACATGAGTCTCTGACCAGGGCTTTCACCTAAGTACCCACCAATATCAGATCAATCCTGGAGTAGGAGTTATGGACTGATGAGAAAAAAGTAAAGGGTCTGTCTCCCTCTTCCGCCTCCAATAGAGCGTCCATAAGGCCCAGTTCTTGGTTGATTCTCCTAAACCTCCTGGAAGCTGCCTTACCTGGGTTGTCGCCTGTTCCCTCACCCAATATATTGCGATCTCTAACAGGGTCCAATACCATGTTAAAGTCTCCACCCACCACCAGTCGGCCATCCACAAAAAGCCTAATTTCATTTTTTACCCCCTCCCAAAAATCTGTCTGCTCGGTGTTGGGAGCATAGAGCAAACACACTGTAATCCTTTCACCATTCAGGCAATACTTTATGAAAAGGAATCGACCACCCGGGTCCCTCTGTGTCTCGTCCACCACCAGGCCCAACGGAGCTGATAGAATAATTGCCACTCCTCCTTTTTTTTCTGTGCCAGAAGCCACAAAAATCTCCCCAACCTACCCAAACCCCAGGTGCAGTACCCTGCCCCTCTGCCAAGGTGTCTTTTGTACCATCGGGAGATCCAGTTTGGCTCTCCGGAATACCAGCATGTTCATGTATCTCTTGGCAGGCAAATTTACCCCTCTAACATTGAGGGATCCAATCGCAGTTCATATCTTGAGGTTATGACTCTTCTCCCATACCTCACACTGATACTGACCCCCCTGAGAAAATCTGAACCGCATAGCTGAACAACTTGCGCATGTCAAGGGTTTTGACCCATGTTGAAACAATAGACTGGGTAGATGTGGGGATGAGCTGTCGCCGCCCATTATTCTATCCCAGAACAAACTAAATCAATAGACTGGGTAGATGTGGGGATGGGCTGTCGCCGCCCACGTTCACGCCAGAATCCAGGGGAACCGCGCAGTTTGCACACACCAAAATGGTCACCTAATCTGCCACCCACTAGTGCAAAGAAAGATGGTTCTGTTCAAAATCCATTTTTATTGATGTCAAAAAGTTGCTAAAATCATGGGTACAAGACCACTCTAAAGATACAACCTTCTTGTGGGGGGTTCCACATCACCACTCTACTGTAAGGATGCCATCAAAACAATGTTAAGCAAGGATCCTATACTATCAAGCAAAAGACCACTATATTGAAATGCATTAATTCAAGACAGATCCCAAAAATGGGTGCAGTACCAGCTTTGTCCACAAACCAGCGCTAGCGGTCTAAACTCTGACAGGAGAACTGCTACTTCAGAAGCTAATCAGCCTCCTGAGACAGCTGGAAATCTTCAAAGGCCCGCTGGTTAATTAAAACTCTTAACCACCTGCTGTTCCCAGAGACAATCTGATTGCATTAACAAGAGGCTGGGAAACCTTCTCACCTCAGAGACCCACACAACAGCCCAGGAGATCACATGGCCATGCTAACCAAATGCAGAGTGGCCCCCTGGCCTGCTGACCTCAGCCGACACAATAGACCCTTGCACTTGAATGGGGTATGTTGATTGTCAGTGTGGACTGTAAACAGAGCCCTGCCTGGGAGAGGAGAGACATGTGGTACTCCCAAGTTTCTGGGGGAAGGGACCCAGACACTTTTGTGGAATCATATTGCAGCAAATATATGTTTAAGTTAAATGCTTCTAAAATATTGTATTAAGCTTACAAAAATGTGCAATTTGGAGAACCTCAATCTAAGAAATGTACCCACAATTCAAGACTTGATTCAACTTTGTACCATGTTCTGAGGCAAAACCCCACTATTTATTGATATTACAGACACCGGGTTTATGCTAGAAACCTAGTAAATTACTGGAATGTGTGTAGAAGGAGGGTGTACATTGGTGTAATTTTTGATACAGATTTAACATTGGTAAACCAATTAAAAACGAAATTAAGTTGTCATTTTTTAATGCAAGCCCCCAGGAAGATCAGCGTTGGACAAGCATGGACCATAAGGAATCTGTAATATGTACATGTAATTTCAACAAATTGTGTATCTGGGAAATATGTATTTGGATCAGAAATAGATTTGTGTGCACATTGACAAGGGGAGTGTCTTTCTGTGAGCCATAAAGATGACACACAACCCAGCTCCCCAATCAAGGGAGAGAGGAGGACGTGGCCAATGATAGATCGCGAGGGGCTGGCTCAGTTATGTCCATGCACACACCCACTTGTAGAACACATAAAAAGAGACTGCTGGGACAGGTAGAGGGACTCAATTCCCATTTTCTGCGGAGCACGCTGACGGACAAATTCACATCCAAAACTCCAGAGACCTAGACTGAATCCAGCTAGACAGAGATCAGAACTTAGAACTCTGACTCCACAATTTAAAGCAAAGGCCTAAACACAAGCTGAGTTCTCTTCAGCAGGCCTCAAAACCAACCAAACTATTCAACAGCCGGGCGAGCTGTTTGAATTCTTTGCCAAGAACTTTTGCAAGAACCTGTAGCAGTATCCAGAAAGCAGTGCTGTATCCGGAACCAGAGAGAACCACAGACCAGACCGTTGTGAGCAGAACTGGTGCCTGACAGATCCAGAGAGCAGAGCTGACCCAGATAGCCGGGACTTCAGAACCACCCGCCGGAAGTCCCGTCCAACCTGACCAGACCTTGACGGCTTATTTCAAAAATATAGTATGAGTACTCACTGTGCCAAAACCAATATCCTAGTTTAAAATAATCTAATCCAAACTATTTTAACCTATTTAGAACTGCCTCCTAGAATCGTGTCATTTTGTCATCTTTAAACCTGAAAACTGTCATCTGTCATTCTGAGCTTTCAAATTTCAAATCCGAAAAACTACCTTTACTAAATCGGCCATATCTCCAGAACCGTGTGTGATAGAAGCGAGATTTAAGCTCTAAACCAACTTGCTACTCCTCATACTCCCTCCGTGATTGCGCTTGACGCACGCGACTAAATTTGCCGCGATTTGACATTTTGCTTAATTTCAGCCACATGTAAAAAGATTTGTCCTTGCTTTCCTTTGCTGAAATTAGTTTGCAACCTGACAATCATTCATAGAGCATTGCTAAATTGATCCTGAACTAATACAAAGTAGCTGTCACCCACCCTGAACCTCTAGAGGGAATTAAAATCATTTTAGCATATTTTTCACTTCTTTGCATACCACATCAAAGTATATTGCCTGTGTTTCAACTCCTACCTGTTTTCCTCTAAGCTTGCTAGGGGGGAACCGAATTATATTTGATTGCATTCCTGAGAACTGTGTGCTTTCCTCCATCTCTTGTCATATCAAGTTTATTTTCTGTACTGCATTTTCATTCATCATTGCATTGTCCTTGAACCCATCAAAGCATTCTCAGCTACTTTATCCTCTCTATATCACTTCTAAGCCATCAAAAAGAGTGTACCACTGTAACATTATCCATTGTTGATCACTATCATCCTCACAAGTGTGCTATCAAATATTAATTTACTATAAAAGTGTGATAGATATATGCTGTTTAATTTTCAAATAAACCTTTTAAATTTGCAAAACAAACCTACTTCTTGGCTCAGCGGGGTCAGGGGGATTCTGAGAGAGGGGTGTTATATAAGGGTTGTCATCCAGAGTAAACGAACTGGACATAAAAATACATCAATAAGGGCTTCCATCAGCATCCCAGACTAGGCATTGACTTAGCTGTAGTGTTGAATTGAATCCGCTTACAAAGTGGGGGCTCGTAGCCGGGGATTCTGGATTAGATTTACCACTTGTGCATCTTAATACAGTGTACCAACTGACCGGATACCCATATCCGGTTAGATCACCACGCTGTTTTACACTGTGAAAGCACCCCTCAAAGGAACGCTCTAAGGAAACGGTCTGTTTTGCAAAATAAAATACAAACTTCTGTAAGTCCGTAAGGAACTCAAATTCCAGAATGACGACACTGGTAGACATCAAAATAGCCAGAGAGCACTTCTTACATACGCTATTTGTGAGAGGTGAAAGGACTGAGCAGGGCCAGGATGCGTGGTTGCAGGCAATCACACAACAGTTCACTACAACTGGGTTAGATATCTGGAGAGATCAGGGTCCCTTACATGTGGCCCTGAGTGAACTATACATGGCTCCTAAAGCTAAAGATGAACACGACAAGATGGTTAGGATAGCAGCATATTTGTATCTATATATGGGAGCTATGCAGGACAAATGTGCTGAAGGCCAAGATCTGGCAAATAGGCAACAGATCGCGTTAGAGAAGGCCCAATCTGACCTCGTCTCTTCTGAGCAGAGGATGCACAGAAGCCAGGAGTCAGAAAATGAGAGCAGACAGTATCTCATTAAAATCAAAGAGGACATGTGTATCCTGCAACAGGAAAAGTCTGACCAGGATACCAGATTTCTGGCCTTGCAGAAGGAGTACCAAGAAGGTTTGGACTCCCTACTGCAGAGCCAGAAAAAGCTGGAGCAACAATTAGATTTCAATAGGGCATGTGCTGAGCAGGTAGTTACCCTGAAAAGCCACGTAGATAGGGAAAAGGCAGAGAGCAATAAACTGATCCTGAAAGACCTGGATACCCAGGTAGAGTTTGATCAGTAGCGCCAGAAAGCTGGTGCCTTTCAAAGGTAAAGGGACGACCTGGTGGCACAGATGCAGATTCTTAGTCAGGAAAGGGACACCTTAGGCCAGGAAGTCTGCCATTTAAAAAGAAAAACTGAAGAAAATCACTTGGCCCCCCAGGGGCTGGGTGACCTCCAAAAAGAGCATCAGAACTTGTTAGAGCACACCAGGAGGGTGGAAGAGGCTCTGGCAAGAAAGGAGCAGGCCAGTAGGGATGGGACTCAGGAGGTAACCCTCCTGCAGCAAAGACTGTCCCAGTACTCCAGGACCAATCAGGAGGCACAGAGAGAGAATGAGGCTCTCTGCCAGCACAATGATAGGCTCCAGCAACAGGTAGCCATGCAGGAGAGACTGATAGAGTCTAGTAAGGCCTTAACTGAGGAACTGAAAGCGCGGGCTCTTGCAATGCAACAGGGAGCAGGGGCTGATAGAGATGAGGTTCGCTGGGAAAGGGAAACGCCTGAGCATAACCTCAGGAGCCCTAGTACCAGAGGCCTTCATCTCTCCCAGTCCCTGGACTCTGCCACCCCCATGTCCCCTGGTGCACATGAGCACAGGGCCACAGGGATGGCAGATTACTATCCAGCCAAAAGGATGGGGCTCATAGGCCAGTACCACCCAGGAATGGATGGGCGGGCATCCGGGTATGGGCACCTAAGTACAGTGCAATTTAGTGGGGAACCCCAGGAGAGTAGGCCTACTAAGGGCATCCTGAAAACCTCTGCCCAGTTAGGTCAGTGGGGGGGTACCCATCAAATCCTGGTAGCAAGGAGGGATCTGAAGGTCCTCTGAGCGTCACAGGACACAGGAGACCAGGTCCACACATTCTGCCAGCTTTTCCCAGGCTCGCAGAATCCGAGAAAACCTGGAAGATCAGACGGGCACCTCTGGGAGCAGTGCTTCTGAATCAGAGGATGAATGGACCAGGGTTACCCGAACCAAAAAGGCCAATAAGGTGAAAAGGGCCTTGCTTAAGGACCCCTTAAAACAGATTAAGGCAATCAGGAGTGTCATCACGCCTTATCATAAGAACGCCAAGTATTCTGTTTGGGAACACTTGGAGCTCTATGAGCAAATGATGGAGACTTTCCATTTGAAGGACAGCAGTAGCTGCATCCAGTACGTCAAATGGACATTCTCCCCTGAATACTCCAGTTTCTTTGCGGGGCTGGAGGACCAAAACCATTCAAGATGGTCCACATATAGGGCGGCCATCTTGAAACATTTTTCTGTACATAGAAATCCCCAAGAGGCTCGCAAGGCAGCCTACAATTTGCAATGTGGGGCGGATCAGGCCCCACAAGAATTTGTGCACGAATTGAAGCGTGCCTTTGCGCAGACCACCAGAAGGGTGCGCACAGACAGCAGAGAATTCATCAACACCTTTTTCCATGCTCTTCCCAAGAACATAATGACCCAGCTCGTGAGAGATTTTCACGAGAAAAGATCTTTAGACTGGGTCATTGAGTAAGCCACCCGGATCTATGAGGTGCAAAAGCCCATAGAAAATAAAAGAAAATAAAAGTAATGCGCCAAAAAACCCCAAAACTAACATCACCCCTGCTGCTGCCAAGGTGGCAGAGGTAAAGGTTGCCCCCGTTTTAGATTTGGAGATGCCCAGAATAACTCTAACTCCAGAAGGCCCTCGGGCCAGTCACAGACAGGGAGTCAAGGAGGTAGTCCCACAAATGGGGTCCCTCACTCCCCTGATTATGTAAGTCCCCGCTACAAGGGAAACTGACCCATCCTGGTTTATATGTGGACTCCTCCAGCCCAAGGGGGGATCCAGTCAAGCACCTAACCCAAAAAACTCCCCTCCAAACTTCCCACAGGAGGGCAGAAATTCATCAAACCCTGGGCCAAACTTTTTCCCCAGGTATCCACAAGGTTTCCAGCCCCAAACTCATCCATCCTTCTTTCCCCAATTACCTGAGCCCAGACAACCTAATCCGGGAGAGGGGAGGCCAAGGATGGAGGGGTACCCAAATCTTCGCAACCCGGGGTATTACCAGAGAAGGGATAGCTACCCTTCCCGAGATCAGCCCAGGGGAGAAAACAGAACCCTGTATCAACCTGAGCGGGTTTCCCAACTTGAGCGCCAGGTCCAAAATATGGCATGGGATCTGGGTCACATACTGAGGGCTCAACAGAACCCTCAGATGAGCATGCCACCGCAGAATACCCCAAACTTTGGACCTGGTGCTCCAGAACAATGACGGGGGCAGCACCCCGATAACCCACCAGTTCCCAGGGAGGAGGCACAAGGGGAGGAAGGGTGTAAAGCCTTAAAGGAAGCTTCCTTCCCAACTTGTAAACAGCCCCTGGAAAACCAGGAACCGGAAACAAAATCTCCTACCCCTGAAAGTCTGCCACCCAAGGAGCAGAGAGGAGGTAGGAGAAACAACGGACCCAAACAGACCCACTTTGTGGAGGAGGTACAGGTCTTCCAATTTGAGGGAGAGGGATCCTCAGAGGACCCTGGGGAAAGGATCTTCTGCTTCAGAGATGGGGGAACTCCTCTCAAGGAAAAATGGGTCCCAAGAGATCCCAATCCAGACTGGGTGGATGTGGGGATTGAGCTGTCGCCGCCCATCATCCTATCCCAGAACCAACAAAACCAAAAACCCCTGGTTCAAACCCATCCTGGTGGCTGCCTCCCAAAAGGCAGGGGCGGCCCAGAACCAGAACAAGGGGAACCTAAAACCGAATCAATAGACTGGGTAGATGTGGGGATTGAGCTGTCGCCGCCCATCATTCTATCCCAGAACCAACAATACCAAAATCCCATGGTTCAAACCCATCCTGATGACTGCCTCCAAAAGGGGGGGGGCGGCCCAGAACCCGAAACCATTTCCAACTTTTTCTTTCAGATTCCCCAGACTCTCCACAGAATTCTGCCCAAATCTCTTCTCTCGCCATGTCCAAAACCAGAAAGTTAGCCCACCAGTTGTCCAAAAATGTGCATTATCTGTGCCCGCTTGAGGAGAAGGAGGGAAGATATTATGCCCCGGTACAAGTACAGGGGCAGGGTACAATTTTGACACTGGTGGACACTGGATCCCAAGCTACCCTTCTGTCCAAAAGGGCCTTTGATTAACTGAATGCAGGAAGGGGGGAGAAGTACCAAATTCCCCTCACCTCTCTTCCTGGACAACTGCAGAACTTTGACGGGAAGGAAATTCCCATCGAGGGGACTGCAGACTTGGACATTAAAATTGGGCGACACAAGGTGAAACACCCGGTCATAGTAGTGACTCCAGAGGGCACCCCTTGTTTACTAGGGAATGACCTCCTGAGAAGGTTGTCACCCCTAATAGATTGTGTAAACAAGGTCCTCTGGACCCAGACTAGCCGACCAATAAAATTAAAACAGAGTGTCAACCATGTTAGTTTAAATGGCACCTGCCACATGGTTGAACAAAAATCTGACCAAGTAGAATTTCACTTACAGAACAACCAAATTCCAGACATGACAGTAATAGCAGTAGGACAACAGACTGGTGATGGGGGGTCCTCTCTTTTTCTGAAAATCGACCTTTCTTCCAGTTTAAGGTGGTATTCCACACTGGAAGGAAACACTCTGAAATTCTTTACCAATCCACAATCAGACACTCCCACTCCTATAGTCCAGAAAGATGTGAAATCAGCTCAGAGCCTGGCTGATATTCAGCAAATTGGAGAGCAGTTGTTCATCCCTGTTCAGTTAAATGATGGGAAGGACTCTGTTCTCGCTCGAGTGTGTGTGAACAACGGTAAGAGCTTCATCAGCGAAGCCATGTTCCGCCAACTCCCAAAAGATCCAGCCATTCCCACATTCAAATTGATAGACAAATGGGAAATTGACCTGGAAGCACCTAATTCCCAACATCTCCTGCCAAGCAGGTGTATGCTCAAAATCTCCACTGGCAACAAGAGCATAGTCCATAATTGTTGGGTCGTGCGAGACGTCACTGCCACCTTTTACTTAGGCAGTGACATTCTCAATCGCTTTGCCATTAGTTTGGACCTAATAAACTTCAAAGCTTGGTCCCGATTAGCGGATAATCCCATGGGTTTTGATGATCCAGAAAAAGCATTTAGGTCAGTTCAATTGCTACCTTATGCGTTTGAAATTCAGCTTAAAGAGGAAGTCACCATCCCAGAAAGGACCTGACAATTCTCCCTGGAAGTGAAAGTTAAAAGAGGACAAAAATTGAAAAACCCTGATGCTTATATACATCTAAATGCTTCTCTCCAACAGCAAGGGTTAGGGGTAAACCCAACACCATTAGTCAACATAGAACATGACACCATTCCAATAGAGGTGGATAACAGTGACTTAAAGAGTATTACTCTAGCCGCAGGCACCATTATTGGAATGGCGGTTGATGACCGACATTTCTCCATTGAGTAAGGAAATTAACTGTTAGGACCAATCCCCAAGGACTGTGTTGACAGTGACAGTGATGACAATACAACACCAGACAGGATTTTCACCTGGCATGGGGGGAACTTTTATTGAAGGCAGACCATTTGATAATACCACCAAAATTTTGATGAGTCTAGATGTGATAGCCCTCTATACGAACATACCACAGAGAGCATCACTTGAAGTGTTGGAAGAAAGACTACTGAGAGAAACAATAAACACTAACACCCCAGTATCCTTCATCATGTGGTGTGCTGAAATGGCACTGACGGAAAGTTACTTTCATTTTAATGGTTGCTTTTACAAACAAATACAGGGCACAGCCATGGGTGCTACATTGGCACCGAGCATTGCAAATCTCTATATGGAGGCCTTTGAAATACACTGCATCTACAATGATACCAATCCATATAAAAAGAACATATTGTTATGGAAAAGGTATATAGATGATGTACTGATCATTTGGAGAGGAGAAGAAAATGTTGCAAGTATGTTTTTCGATTGGATTAACTTACAAAACCAACACCTAAAGTTCACTGTAAACTCAAGTAAGGTAGAGATCAATTATCTCGATGTCACTATCAAAGTAGACCCACAGAAGGGAGAACTTTATGTAAAACCTTATAAAAAAATCTACTGATCGCAATGCCCTGTTACATTATACAAGTTTTCACCCAATCCACACACGCGATAACCTACCTTTCGGTCAGTTTCTACGGCTAAAAAAGAACAACACTAACAATGCAGAGTATAGAGAGGGAGCTCAGGAACTGAGAACTAATTTACATAAAAGAGGTTACCCGAAAAAGCTGATAAGAATGGCCATGAAGCGAGCAGATAACATTAACAGGGAGGCAATTCTCGAACAAAATTCTAGAGAGAAAAATAAAGAAAACCTAGTGTTTGTTAACACCTACAGCAATCTCTCGAATAGAATTCAAAAAATTATCCATCGTAATTGGGGTATCCTGGAAAAAGGGAAAGTACCATTACAAAGACCACTGATGGCATTTCGAAAGAGCAGGACAATAAAAGATCAGATCATGCGAAATGACATCACTAAACAGAGTAAACCACAACCAACTCTAACAGAAACATGGGGGATGCGAGCACCAGAGGGACACTATCCGTGTGGATCCTGTGCTTGTTGTCAACAAACTAAAATAACCATGGAAATAGACTTAGGTCTTAAAAGTCCATGGAAACAAAAAGTTCTGACAAATTGCAATTCTTGTTTCGTTGTCTATGTGATCTGGTGCCCCTGTAAAAAGCTATATATAGGGAAGACGGAAAGAAAAATCAAAATCCGTATCACAGAACACAAAAGCTGCATAAAAAATAAAGTGCATTCTGCCCCTCTAGTTGGACATTTTATAGAGATGATACACAAACCGGAAGATTTGAAATGGTCAATTGTTTATCTAGTGAGGCCAACGAATGACATAAATCTTGACAGAAGGAAGTTAGCCCAAAAAGAAAAAGAACTGATTTTTCTAACTAAAAGTACAGAATTAGGCTTGAATGAGAAAACAGAATGACAACCCACTCGTTGCCAGACGAAGACATAGGATCAGGCAAGTAGTTCGAGGTATAACTGATTAAACAACATCATGTTGATGACTTCGAAAAAAATGGCTGAAACTAGTTATGTATAATAATTCCATTATGGATACGCTAATTTGTATCCAAAAACCACGTTGAAATGGATGGTTCAGTTTTAGACTAATAATTTACTAAAATCTATAAACTATGTGGACAAATAAAATTTGGATTAACATATAAGCATGAGAAACCTGTGAGGAGATCACGACAGACTCAGGTGTCTGTTCGCGCGGTGTTCCGCGGGGTCGCATCGTGCAGGTCTGGTCGAGTGGCAGAGTCATCAAGTAGGCCTACTGGGGGCCGAAGGCAGGATATGACAATTTGGGAATAAATACAAAAGGGAGTTAACGGCGTTGCGCCTTAGAATCACGTGACAATGAGGTCACATGGCAGGTCGTACATAATAAAAAGAGATGATGGACAACATAAAGGAAAGTAGTTGAAAAACGAAGAGAGAAAGAGACGCCATCGGCGGGGCATACAGTGGATGTGCTAAAGAGGATCCAAATTTCGAGCTCTGGAAAGAGCAAGACGAAAAAAGAGAATACAACGGTAAGAGTGGGCCAATGAATAGAGCAAGTTAAATTGTACTAAATGACTCGAATACTTAAAAATTAAAAAATTAAAGTACCGTGCCCGTTGTGTTTTTCCATTTTAGAAAAACACATGTGGATGACCTCCATCACGAGCAATGTTGAAATACTTGATCCGGTCCAGCAAGCAATAATATGCACTGCGGGAACAGCTAATCATTATCAAGACCAGTGACCGGATGTACACAATCACTAGGTCAGTATGATAAGTATGGTAACAACTCGATCCATGTGACAGTAACCACAGATAAAAATGGGTAAAATATCAGATTTTTAACAATTAAATTTTCCTGAGTAGGGGCAGATTTAATTGGTCCCTGAGAGGTAGAAGCTGTTGAACATTCCCTTCGAGACATCAGACTTTTCTGGCAAAGTGGACACAGAATTTGAGGGTAAAAAGTAATTACAATTGATTATTTGCATGGAGCAAGCCATACGTATAGACATTGTCAATTGATTGACCTTATAAAGTAGGATATAGGATTTATCAATTAGTGATTACTCATGTGAACCCTGCACTCAGCAAGATAGACAGATGATGTCAGAATAGATGTGGAGAAAGAGTTAATAGTAACAACTTCTCCTTTTTGCCGCTACTAAATGCAGAATGTTGTACGTATTAAAAATGTCAACCTGGATATGTTCGAGCATTAATATTCGACTATCCCACACTTGCCTCCCATAGCTATCCGCCTGATGGTTGGACTTTAAGAAAAGACGAAAGGGACCTCATTGACAGTTGATCCCAGAGAAATCACCAACAAGAAGACAAACATAATTGTACATGTCAATGGAATGTGGTAGAATTTTTTACCCCTGAAGAATTTCCTTGTGAATAGTGTGAAAGTGTGAAAGGAATGAAACATGTCGGGTACGGTATGAATGCAGTATGAAAGTGAGCATGGGTGAATGAATACAAAGTAAACGTTTTATGGACTGGGATTTACTCCTCTATGAAAGAGGTGATTAAACTACAGATCCTAATGATATTATCATCTTTCTAAAGTGTTTAATAATTGAATACTACAGGATATTGAATGTGCATAGCTTAATTGAGATTTATTGAAAAATTGTTTGTTGTCTAAAAATTACTTGAGAAAGTTTGCAAAAAATATTTTTTATATTTGTAGATGTGATAAAGTAAAAAAATGTAACTGATGAAATGCTATTAAAAAAATAACTATTTTTGATATAAATTGGTGTAGTACATGAGAATTTATCAACTATTAATCATATATATAAAAAGGAATAACCACGAAAGGATTTGGGGAAGCAAGCGACACGGTGAACATAGTGTATTGTGAAACAAAAGTTTTTGTAGAGGGCTGGTCACAAGTGGTCGTTAAAAATTATCTCTGGTCTCTCTAAGTTAGTTGTGGGAACTTCCTGGTGTACACTTCTTGCCCTTATGGTAAGGAAGATGTGACTTGTGACTTCAGGAGGGATGAGGTGATTTTCCAGGTCCATGAGGGCTGCCTTTCCCACCTGAAGGCTCCAGTGCAAATCAGCACTCTGACCAGGGACTTCTCCACCCAGCTGGAGGAGGCCACTGAGATAGCCAAACCAGAAGTCTTTCCAGGCTTCAGGCAGATGGTGGAAGAGAGAGTCAACCTAGCTGATGCCTGTGTGACTCTGGGACAGAAGTAAAAGTTGAAACAAGTTTTCTTGGATTTCCAAGATCTCTTTGCGGTAGACTCATATGACTGTGGTCGCACCGACATCCACACAACAACAATTCCCACGGACCCTGGCATGACTCCAGTGTTTGTGAAGCAATATTGCTTGTCTCTCGCATCCATGGAGTCCCTTACTGAAATAATTAAGAACCCTGAGTCCCGGGGAATAATCCGTCCAGTCCACAGCACTTTCAATAATCCAGTGCTGGGAATATTGAAGCCAAACAGCCAGTGGAGACTCTGCGCCGACCTTAGGGAGCTCAACAAACGGGTCCATACTTCCCAAAGGCCTCTGCCCTACATTGACCAAGGGCTGGCCCAGATCCAGGGGTCACAGGTATTCACTGCAATAGACCTGATCAATGGATACTGGACCGTGCCTGTCAGTAGGGAGGACCAATACAAACTGGCTTTTACCTTTGGGGGCCAGCAGTACACATGGACCCGGACTCCCTTTGGATACCTCAACTCCGGCAATGAATTCAACATTTTCCTACAAAAGGCCATGCCCGACCTGGGTGCGAGGGGTAACCTGGCTTATGTAGATGATGTCCTCATCAAAAGTTCATCTGTGGAGGAACACATAGCGGAGATCCGTTATGTTCTGACGCAGTTGAGGGCCGCCGGAGCAAAACTTTCCTTTCAGAAATCACAGTGGTGTAGAACCCGTGTTAATTTCTTGGGGCATGAGATTACTCCTCAGGGTCTCTGTCCCCAGGAAAAAAAAGTGGAAGCACTTCAGAAACTGAAGGATCCCACAACTCTGTGGGAACTAAGGAGCCTCCTTGGACTGACTAATTACAGCAGAAAGTTCATTGAGGGCTACGCAGAGATCACCAGACCCCTGATTCATCTCTTGAAGGGGGGTGAAGTGGGAATGGGGTCCAGAACAATCCGAGGAAGTAAGACAACTCAAAAGAAGCCTCTCAAAAGTGTCTTACCTAGCTTACCCTGTCAGAAACAAGGAGTTCTTCCTGGAGACAGGGTTTTCTGATACGTGCTTGACGGCAGTATTATACCAAAAGCATGACAAGGTCAATAAAGTAATCTCCTATGCGAGCAAAACTTTATCCACTGTGGAGGAAAAATTCAACGATTGTGAAAAGGCACTCCTGGCAACGGTCTGGGCATTGAAGAATTACCACCCGTTTATCCAGGGGGAACACATCATAGCAGAGACTCCACACCAGCCTCTGCAATATCTCCAAAGTAACAGAATCCGGGCAGGAAATGTGAGTAATTCCCGAATTACTTCCTGGATTCTGTCAATGCAAGGCTTTCCTGTGGAGGTTAGATATGGCCAAAACAAGACGAGTCCCCTCGCGCAAGGTCTGGCTGACTTGCATGATTGTGCCAGAGAAAACTGTCTCGAGGACGAAAGTCTAAAAATCAAGGACAACATGGAGGCATACCTTAATTCTCCACACAAAGTATTTGAAGAAGACAAGTGTGAGGGAATGCCCACTGTCTATGTGGATGGATGCTCTTACCATGTTGACAACAACGGGGAGAAAGAACTGGTGGCCGGCGTAGGGAATGCATGGGTGAAGGAGTTTCCAGAACCCTCCGCTTGGTACAAAATTGGTCCCCGAAGTAGTCAGGTGTCAGGTGGCAGAATTGATGGCTGTGCATCAGGCCATCCTCACTGCCATCCAACATCAACTCCACAAACTGGTCATAATCACAGATTCGGATTATGTCCGGAACGGGTTCGTGGAGCACCTGGTTAACTGGAAAACCAGAGGCATGCTATGTGCTAATAACAAACCTTTGAAACATGGTAAGTTAATTCAAAATATTGATGATCTGGTCACATCGAAGGGGATGACCATCTACTGGAAAAAGATCAAGGGTCATTCCAAAGTAGAGGGACCAGACAAAACTGGAAATGACTTAGCTGATAAGCTGGCCAAAACCGGGGCCATCCAAGGGAATCTAATAGAGATTGAGTCCCTGTTGGGGGAAATCCAGGTCACTGCTATCACTAGGTCCAAGACAAATGCTCACAATGATCTTTCAATCGCACAATGGAGTAAGGAGACCCCAGATGCTGATTTGATTACAGCTCAGAAGGGGGATCCAATAATTGGTAAGTTTTACCAACACATTGAGGACCCTGAGAACTTTCCCCTGTCGGATACCGATTACATTGGGACTTAGAGTGTTGATGAAATGTCCAAAAATGTTCCGCATCCAAGACGGGTTGTTGGTAAGGAAATCCCGAGCTGGCCATGATCAGTCGATGGTTCCTACCTCATTCTGAAGCCTGATGTTAAGTCACGCCCATGAGGCGGCCACCGCCGGTCATAGGGGGTTTCATACAACACTTGAAATCTTAAGAGAGGTTGTATACTGGCCACACATGGGCCAGAACCTCAACCAATACCTGAAGGGGTGTCTGGTGTGTGCACAATTTCAGCCAACATCCCTCACACCCCGTGCGCCTCTCCAAAAGAGGGGAATGACACTGCCATGGTCAGATTTGCAAATCGACTTTGTAGGCCCTGTAATTCGCTCGTCTAGAGGAAACAAGTACATGTTGACCGTCACATGCTTGTTTACCAAGTGGGTGGAATGTCTCCCGGCCCCAAATTGCAAGGCAGAAACAGCAGCTGCCCTGATGATTAACCACATCTTTTCCCGTTTTGGTCTACCTCAAAGGATTGGGTCAGACAGAGGTAGCCATTTCACCAGCGAGGTAATGACAAAGATGTGGGAGATACTGGGGGTTAAAAGGAAGCTATACATTGCTTACAGGCCAGCTTCTTCTGGAGCAGTAGAGAGATACAACCAAACCATTGTGAGCATCTTAAAAACGTTTGTGGCAGATTCTGGGCCAAGTTGGGATATCTGATTACCTCTGGTCCTAATGGCCATCAAATCTACCCCTTCATCTGCAACCAAAATGTTACCATTTGAGTTGATGACCGGACGCAAGATGGTGCTTCCCCTGCATTTGCTCTACAGGACCCAAGAGCAGACACTGATAAATGCCTCCACAACTCATGAGTATGTGGAGAATTTAAGGAAACACCTTCAGCATGCTTTTGCCTGTGCTCAGCGGAATCTAGAAAGATCAGCTGATGGCATGAAAACCCACTATGACCTGAAGACCACCAGGAAGGAATATACTGTGGGAGACCGGGTCTATCTATACAATTTCCAAAGGAACCAGGCAAACAGCGAAAATGTTTGCCTACATGGAAGGGACCGTTTGAAATTATAGACAAGGTCTCCCCAGTAGCGTATAAGATCCGCATCCCAAAAGGTAGTCTGGCGGAAGGGGAAGACAAGTGGGTACATATAAATCAGCTAAAGTGTTGCCATCCCAGGCACACTCTGCAGCAACTGGAGGAGTCCTGTGCAATACCAGAGGGGACCGCTCCAGATTAATTCAGTTCCCATCCTAAAATATCCCACATATAGTCTCTAAAATATTATGATTTGAAAAAAAAATGTTTCATGTTATATCTTGTTGTAAAATAAGACTGAAAAATGTATCCTGATGTATAAAATGTATATGCCGCCCCACTATATCAATAGTGGTGGAAAAATGTCTATAAATAGGTATTTCCGCTTTTGCTTTATCATTCTAGGAGAGATGAAACCATGGAGACTGACCAAGGAAAACGATCCGGGGACCGGGAGCAGTGATCCGAGGGGCCCGGGGTACCGCCCAATATTCCCATCAGGACCGGCGAGGAGAACCGATCGATCCAACCGGATGGAGGAAAAGATGCTGAACTGTGCCATCTACGGAATTGGAAGAAGATGATGCGGACATACCAGCGCGTGGATCAAAAACATCCTTTGCACCCGACTTCCCGTCGACTCCAAATCAAAGCGCAGTCGGGCGGGGGGGCTTGTCAAGGGTTTTGACCATATTGAATCAATAGACTGGGTAGATGTGGGGATGAGCTGTCGCCACCCACGTTCACGCCAGAATCCAGGAGAACCGCGCAGTTTGCGCACACTAAAATGGTCACCCAATCTGCCACCCACCAGTGCAAAGAAAGATGGTTCTGTTCAAAATCCTTTTTTATGGATGTCAAAAAGTTGCTAAAATCATGGACACAAGACCACTCTAAACATACAACCTTCTTGTGGGGGGTTCCACATCACCACTCTACTGTAAGGATGCCATCAAAACAATGTTAAGCAAGGATCCTATACTATCAAGCAAAATACCACTATATTGAAATGCATTAATTCAAGACAGATCCCAAAAAGAGGTGCAGTACCAGCTTTGTCCACAAACTGGCACTAGCGGTCTAAACTCTGACAGGAGAACTGCTACTTTAGAAGCTAATCAGCCTCCTGAGACAGCTGGAAACCCTCAAAGGCCCACTGGTTAATTAAAACTCTTAACCACCTGCTGTTCCCAGAGACAATCTGATTGCATTAACAGGCCAAGAGGCTGGGAAACCTTCTCACCTCAGAGACCGACACAACAGCCCAGGAGATCACATGGACATGCTAACCAAATGCAGAGTGGCCCCCTGGCCTGCTGACCTCAGCCGACACATAAGACCCTTGCACTTGAATAGTGTATGTCCATTTTCAGTGTGGACTGAAAACAGAGCCCTGCTTGGGAGAGGAGAGACATGTGGTATTCCCAAGTTTCTGGGGGAAGGGACCCAGACACTTTTGTGGAATCATATTGCAGCAAATATATGTTTAAGTTAAATGCTTCTAAAATATTGTATTAAGCTTACAAAAATGTGCAATTTGGAGAACCTCAATCTAAGAAATGTACCCACAATTCAAGACTTGATTCAACTTTGTACCATGTTCTGAGGCAAAACCCCACTATTTATTGATATTACAGACACCGGGTTTATGCTAGAAACCTAGTAAATTACTGGAATGTGTGTAGAAGGAGGGTGTACATTGGTGTAATTTTTGATACAGATTTAACATTGATAAACAATTAAAAACTAAATTAAGTTGTCATTTTTTAATGTAAGCCCCCAGGAAGATCAGAATCGGACAAGCATGGACCATAAGGAATCTGTAATATGTACATGTAATTTCAACAAATTGTGTATCTGGGAAATATGTATTTGGATCAGAAATAGATTTGTGTGCACATTGACAAGGGGAGTATCTTTCTGTAAGCCATAAAGATGACACACAACCCAGCTCCCCAATCAAGGGAGAGAGGAGGACATGGCCAATGATATATCGCGAGAGGCCGACTCAGTTATGTCCATGCACACACCCACTTGTAGAACACATAAAAAGAGACTGCTGGGACAGGTAGAGGGACTCAATTCCCATTTTCTGCGGAGCACGCTGACGGACAAATTCACATCCAGAACTCCAGAGACCTAGACTGACTCCAGCTAGACAGAGATCAGAACTTAGAACTCTGACTCCACAATTTAAAGCAAAGGCCTAAACCACAAGCTGAGTTCTCTTCAGCAGGCCTTAAAACCAACCAACCTATTCAACAGCCAGGCGAACTGTTTGAATTCTTTGCCTGAACTTTTGCAAGAACCTGTAGCAGTATCCAGAAAGCAGTGCTGTATGCGGAACCAGAGAGAACCACAGACCAGACCGTTGTGAGCAGAACCGGTGCCTGACAAACCCAGAGAGCAGAGCTGACCCAGATAGCCGGGACTTCAGAACCACCTGCCAGAAGTCCTGTCCAACCTGACCAGACCTTGACGGCTTATTTCAAAAATATAGTGTGAGTACTCACTGTGCCAAAACCAATCTCCTAGTTTAAAATAATCTAATCCAAACTATTTTAACCTATTTAGAACTGCCTCCTAGAATCGTGTCATTCTGTCATCTTTAAACCTGAAAACTGTCATCTGTCATTCTGAGCTTTCAAATTTCAAATCCGAAAAACTACCTTTACTAAATCGGCCGTATCTCCGGAACCGTTTTTGATAGAAGCGAGATTTAACTTTTATTTTGAACCTGAGATTCTAAGGTCTAAACCGATTTGCTACTCCTCATACTCCCTCCATGATTACGCTCGACGCACGCGACTAAATTTGCCGCGATTTGACATTATGCTTAATTTCAGCCACGTGTAAAAAGATTTGTCCTTGCTTTCCTTTGCTGAAATTCGTTTGCAACCTGACAATCATTCATAGAGCATTGCTAAAGTGATCCTGTCACCCACCCTGAACCTCTAGAGGGAATTAAAATCATTTTAGCATATTTTTCACTTCTTTGCATACCACATCAAAGTATATTGCCTGTGTTTCAACTCCTACCTGTTTTCCTCTAAGCTTGCTAGGGGGGAATCAAATTATATTTGATTGCATTCCTGAGAACTGTGTGCTTTCCTTCCATCTCTTTACCTTGCATAAAGGGGGGGTGAATTGTCAAAGAAAAGTGATTACATTGTCTTTTGTTGAAGTCATATCAAGTTTATTTTCTGTACTGCATTTTCATTCATCATTGCATTGTCCTTGAAGCCATCAAAGCATTTTCAGCTACTTTATCCTCTCTATATCACTTCTAAGCCATCAAAAAGAGTCTACCACTGTAACATTATCCATTGTTGATCACTATCATCCTCACAAATGTGCTATCAAATATTAATTTACTATAAAAGTGTGACAGATATATATTGTTTAATTTTCAAGTAAACCTTTTAAATTTGCAAAACAAACCTACTTCTTGGCTCAGCGGGGTCAGGGGGATTCTGAGAGAGGGGTGTTATATAAGGGTTGTCATCCAGAGTAAACCAACTGGACATAAAAATACATCAATAAGGGCTTCCATCAGCATCCCAGACTAGGCATTGTCTTAGCTGTAGTGTTGAATTGAATCCGCTTACACGCACCATGAAGGGCAAACGCCAAAACAACTAAACCTTTAACCAACTTTATCCTACCCTTAATGCTTAGCATCAGCCTGCCCCTCCCACTCTCCCTTTCCTTTCCCCTGCCCTCCCCAAGGCATCCCAACCCGAACATATCCCCACCACCATTTAGGATAGGATCTTCAAAAGGTTCAGAGTCAACAGGATTCCCTACAAAAACTCCTCTCCATTTCTGAGCCCTCCCACTCATTGCAAGAATCCAAAGCAATCATCACCCACTCCCTCGGCAGGAGTACCCTCTCTCCCTCCCTACACAGCAACATCTAGTCAAGAGCCAGCAGGACCCCTTGTTGGGGTGTTACATTTTTTAAATTTGTGAGAACCTGACATCTTGTGTCTATTTCTGGCAGCAGTGGACTAAGCCATCGATCCAGTGGTCTCACCCAAGCGTATAGCCCAGAGCCGTGAGTCCCCAAGTGTTCATCGGATGACTCGACTGATGTCCCTCTCCATCGCCAGCCAATTGTAGTTTGGGCCGTCTTACTGAAAGATGAGGGAGAATGGGAATCCCCATTTGTATCGGACCCCCTTCTACGTGAACCACTTGGTAAGTGGTCTGCATATTCCTCTCTTTGTAAGGGTGAGAGCCGATAGGTCCTGGAAGTTGGTGACCTGGGCCTCACTGTAATTAATCAGGCCTGCCTTCGTGGCCCTCTCGAGGATCCTTGTTCTCTGCTCGTAGTAGTGGACGCGCACCAGCAACGATCAGGGACACCGTGACCCTCCACCCACTCGATGGGCCTGATCAATAGTGGGTTCATCCATGACATCATCTGCGAACAGAGTGCAGAGTACTTCCTGAATGGCTCTTCTAATGTTGCCTTCTGTTTCCCCCTCCTTTTATGGGAAACCAAAGAACCGTAGGTTATTACGGTGTTCCCTGTTTTCTATGTTGTCCATTTTGAATGTGGTGTCTGCCTCCCTCCTCTCCAGTTCTGCCAACCTCACCCCCCTTTGGAGTTCTACGGTGTCCACTGAGATCTGGTTGACCGCCAGCCCTTGTATCTTATTTTCCACAGAGAGGGGTCCCTGATCCATTTTATCTAACCTCTATTCAAGTGCTGACCAAACGCTGCTGATCTCCTCCATAAGGGCAGCCATGTCAGACTTTGTAGCTGCCGGGTACCCTTCCATAATGACCCCCAGGGAGGCCGGCCCCGCCACTGCGTGCTTCCGATCAATGAAGTGGAATCTCTGTAAGTACTTTCTCCAGCTCATGGACCGGGGGCAAGGTGTAATGGCCCTCACTCCGTGGATCGACACATATTCCCTCAGGGTCTCTGATCTACTCCACCAACAAGAGGGTACATCCGGCTGGGTGACTCTTCCTCCTTATGGTTTCCATGTATCTCCCTGGCCATCAGCCCTCCTCTACTGATGCATCTCAGATTGTAGAGCAGGTCCTGCATCTCGGGACAGGGCTCTCCCCTGTCCCTCCCTCCAAACCCTGCACTGGAGGCGGGCCACTGGGGCAGACTGCGCCACCTCTCCCGCCACTCCACACCCTCAAAGTCACGATAATACAACTGGACATGTGCGGGGTGGGGGCGCTCTGCTCGTGCACACCACGCCACAACCTCTTCACTACACTCCCACAGCCACTGTGTATGCCTGCTTCCCACTGCTTCATGGGGTGGGCTCTCACCCCAACAAATCCAGTCTACACCTCCTACATCTTGTGGGTGCTGACCTTGCACCATCTCTAGCCATATTAGGTTCCCCCGGTAGAGGCAGTGGGCCCCCTCCTCCTCCGTCTTATAGGACTAGCAGTGCCTAGGAGGAGGTGTCAGCCAGCAGCTGCCTTACTCGTGTCTTCCAAGTGGAAGTCTCAGTCTCTGTCTTCCACTTCCAGGACACGTCCATTCACACTGAACATTTACTGCAGTGAATATGCCTCCCTCAGCCTTCTACTGTCATGAGGGCTGCCAATGAGGCCTCTGTGCCTTAGCACCTGTGTTATGCCAGCTTAAATGGCAGATCGACAGGCCCAGGCACTCTTCATGTTATGTTATGTTATGTTATGTTATGTTATGTTATGTTATGTTATGTTATGTTATGTTATGTTATTTTATTTTATTTTATTTATAAGGCGCCAAAGCCCGAGGGCATCCAGCCATGAAAAGGAGGATAGAGTCCTATCTAATACAACCAGGTAGCTTGATCAGAACATTATGAGAATAGAAAGGTCTTCTACTGTTTCCAGAAGATCAGAAGATTGGCTGTATTATGTAGAAGAGCCGGAAGGGCATTCCAGGCCTGTGCGGCCGGCACATGAAAAGCACGGCCATTTCCACAAGCTATTTTAACTCGATCTACTTGTAGGGATCAGGTCTTAGCTGAGCGAAGAGATGTACTAAGTGCGTATAGTTTCAGCCTGTTCTTAAGATATATAGGTGCGTCGCCATAGACACATTTGTGACAAGTTGTCAGATGCTTGAACTGTATTCTAGCTGAAACTGGCAGCCAGTGGAGACTCCTCCTGGCTGCAGATGTAGGCCCTAGGCGCTTCATCTGAAAGACGATGCGTACCGCATCGTTTTGAATCTTTTGGAGTCTTTGAAGGTCTGCCTTCTTCGCTCCTCCCAAGAGGGTGTTGCAGTAATCCACTCTGGGTAATATTACTGCCCAAACTAATTTCTTACGGTTTTCCTCTGAAATCAGCGGGGCCACTTGACGGAGCCCTTTCGGATGATAATTAGTGCTTTTTACAATTGCGTCAACATGGGCCTTGTTCTCTACATTGGCCTCCAAATAGGTGCCCAGTGTTTTAACCTTGAGTACCACTGGTATCTGACATCCGCCAACCACAAAGCTGTTATACTGGGAACCCAGCTTCTCTCTAGCTTGTTTGGGGCCATATAACATTAGTTCTGTCTTTGTGGCGTTAAGGCAGAGCCAATAAGTTGTCATCCAGCTTTTCACCATTTGATAGATCCGGTCTAATGTTTGTTGGTCTTTACTGTGGTCTACACCAACCTCCAGTGCCAACTGAAAATCACCTGCATAATTGCAGACAAAAAAGGTCTGAATTATCAAAATCCCTACATGGTGGGATAATATAAATGTTAAAAAGCAGGGGGAGAGACAAGCCCCCTGAGGGACTCCACAGATGGTAATCTCAGCATCAGAGGCAGTCTCGCCCCAGTGTACTTGGGAGCCACGCCCCTCAAGAAATGATTTGAGCCAGGTTATTGCCTCCTCTGAGAGACCTCTGACAGTAGACATCCGATCCAGCAGAATCCCATGATCTAGCAAATCAAAGGCTGCTGATAAGTCAATCAACATCAGCAGCCCTGGCTTGCCGGATTCCAACCCAAATAGCATATGCATCTGCAAGTCCAACAAAGCACTCTCTGTGCCATGGAAGCTGTGGAGCCCTGATTGTTTTTTGTGAAAGATGTTTCTTTCTGCCACATGTTCCTGCAGTTGTAACATGGCTATTTTATTCACCAGCTTTAGAAAAAAAAAGGGTGTTAGTGATTGGCCTAAGATTGGTGGCATCTTTAGGGTCTAGGTCACCCTTTTTTAACAGTGGAGTGACTACTACATGTTTTATAGAAGGGGGGATATGGGTAGTACGGAAGGAAGAATTTACAAAACGACAGAGAAAATGGGCAAACATGTCTTTGTGTTTTAGTATGATTTTTGATGGTAACGTTCCCCTGGGCAGCTTGTAGGGTGCATGGCCCGCATAATATTACAGATACCTGTCATAGTATGTTCTCTGAAACTGAACTTGTCTTGGGATTGTTGAGGAGATTGTTTTAGAGTTAAACTGTGCCTCCTCGGTACTGTCATGATTGGGTTCTCTATGAGTAGCAGTATGTGTTATTTTGGCTAATTCTTGGAGTATTTTCTTTTGGGACATTGTTAGTTTATCAGCAAAGGCTTTTTGTACCTTTTTACAATTGTCACTTGTGGGTTTAATGACCAGATTTATGCTAGCAGGCTTTTCCCAAGACCTCAAGAGACCAAAAAGCTCTTTAGTTTGGTTCCCAGCATTAGTGATTTGATTGTTGTAGAAGTTATGCTTGGCTTCTACAATTTTCATCTTATGTTCCTTAGCCTTGATTTTCCAGATTTTCTGGAGAAATGTCTTTTTACCAGGTATGTTCCACCTGTCTTTTAGCTGTTTTCAGTTCTACCAGTGCTGGGGTAAACCATCTGTGATGGTTTGGGGTGTCTCATACCTCTCTAACTTTCAGAGGGGCAACCTAATCTAACATTCTTAAAAATGTCATCATTATAAGTACTAATAAGTATTTCCATGCTATCTGAGTTCTTAGTGGTATTCATTATAGTCTCTAAGCATGATGCGAGGATAGGAGGAGTAACTGCCTTCATATTCCTACTGAGCACTTTATGCATAGGTTCGTGTTTCCTAGGGTGAGTGGTTGGAAGTGTCAGTTGGAAGCGGATGGAGAAATGATCCCACCAGGCACATGGCGTGGTAGTTACATTGTCAATTAAAATATTTCCACTTCCCATCCAGTCCAGAATATGACCTTTTATATGCGTGGGTTAATTGTTGTGAACAGATATATGGTGGTTATTTAAAGACTTTTCAAGATCAATGGCTTTACTGTCTTTAGCATGTCCCTTCCATTAGTTAAAATCGGCCAAAATCACCACAGCACAGCGGTGTGATAGTGTCTACAATGTCGTCATTGAAGTTGGGGGATTCGCCTCGGGGGCGATAGATAAGGATTAAGTTGATGCTGTGATTGAAGTCAGCAAGTAGTTTAATGTGTAGGAGATCGCAACCTACACATTCCATTTTACTTGGATAAATACGTAATTCTTTTTGCATATAATTGCCATGCCTCCTCCGGTGCCCACCTCTCGGTGTTTACCAAAGAAAGCATAGCCGGGGGTATCACCTGTTCAATAGTGGGACCGTGTGCGTTGCTGAGCCAAGTCTCAGTAACGTACATGATATCCACATTGTGTTCAAGGACAAAATCGTGGATATCAACCATGTGTTTCAACAGGGATCTGGTATTTAACAAAACTAGTATCAGTTTCTTTTTAGTCAATAGGTGTTTGGGAAGTCCCTGTTTAGTGTGATCCATGGTGGGTGAACAGCCACCTGGGATAATTTCTAGGTTAAGAGTCTAGGTCAATTGATAGGTGGGCCATATATTTATGGACACAGGGGGCCTCATCACGAGTTTAGCGGTAACCCTTAAATCCGGCGGTCATGCTATTACCGCCGGATTTAAGGGTCCGCCAAATAAGGGCTTGAGCGGATTTCTCCCCAGCTCTGAGCTGGGGGGAAATCCGCTGAAAATTCGTGCTATTACCGCCGGCGGGAAATCCGCCGGCGGTGAGAGCGTGCAAATTCCCCATTGAGCCCAATGGGGAATGGGGCATTCCCGAATGGGCTCAGTGGGCAATGGGTAATTTCATTACTGCCAAACCCATGATCCGGCGCTAATAGCGCCGGGGGGGGTTTGGCAGTAGGGCTAATACCACCGGCAGTAATACCGCTGGCATTACCGCCCAACTCGTGATGAGGCCCAGGGTTATTTCAACTTCCAGACAGCGAGACAAGGTTGTTCACTGGACTTATTTATGAATGAAGTGCATTAATAACGCTCATACAGGGGTAAAATAGAAACAGGAACGTACAAAATTGCAGGAGCGAGAGCACGCCTGTCTGCCCAGTCTACCACAGACTGCTCATCCGCACCTGCGTGTTCACGCAGGGTTAGTAGGGAAATGGGCACCAAGAACTACAAACTCTCAGGGAGTTGTCGTTTCTTTAAGAAAAAACCAAGTGCGTGCGGCGACAAGGTCGCTACTTCAAATCACAGTGGTTACAGTTACAAAATAATGATGTGCTCCAAACAACACAGGAGCTGAGCTGAGAGCTGTCACACAAGCAAATTTAGGAGACTTTTGTTAAAAAAGAATATCGCGGGTAAAAGCAGAATTAAAACAGAATTAAACAGTTCTAAGGATGCATACAAAACCCGGCAACAATTCCACACAATTACAATTTAAAATGCTAAGCAGGCTAATATCATCTAGGTGAGGTCCGCTCCTCTACGGACCTCGCACGGCTTCACAGCTGCTCTTCACCATCAGTTTGTTCCGCAGTCTCAGTCACTGAGAACTTGCACATGGTTAACTCTGCTGTCCAGGTTCGGATTTGCATCAAACCTGGAACAGGGGGAGCCCCGGCCCTTCTCCTTACTAGGGGGCTCATCCACTGATCGGTAAGATGGGTAAAGGGTCGGCTCAGGGCCACTTTACGTCCTCTCGATTGGGAGCCGGAAGATTAGCTGGCCATCCTTCATGCGCCTCCTGGTGGCTCCTCGCAGTCCTCATTTCTACTGAATTTGGTCTTGAGGACAACACACATATTAAGGCGTGGGGTGTCACAGCCACCAAGGAAAATAGGGAACCCCATGCATCAATTTTCAGACATTTGCCACCAGGACACCACTGAAACACGCTACCAACTACACATGTCCTACCTTGCCACATTCCTACAGGTGTCCAGACAAAAACGGTACCTCACATGTGTGGTTGAACTGACCTGGGTGCAAAGGGAAATGGCTAAACCACTGGTACATCAAATGCCCTGCGGAAGACCGGATTTGGCTTTGGGACAACCCACAGATTTGGGCCTGGGGTGTCGCAGCCTCCAAGGAAAAAAGGCAACCCCATGTATTTCTGAATAGAAGGCACCTGTGGGAATCCATAAAAGGTCTGACTTGCGCAAATCGCCCTAGAATGTATCACCCACAAGGCCCGGCAAAGTCCAAAATGTAGGGAAAAAACTATATTTTCAGACATTTGCCACTAGGAAATCATGGGAAAACGCCTGCAACAACACATGCTCCACCTTCTCATGTTCCCATAGGTGTCCCAATGAAAACGGTACCTCACCTGAGTGGGTGTACTGACCTGGGCGCAAAGGGAAAAGGCTAACCCACTGGTACACAAAAGGGCCTCAAAAGTCCAAATTATTACTCGGAATCCAAAGAGGTCTGACTTGTGCACATCGCCCTAGATTTCAATACCCACAAGGCCTGGTATATTGCAAATGTAGGGAAAACACTATTTTCAGACATTTGCCACAAGGAAATCACCGAAACACGGCGGCAACAACACATGGCCTACGTTCCCAGGACCTCACATGTGTGGGTGCACTTACCATGGCGCTAAGGAAAAAGGCTAAACTACTGGTACACTATGGGGCCTGGGAAGTCCAAATTATTACTGTATTTGGTCCTGTGGACAACCCACAGATTTGGGTACAGGAAAACACTGAAACACTCCGGCAACAACACATGTGCTACCTTCACACATTCCCACAGGTGTCACAATGGAAACTGTACCTTGCATGCATGGGTACGATTTCTTGGTGGAAAAGAAAAAGGGTTGACCGTCCCCAAGTCCAGCGGCAGTCCCAGGCCACCCTGGTAGGGTCACCATTCCTCCCCGGATGGAAAAGCTGTAATGGAGCAGGGCCGTAGCTCCAGTACGGCCGTGGGTGCTGCCTCCGGCCTTGGGCACCTGTCTGCAATGTGGACCGACCATTCCAAGTCCAGCCGCGCTCTCAGGGAGCCCCGACAGAGTCTCCATCCCTCCATCCCTCCCCGGAGGGAAAATCTCTAATGCAGCACAGCAAGAGCTTCAAGAAGGTTGGGGGCGATGTCCCTGGCCATGGGCACCTGTCTTCCATTTGGGTCAACCATCCCCAAGTCTTGTGGCGGTCCCATGGGACCCCGTCAGAGTTCCCATTCCTCCCTCGTGGGAAAAGCTGTAAAGCAGCTCAGCCAGAGCTCCAGGATGGTCAGGGGTGAGGTCCCCGGCCTTGGGATCCTGTTTACCATGTGAGTCAACCATCCCGAAGTCCAGCGGCGGTCCCAGGGAGCCACGGCAGTGTGCCAATCCCTACCCGGAGAGAAAAGCTGTAACGCGGCACAGTCAGAGCTCCAGGATGACCGTGGGTAATGTCCCTGGTCTTGGGCGCCTGTCTTCCATGTTGGTCGACAGTCCCCAAGATTAGCGGTGGCCTTAGGGAGCCATGGCAGCGTGCCAATCCCTCCCCAGAAGGAAAAGTTGTAACGCAGCACAGCCAAAGGGCCAGGATGGTCGTGGGTGATGTCCCCCGCAATGGGCGCCTGTCTACCATGTTGGTCGATCATCCCCAAGTCCAGTGGTGGTCCCAGTGAGCCCCGGTAGGGTCCTTCACTGGAGGGAAATGCTGTCACACAGCCCAGCCAGAGATCCATCATCATCATCAGGGGTGATGTCCCCAGCCTTGGGCGCCTGTCTTCATGTGGGTCGACCATCCCCAAATCTAGCGGCAGTCCCAGAGAGCCTGGCAAGGTCTCCGTTCCTCCCTGTAGGGCAAAGCTGTAACCAACGCAGCCCAGCCAGAGATCCAGGATGGTTGGGGTGATGTCCCCAGCCTTGGGCACCTGTTTCCCATGTTGAACAACTGACTCCAAGTCCAGCGGTGGTCCCAAGGAGCCCCGGCAGTGTGTGATCTCTCTCTGGAGAGAAAAGCTGTAACGCGGCACGGCCAGAGCTCCAGAACGGCCACGTGTGATGTCCCCAGCCTTGGGCACCTTTCCCTTGTTGGTCGACCATCCCCAAGTTTAGCAGTGGTCCCAGGGAGCCCCAGTAGTGTGCCAATCCCTCCCCAGATGGAAATGCTGTAAAGCAATCCAGCCAGAGCTCCAGGATGGAGGAGCCACAACTGTCTTTGGGCTCTGGCTGGGATGTTTACAGATTTTCCCTCCAGGGAGGGATTGGCACACAGCCGGGCCTCCCTGGGCCCGTCACCAAACTTGGGGATGGTTGAACCACATGGGAAACAGGTGCCCAAGGCCGGGGACATCACCCTTGACCATCCTGGAGCTTTGTCTGTCCTGCGTTACAGCTCTTTTCTCGGAGGAAGCATGGGGACCCTGCCAGGGCTCCCTGAAACCACCGCTGGGCTTGGGCACTCACATGGAAGACAGGTATCCAAGGACATCGGCCAGCACCCCCGACCATCCTGGAGCCTGCCTCAGTTGGTTTACAGCATTTCTCTCTGGGGGATGGATTGGCACACTTATGGGGCTTCCTGGGACAGCCGCGGAACTTGGGGACGGTCAACCAACAAGGAAGACAGGTGCCCAAGGCCGAGGGCATCACCCTTAGCCGCCCCGGAGCTCTGGCCATGCCGCATTACAGCTTTTCTTTCCGGGGAGGGATTGGCACACTGCTTGGGCTCCCTGGGACACACGCTGGATTTAAGGATTCTCGAAACACGGGAGAGGCAGTCACGCCAGGCCCGGGCCTAGCACCCCAGCAGTCCTGAAGCTCTGGCTGATCTGTGTTTCAGCTGGTCCCTCTGGGAAAGGAGAGGGACCCTGCTGGGGTAAACACTAGGACTGGCGCTGAGCTTGTGAATGGTCGACCCACATGTAAAACAGGCACCCAACACTGTTTGCCAACACCCCCGACCGTTCTGAACCTCTGGATGGGCTGCATTACTGCTTTTCCCTCTGTGGAGGGTTGGGGACCATGACCGGGCGCCCTGGGACTGCCTTTGCACTTGGAGATGGTCGACCCACATGGGAGATAGACGCCCAAGGCCCGGGACAGTACCCCTGACTGTCATAGAGCTTTGGCTAGGCTGCATTACAGCTTTTCTCTCCAGGCAGGGATTGGCACACTTCCGGGGCCCCCTGGCACCACCACTAGACTTGTGGATGGTCGACCAACAAGTGCGACAGGTGCCCAAGGCCGGCAACATCACCCCTATCCATCCTGGAGCTCTGGCCGTGCCAGTTTACAGGCTTTTTCTCCATGGAAGGATTGGCACACTGTCTGGGCTCCCTGGGATCACTGCTGGACTTGGGGAAGGTCAACCCAGATCGGAGACGGTGCCCAAGACCAAGTGCCAGCACCCTTGGCAGGCCTGAAGCTCTGGCTGGCTGCGTTACAGCTTTTTCCTCTGGGTAGGGATGGTGACCCTGCCAGGGCTCACTGAGACTGCTGCTAGGCTTGCGGACAGTCAACCAACTTGGGAGGCAGGCACCCAAGGCCGGGGACATCACCCCCGAAATTCCTGGAGCTCTGGCTAGCCTGCGTTTCAGCTGTTCCCTCCGCGAAAGGTGAGGGGCCCTGCTGGGGCCCCTTGGGCCCACCACTGTGATTGGGGATGATCAACCCACATGGGAGAAGGGTGCCCAAAGCCAGGGACCTCACCCCGATCATCCTGGAGCTCTGGCTAGGCTGCATTACAGCTTTTCCCTATGAGAAAGAAATAGGGGTCCCTCCAGAGCTCCCTTGGACCGCCGGTGGACTTGGGGATGGTCAGCCCACATGGGAGACAAGCACTCAAGGCTGGGGACATCACACCGACGATCTTGGAGCTCTGGCTGGCTTGTGTTATAGCTTTTCCCTCTGGGAAGGGACAGGGACCCTGCCAGCGTCCCTGGGACCACGTCTGGACTAGGGGGCGGCTGACCCACATCAGAAAGAGGCACCCCTGACTGTTCTGGAGCTCTGGCTAGGCTGTGTTACATCTCTTCCCTCGAGAAGGGATTGGGACCCTGCCGGGGCTCCTTGGGTCCGCCGCTGAACTTGGAGACGTTCGACCAACCATCCTTGGGCCAGATAAATGGGACATACCATTGATCTGCCACAAAGGAAAGGTGAATTTCAAACTGATGGGAAATGCGGATGAGGGCAATGAGAATATGGAAACTCACACCACCCCCAACATACTTTTCCAGATGGCCTAGTGGCCATTACTGCCTCCTGGGGTTGGCAAAATGGTGGTCCAAAACTCCAAATTGCCCTCTCAGGAGGACAGCAATATTCTGCTGGAATGTGGGGCAATTCATGGCCTGACCCTGCAGTTGTGTCCCGCCCACCAAAATACCTCCCCAGAGCGTCCAGTACCGCACCCAACACCAACAATCCAGGCGCAGTCCCACCAATCCCAACGACAATCCACCCCCCTTGTATACTGTACAATGTTGAAAAAAGCAGATTCTCTACTACTTACATAACAAATGAGAAGCTTCAACAGTACTAGACCTGTAAACAAAACAAAAAATGTTGATTATCTGTGTCATCCCAGCCAAAACCAATCCAAACTATCATGCTCCTATCTTTGCGCACCAGCCCAAGCTCAAACAATGAAACTGTCTAAAGCTGTATATATAAATGCCTCATGTTTTTCACACTTTTTACTGTCAGGGTGACTATTGTGGCAAAGAAAATGAGCACCATAGCAGATGTGCATCATATGCTCTGAAGGAATTTAGGTTTGCATTACTAGTACATGTTTCTAACTAACCTCCCTATTCAACAGCACAAACAAATGAGGCATACGGTTCCATGTGCTTGCACTAGAAGAGTAATGGGGGGGTAGTCACAACTTTCATTCCTTCAGAACACACAATGCACACGAACTATGGTGTTCATTTCCTCTGTGAAAATACTGTGCATCGGAAATAATCACCACACCAATGTCTAGTGTTATAGTTGGGCACGTATCCAGCGATTCACACCCAGCAATGCGCTTTGATTTTATGCAAGGCAGCCAGCATCCTTCATTTCCTGTCCACACACTCATCCCTGGTAGTCAAGTGAGCTCCATCACCCAGTACAAACACATTTGCCCCTTCCTAGGGGCAGATTGGCAGATTACACTGCCAATCTGCCGCCAGGGAGGGCTAAATTACGTGCCCCATCCATTTAGGGCAGGTGGGGGAGAGAGCCCCACCCTTTCATACAAGCCATCCCTTGTGGTTTACTAACTTCCCTCCCCTAGTAAAATCAAATTTACCCCATCCTAAGGGCATATTGGCAGGGGGCTACATAACATGCTCCCCAGCCATTTGGGGTAGGGGGAAGAGGGCCACCCCCTTTCATATAAATACATCTCTCGTGCTCCAGTGAGCCCCCAATCCCCAGTAAAACCCTAATAATTTTATTTTATTTGTCCCTTCCCTAATGGCAGATCATTTTACCCATATGCACTCAGGGTGGGAAAAACGCAATGCCCCATGCTTTGGGTTCTCTACGGGGATAGGGCTGATTACATACTAAGCATTCCTGGTGCTCTAGTGGTGTTGCTGGGTGTGGATCGAGCGATCCACACCCTGCAATGCTTGAAGGTACACGTTCTTTGAAAGGGGAGAGTCTCCCCTTTCCAATGACACCTCCCTCGATCAAAACGACATATAAATGCCGGAGATCGAGGGAGAAACCTACTTCCTTCTTGTGGGTGTGGTGAGTGAAATTACATTCAGTGTCACTTAATTGCGCATTACGCACACTGACGTGATACTAAATGAAACCCAACCCCCGGGCTCTGAGGAGGAACTTCCTCCTCACATACCATGGGGGTTGGAGTAAGAGTTTGCGGGATCACTGCTCTGCAGCGATCGCACAAACACAAGTGCTGAGAAGGACGAGCTATCTCGTCCTCCACACTCCAAACGTAGTGCTGAGGAGGAGATAGCTTGTCCTTATTACCCAAGGGGTTAAATAACTAATTTGCTTTGCCTTTTGAGCCCTATCCGAATCTGTTGAAATGGTGTGACTTGACTGTGGCTTATCTACATGCATAATAGAGTATAACCATTTGATAAGCAAGATTATGATTTTCATTTTGGACAAATGGGATACAGAATAGAATTGGCCAATGCTATGTAGGTTGAGAGTTTGTTAAGAGACTTCTATACCTTGTTCTTTTCATCAGATGTTATGAAACGTCCAAATCGATTATTAAGTAATTGCTTTATGAGGTTTGGATTTAGTCAGTTTCACACATGGGAGTATTGATCACCCGTTTCAGTGTTCCCTTTGGGAACAGAGCTGGTAGCTGTTGTCCCCGGTCTATTGGATCCTTGAATCACATTATACTATCATGCCTTTTTTTAAAACAACAAAGAGCCATGTATTTGTTACTGGTCATGCATAGTTTACAAATGCCCATTGTTGAGGATTTGTTTAGTCATTTGATGATTTTAATACTCTTGATTGATTCTTGTTGGAGAGTAACAAGCATTGTAAAGCTGTTTGAAAAATGTCTTAACGCTTTGACCCTGGCATGAATTTGAATGTTTTATTGAATTGTAATAAGTATAACCAGCATTCATTGGTGAATTAGGGAATGTCGATTATATTTATAGGGCAACAATTGATGCAGGGAGTTTGTCCCCCCAATTAAATGTTACACAGTAATATACCTGTTTATATAATTCATTAGCACCCTGAGATGTGCCATTAACCAATGAGAATGCTGGAACGTGGGCTGTACAACTAATGTGTTTTCTTGATGAAGTATAATCATATGTGAACAACCCACACTTTTGTAAACTTACTTCTGCAGAAGACCTTTACTGTACATGTCTCTAAATGCTACCTGATTGTTCTTGAAGGCATCAATATGCCATACCTTGATTGTTGTTGGCCTGATAGCTTGTTGTAATAAATTTGCACCATGTAAAGCTTCTTTCCTGTCAGTACTGTGCTTACATGTACGAATGAATGTGCTTGTAGTCTCCACCCCACGGTGTCCCTTAGACTTTGTCACACATTTGGACCAGTGGTGACCTCTGCAAACACTACAACCTTTTTCTAATAATGGCATACAAACCCAAGAGTATGTTCCAACTATTGTTAGGCGGCTACCTCTGTATGTGATATATTGTTTACCTCAGCCTTAGGTTCCTCCATTTGGGCTGCCCCTCCAGTTAATACACCTTCGATACAGTGTTTACTGTACTAGGGATATTTTTGAATAATAATTTTGAAGCCTTGTTCTAGGCTCTTTTTTCCCCTCACCATTCACATCGTGCACCAATCTGCAACCTGCACCAACCTTGAGCCCCCCAGGACCGCCCTTCCCCCCCCTTCCAGCCTTCCCTTTCTTGTTACTACCATGGAGTAAACACTTAGCTTCTCAGAGGACCAAACAAATGAAATTATCAGAGGCCCATCGCTCTTTAACATGCCAGGAGCACTACTGATGACAACATCCACAGCTTCGGGATATGAACTCTTAAAGCTCAAAAAGAAATGCTTCAGGACGGAGGTGCACGGCCATTTTCTGGGAGAATGCCTAAAGGCTAACCTAGTACCATTAGGGTCAACAATTCGAAATGAGCCTGCACTGTTCCTGGAAGACCAGGAATATATGCTTTGTTTCAGCCATATTGCCACCAAATGCAGCCGTGACCTGATGGTCTTGACGATCACCACGGCGCAGCGTATCCACCTCAAAATCAAAATAGAATTGGAAAATGAAGACATTTCTGGAAAACACTACATTGGATAATGCGTGTGACAAACTCAAGGACATAAACAATATAATGGATCAATTCATGGCAGACAACCTTGAAAAAAAGCATAAAAAATTGGCCAAGGACATGCAATCATTCAAAATAGAGAAAGTCTACCCATACTTGGCACCTGACTACAAAGAAAACAAAGACAAGGAGAGAGCTCAAAATACAGCAGGCACAGCTCGCCAGAGAAAACGCTGGGTCTCCTTCTCAGATACATCAAGCTCTGGGTCAGGTCCAGACGATCCCAACTCCCAGTACGGTCTAAATACAGAGCCAAGGCCCTTCTTCCCATAACCTCTGCCTTTTTTAGGGCAAGGGGGCCCCAGAAACACCTTCTGGGGACCCCCACAAATGCAAATGCCAATGTTCGGATACCTGCCGTCGCAGCGACCGAGAGGGCAGCGCCGCAACCGACACCGGTAACAAACTTAGACTCACTACCAGTTTGTAACCTCTCGGGCGAGCACCTCACCAAAGAAGAACTGACAGTGCTTACGAAAGGACTTTCATACGTTCCCACCAACCAGACGGACTGTTTTAGGCTGGAGAATGAAATACAGCACTTCTTCAGGTCCATCAGACTCGAAGCCCACTTTAAAGACGCTGATCAGAGGCAGGAACCAGAGGATACGGGACTCAGACCCAAATACAACTACTGTCCCAGTGATAACAAGACAGAACTGGGTCTGATTACTTTCGAAAGATGTGTCAGACAAGAAATTGCCAAACTCCAAAAAACACAGACATCCATCAGACACAACCTCACCAATGCTGAACGTAAGGCCCTCAAGCAACTATCCACAAATGATAACATTGTGATGAAAGCCGCAGATACGGGAGAAGGGATTGTGATACAGAACATTACACAATACAAAGAAATGGTCATGGCTCTACTAGATGACAGAACCAACTACAAAGTACTAAACAAGTACCCTAGACCTTCCATTAAACAGGAAATCATGCTCTGTACCAGATACGCCTTGGAACATGAATGGATCACTGATAAAGAGGAGTCCTTTCTCAACACCTCGGAGGAGAGAATACCAGCTTTTTACGCACTCCCCAAACTTCACAAAAATGCCACACAGCCTCCAGGAAGACCCATCATGTCAGGCTGTGGCTCCATTCTTGAACCCCTTTGCAAATTCATTGATTTTTTCTTGAAACCTCTATGTCAGCTCACCCCCACATACCTCAAAGACACCATGTCTACCATTAACATCTTCGAGAACATAGCTTTTGACAACACGACAGACATCCTGGTGACACTGGATATAAAAGCACTATATACAAGCATCCCACAACCTTCAGCCCTCAACTGCATCCAACACCATCTCACTCATCACATGGAACAGGAGAGAGTTAACTTCATTCTGGAACTACTCGAAATAGCCGTGACCAAGAACTTCTTTATGTTCGATGATGCCTTCTATCTCCAAACATCTGGCACAGCTATGGGGGCCGCTTTTGCCCCCAGCTTGGCAATCATCTTTATGGCTGAATTCGAATCCCTCCATGTACAAAACCATCAGAACCCTTTTTGGAATAACATCACCCGGTTGTTTCGATATAGCGACGATATAATCTTCATCTGGAAGGGGCCTGCCTCTGCACTCATTGATTTTCATGCTTGGCTTAACACTCGCTCCACCGTTCTAGAGTTTACCATCAACAGCAGCAGGACACTAATCAACTTCCTGGATTTAACTATCAAGGCTGAGGAGGGCAATCTTGTCTGCACTCTCTACAGAAAGGAAACCGATAGAAACTCTTTACTTCATTACCGCAGCAATCACCCACAAAGCTTGAAAACCAACCTTCCGTTTGGCCAATTTTTGTGACTAAGACGCAACTGCTCCGACACTCACAACTACCGGCTCCATGCAGATATCCTGGAATCAAAACTGGAATCAAAACTAATAGCTCGTGGGTACCCCAAAAAACTGCTTAAAAACACCAGAAAGAGAGTCCTGTGTATCCCCCGTGAGACCTTGCTCCAGCCTAAGAACAGAGACACAGAGACTAATAGAATAACCTGCTTAACTACCTTTGGACCTAACACCAACATGATAAAGAGCATCATTAAACAATTCTGGCCATTGATTCACCAGACACTTCCTGACAAACCACCACCAAGAATGGCCCTCAAACGGTCCAAAAACATAAGCAAGTGGCTCACACATGCAAGACTCCCGAAAACAAACCTCAGAAAAGGACTGTGGAATCTAAGAGAGATCACAGGACACCATCCATGCGGCTCCTGTACAGTGTGTCGGTTCACCAACAAAATCAAAACTTTTCAAATTGAAGGCAGAGACTGGACCTTACGGCAATTCACAAGCTGTAAAACACCCAACGTGGTGTATGCAATAGAATTCCCATGCGGCCTGAGATACGTGGGTCAAACCACCAGACCAATACACAAATGCATTGTGGAACATCGTTCCAGAATTAGATGCCGGACTTTAACATCCCCATTAGCACCCCACTTCATGGAATTTCAACATAATCAAGAACAACTGAAGTGGTGGGTACTCGAGAAAATACAAAACACAGTGAATGTAAGAAATGCTTTAAACTACAAAGAAGCATGGTGGGTCTTCAAACTGCGGTCCATTGAGAAAGGGCTGAATGAAGCTACGCCCCTGGACAATCGCCACTACTGAAAATCCCTCCAGTCCTCTTCCTTCATGTCTGTGTACTTTCAGTCCTGCACCTCATTTTGAGCCCATGAGGATCTCTGTTCTACAGTGCCTCCTGCTCATTACAGGTCCACTACTTAGGCCAGTACCGAGCTTCAGTCCACCACCAGCCCTGCCATTTCATCCTTTTGGCACCCACCTGTCCCCCGTTAGGGGCCTGTTTTCATTTGACCACATTACAATACAATACACTAACTCCTTAAGTTTCCGCCAATTTGCTTTCCCCATATTCTTTCAGTCTCTCATTTGCCTGTTCAGACTCACGTCTGCAAGCACAACCATTCGACTGCTTCACACCATATTCCTTAGATGATATGCTGGTTCGCGGCTTTGCCCATTCGAATCACCTTTCCATTTGTTTTCACACACTCGGGTCTGCAGGGCCGGCCACCACGTTACCCTGACAACGGGCCGTTGCTTTGCCTAACACCCGACACCAATTGGGTTCCCTGCGCGCATGCGCCGGGGAGCAGCATTCAGCTCTCCAAGCATGCACGATATAACCCTACTTTGAGCATATACAGCTCTATGTCGAGCCGTGTAGGTGTTCGCATCGATGCACCCGCGAGCTGCGCCCTTTGGAGGTAAGCAGCAGAGCAGCACTGGGCTCTCTGCCTCCATTCAGGCCGAATCACTCTGGCCCCCTGTGGCCCCCTGAGAGTTCATTTTTTTCATACTACGCCTTGATGGGAGTATTCTGTATGGATACTGCTAACATTCACACGGTTTCAATTCTGTCCACAGCACTGCGCCATTTATTACACGGCCAGGGCCTCTGACGCCAGCTGCTTCGCTCCATTAAGCAGCGTGTTTGTTCGTTCTCCCATCACCATTGGAGGCGGCGAGTGCCAAGTTTCTGGCCACTACACGACACAGCTTTACCCTGCAAAGGCTCTCTTTACCTACACAAGACTCCTAGGTAAGCTACTCAGCTTCCCCCTTTTTCGCTACCCTGTACACCCTAGTAGTGCTTTTTGGTTCTACTCTCAGCACTGACGTGGGGGTCCCCTCCTTCATTTCATCTTTCCTTTTTGATTACAGTTGGCCCCAGGAAGATATGCTCGCAACCTGGTACCCATGATCTATGGTGCATCCACCCTCTCCTTGAAGTATGAATATGGATTCAGCAGTATAACTCACTACTGATCTCCCTGCCCACTCCCCCTGGACTCAAGCTCAAGGTTGGCTTGCTTTTGTGTTGTTTTTAACTAAAATGAGAATGCTTACTCTCTTTTAACCACACAGGTCTGTGCACTGCACTACCTGTGACACTCTCCACTCTGTGCTCAGTCTAATACTCCCTCACTTTGTGTTTACCACCCATAGGGAGACACAATCCTTTGGCCCAGAAGAAGGCACCAAATCCTGGAAGCCGAAACGTCCTAGGGTCCAGCCTCACTCTTGCTGGCCCCAGCTACACCTTTGGGTATCTCTTGTTCCCGACGTAGACCAAGGGTTGGTCACCTATAGTTAACAGACTAATGTCTAAACATATAGGACTTGTCTCGACTTTACAAGGACAAGCAACTTTCCTATACATTTGCGTTTGCACTATAATTTAGTGCCTACTAGACCTGCTTATGCCTCACTGCAGTCTATTTTTATGTTGCACCACACCAAACTGTTGTAAATGAATTTTTATGTTATTTTGCATTTTCTTTGCTTTCATACTCTTCAGTCTACAACTAATGTGTTTTCTTGATGAAGTATAATTACATGTGAACAACCTACACTTTTGAAAACTTACTGTTGCAGAAGAACTTTAGGGTACATGTGTCTAAATGCTACCTGATTGTTCTTTAAGGCATCAAGATGCCATACCTTGATTGTTGTTGGCAGGATAGCTTGTTGTAATAAATTTGCACCACGTAAAGCTTTTTTCCTGTCAGTACTGTGCTTACATGTACGAATGAATGTGCTTGTAGCCTCCACCCCATGGGGTCCCTTAGACTTTGTCACAAGTTTGGAGCAGTGGTTACCTCTGCAAACACCACAACCTTTTTCTAATAATGGCATACAGAACCAAGAGTATGTTCCAACTATTGTTAGGCGGCTACCCCCGTATGTGATATATTGGAACGGGGGCTGTATTCACTAAGGAAAGCCTGCTCCTCCTTCACCTTAGCACCTGTGTAGCTCCCTACACGGACGCTAAAGGTGTCTTTTAAAATGAATAAATAAACATACCTTTTTTGTTCTGCCTGGCGCCACCCAGTGCTGCCATCTTCAAAGTCTGTTTTTCATGTTTATTACATCACAGTCATCAACATGAAAAACAGATTTCATGAACAGCAGCATTGCCGGCACCGAAACGTGCCAGGAAGGTAAGTATATTTTATTTTTTAAAACAAAAGAAAAGACACCATTAGCACCCGTTTTGAGAACAACACTGGTGCTAATGGCGATAGGCCCCTCAGCGGCGGGCTGACCATTGCGGTAATGGTGCCGACACCATCATTAAGGGACCTTCGCTGCACTCAGGCTCTTCATTTTGGAGGCAGGCCGTTACCTGCATGTGTTACCTCAGGGCATATCGCCTTCATCTAGCCCTGTCTATGAACCATATCATACCACGTAGATCCCTCCCCTTTAGCAATAGGTGATCCAAAAATACAGCCGGTGTGTAGAAAGAATATATATTTGTTAAGAAATAGGAAAATTAATATTTGTACAAAATCACACGACATACCACCGTACTCGGTGGCTTAAAACAAAGCTGCAATACAAATAAGGATAACACTGTTAACTTCTTGATAAAAGAATTGCAAAATCGCACAACACACCACCCTACTCGGTGGCACAAAACAAAGCTCTAATACAAATAAGAAGAGCACTGTTCACTTCTTGATAAAAGAATTCACAAATATTAAAAACTCCACATTTGTATTTTTAATACTGTTCTCAAATAAAAAGACACACATGTCGAATAAGCATTTCTAATGACCGAGTCACTCATAATATACAATGTGAAAATGTAAGTAACACCTTGAAACATGACCGGATCATACACTTGACAATTTATTTTACATAGTTTGATTTACATAACATGCAACACTTCTCTATTGGTCAAAGAAATTTCACACACACAGAGCTCTTTATTTTGATCTCCCTGTGCACTGGGCTGTGCTAGCAGTGTTGAAGAACAACAAACTTTTAAGTGCAAAATACTTTTTATATAGATGCAACCTTCCCACTTTCCTTCACCACTATGCAATGACGACTCTAGCTTCTACCAGGAGTCACTTTCCCACTCTTGATAGAGAGCGTGCTTTTAAATAAGGGACTTCACTCTATTTATTGTTGCAAGATACTTTTCTTCCCCAGCACAAATGCAGATATAAAATTTACTATGAAAACCCATTTGCTTTACGCCAGTGTCTAGAGAATGGGGTGCAGCAGCAAATTTCGTTTTGTTTATAAACTCCTCCACTTTAGGGAATTTTGGAGCTGTCCACAATAAGGTAAGGGATACCAACTTATTTTAAATGACTATAACTTTAATCAGTGCTAGAAGAGGGATCAGAGGTTTCAAACTCACCCAAGCACACCCTGCATTCTTAGACTATACTGGAGTTAATTAAATAATTATTTAGTAAAAATGCTACGGATCTACTTGGTCTGCCTGCCCAATCAATAAGGGGAAGGTATTACATCAAACAGATCTCCAAAAGAATTGGTTATGTTGGACAAGCTTAGTTACATTGAACAGCTCTGGGTTTTGTCCTCAGGAAAAGCCATCAAGGCTTTTGGATTCTTAGGGGAAACATGACTTGGTTAGATGGCCCTCCAGTCATGGAGACCTCCAGAATCCATCCCTTTATTTGTCTCTCCAGGTTCCCTCCATATGTTAGTCTTCCTCCGGGTCTAATCCCTCACCCATGTTGTTTCTCCAGCAATTTTTCCAGCAGTTCACACTCAAATGATTTCAGACTGCTCTCCCATTTCCAATTGTGCGTCCCCTTATAAAATCTTAACTGCACCCACAAAATATAAAAATTATAAGGTGTCAGCTTATTGGCTCTTGGCTCTTGATTTGGATTGGATTTTGATTGAACCTCTACTGCCCTCCCCTTTTCTCTGATTGGTCCTTTTTAGTTACTAGGCTCCATTCTTGGGAGTTTATGACTCCACCACTCTAAATTGTCTTTCTGAACAATTACACTGTTGTAGCTAAAATCTACAACATGGCATTTTTAAACATTTTTACAAATAAGCATCATAAAATATAGATATGTTAATTGGTCTAGCTATGCCGGACTTAGTGAAATGTGTCTGATGTCGGCACAATGCTGCAGGTTTGAATGGCAGATTTGTGTAATTTATTTTAAAAAATAACAGTTACCAACATGAGATTTGCCATACAAATATCGAATTCAACAAGCTCTCAACTCCCCAAGTATCAGCTTTGTGACACTTTCTGTAAGCTATCACACTTCAGCTTCAAAGTCACATTTTTTTCAAAGTGATCTCATCAGACAGGTCTTCTCGTAAACTTTTTGAACATACTTGAGTCATTTTTTTGCACATTATAGTTCCGGGATAATCAACAAAATATGATCCTACATAAAGTTATGTCCATCCCTAAATATCTGCATGATTTTAACTTTAATACCCTCGCATTTCTTCTACTCAAGAAACCTAACATGTAGCTTAGGCCATCGGCTCCTTTGTTGACTCCGCCCACGATAAGTCATTAGCTCCTTTCAAAGTTAGCCAAGCCATGGGTCTGCTTATCTTATCGGAGCAGAGTAAGACTACTTCACCCACTCTCTCATAGGTTATTCTCTGGTACATGTCAATTGACAATCATATCCTGGACCTCACCAGCAATGGAATTTTAATTCTATTTATTTTTAAGTGTTCACCTCTATTAACTGGGTCTCATGATTTCACAGTGGTGGTCTGTTCACCTCATAAAAATGTTGTCCTGCGCAAGATCCACCCCTTTCTTGACTCTGTGAGCTTCAAAGAGATGTTTAGATTGAGAGCTAAAGCACAGCTTGTAAGTGACTCCAATCCAGCAATCCAACTAAGTCAATGCCTAGTCTGGGATGCCCAATGGAAGCCCTTATTAATATGTTTTTATGTCAAATTATTTAAATCTGGATGATGATCCCTTATCTAACGCCCCTCTCTTTGAATCCCCCTGACCTCACTGAGCCAAGAAGTAGGTTTGTTTTGCAAATTAAAAGGTTTATTGGAAAAATTAAACAATATATCTATATCACACTTTTATGAACAAAATAATATCTGATAGCAAACTTATGAATATAATAGTGGTCAACAATGGGTAATATTACAATAGCACACTCTCTTTAATCAATGAGGAGTTGGTATGGAAAGGATAAGGTAGCAGAGAATACTTTATATGGTTTCAAGGAAATGCAAGGTGGGAAAGAATGCAACACAGAAATAAACTTGGTATGATTTCAACAAGAGATAATATGATCACGTTTTCCCTTGTGACAACTCACTCCCCCCTTTATGCAATAGGAAGAGATGGAAATGAGGACACACAGGTTTCAAGAATACAATTAATAATGCAGTTCAACTCCAGTTCCCCCCAGCATGCTTAGAGAGAACAGGTATGATTTAAAGCAGGCAAAGTCCTTTTAGATGTGATTGCAATGAAGTGAAAAATATGCTAAAAATGATTTTAATTCACTAAGGGAGATTCAGGGTAGGTTATAGTTACTTTAGATTGGTACAGGTCAACACTAGCAATGATTCATGAATGATTATCAGATTGAAAACGAAAGTCAGCAGTTGCAAGCAAAAGACAGCTATTTTGACAGAAAATGAAATGACGTTAAATTGCAATTCGCTGCACTTTTTCCGCGTGCGTAAATCGCGATTACGGAAAAACTATAAGGAGTTGGGCTTGTTGGAATGACAGTTACATTTCGCTTCTAGGACGTGCGGTTCAAAAGATACTGACGTTTTTGTGAAGGTAGAATTTCAGAAATGAAATCAAGACTTCAGAATGACAGATGACGCTTTTACAGATTTGAAATCACAGGATGGACCCAAAATTCTAAATGCAGTTCTGGACAGGTTGATTTGGACGAGATAAGCTTACTTTAGACTAAGAGATGATTATGCACAGTTCTAGGCTAGATACTCACTCCTAGTTTTAGAATGGAATGGCCCTCGTCACAGATCTGGTCAGGTTTGGACTGCACTCTCGCCACCGGAAAGGTCTCAAGCCCTTCTAGGTTCTGCGTTCAGCACTGCACAGCCTCTGGTCTGGGTCTGGCGGGTCTGGATACAGCACTGCTCTCTCTGGGTCTGGATCTGGTTCTGGCACAGGGTTCTATCCAGAAGCAAACAGCACGGCCCGGCTGTTGAGAATCAGGTTGCAAAAGATTTTGAGGCCTGCTGAAGAGAATTCAGCTTTTGGGATCAGGCCTCTGCTTCTCCAAGGTTCTAGAGCTTGGTTCTAGAGTCTGGTCTCTGGATCTATCTGGAGTCTGGAATCTCTGTCTGGATATTGTCTGGATCTGGTCGGGCAGAGTGCTGCGCAGAAATCGGTGAGTAGTGGAAAAATCAGTGTCCCTATCTGGGTCTCAGTGGTTCTTTTTATGTGTTTTCAAAGTAGGTGTGGAGGCTGACTTTCTATGCCCAAACCACTAAGGATTTGATAGGTTAGGGGATTCTCTGTGACCTTACTCGAGAACAGAGTGGTGAGTCAGAATGAGTCATCAGGTGTCATGTTTATGGCTGAAGCTGAAATCAATCCCCTCTGCTTTTACTTAGAAATACATTTTTCATAACCAAACATGCTCCCCAGATACACAAGTTGTTGAGAATACATGTACACATCACAGATTAATTAAGACAGGTCTCTGTTCAACCCTGATCTTTCTAAGAGCTTGGGTTCAGAAATGACAACTTATTCGTGATTTTAGTGGGTTTCGCAATATTGGTTTGCACCAAATCTTACACAGAGGTACACACCCTCTCTGAGCATATCACTTATGTTTTCAATTTTGTAGTATAAACACAGTGTCTACAATATTAATAAATCCCGGGTTTGGGCTCAGAACATCGTATGGATTTTAGCATAGTCTCAAACTGTGAGGGCATTTGTCATATTAAGAATCCCAAAGATGTGCATTTCTGTCAGCTTGATACAATATTTTAGAAGAATTTTCCTTAAACATATACTTGGTGCAATATTAAATCCACAACCCAGTCTTGTCAGCCCCTGGAAGCTTGGTGAGTCAGATGGTCACATGTCTTGCTTCTCCCAGAGCAGTGTTGACAGTTACACCTCAAATCAGCATATTGTATTCATCCCAAAGTCCCCATTGGTCCTTCCTCCGGGCTGCAGAGAAAATCTCCTCCTCTCCTGATTTACATGTCAATGTGATATCCTGTGCTGTTGGTGGTAAAACCAGGTGTGAAGGCTTCCCAGGGACAGAAGGCCTCTTTAACTTTTAATTAAATCAGACTGCCTTCTAATCAATGGAAACTTAGTTCCTTGTGAAAAAGAATATAACATTATAAACTGAAAATAAGCAACATATCTTTAATCAAGTCTTTTTCCACATTAAATCAATGTGTGGAACTCTATATGACATTTTGATAGACTTCTCTGCTTTGGCATATTTAGCTTCTGCAAGACAGCTCTCCTGTCAGGATTTAGAAATCGCCAGCACCTGTCAGTGGCGAGCACCGGTACTGCACCCATTTTTGACAGCTGTCTTTAAATCAAATATCTTTAACATGGGATTTTGTCCTAATAACATATGATTCTTGCTGACGTGGTACTGATGTGGATTCTTGCAGTAGAGTAATGTAGAACACCCAACAAGATGTTGTATCCTTTTGGTGGTTTTGTGAGCCATGATTTTAGCAATTCTGACACCAAATAAAACATATTTTTGAACAGCTTTGTATTCCTTTGCACTGATTTTGCTCTGTGCGCAGCCAAAGGATGGGGTCTGGCAATGGTCTCCTGTATTAACACTGACAGAGGCAAAGTGGATGGTGGCCTATCTGTCAGGTTTTCACTGCGCGCTTTCTGGTGATTTCTGGCGAGCAGCATGCTTTCCAGTGGCCACTCTAATGTTTCTGCTGCCAGCAATGTTGTAGGGCTTGGATGCATGGGTGAAAACATCCCACAAGCTCTTTGCTCAGTTCCTAAGAACAGCAGATAAATTATGCTTTTACATTCTGACTTTTCTACATGGAACTTGTAACAATATCTTGAAATGCAACATGTATATTATTATTCATCTTCATTCTCGCAGCCACCAGTTTCCTTAATCTGTGCCTTTAAATTTACTTCTGGCAACTAGCATTTAATTTCTCATGTGTTCCTTTATTTCCAAGCTGCTGAATGGGTCCATTTCTATTTTGCATGGCAGCTTTCTTTTTGTAAAAATTGCCTTTCATTGTGTCAATATAATGTGAAAGGTAGACTTGTCATTCAAATACAGAACCCATTTAATTTTGTTTTTCCTTTTTCTGAGAACCATGTTAGGGTATTCGGCAGTGTTGAAACGCACATGAAGGCCTTTCAGTCTGCCAGTCAACAATGTGCTTTCAAATTACAAGAAAGTATTTCTGCACTTTTAGGACTCAGTCAGCCAGACGCAGTTTCCTTTTGTCTTGGGGCAAAATTAACTCCACAGATCTCCCTTTTGATGATTTACCATGGTGCCACTCCTGGGACAGAGCAGGGAAGAGTGGGGTTTTGATTTATTTTCACTTTGGTCAGCTTTTCTTCATTCTTTTTTTTATCAAGAATAGCCCACCGTGGGTGGTCTTGCTTTCCTTCTTCTAGGTTTCCAGACTATGGAATGTGCCACCTTCCTTCCTGGCTCTCCTCTTGCACTTTCTTTTTCTGGTTTCCTGCACCCTTTCTGGACTCCTCTTTTCCCTGTCCATCGTTAGAAGAAATGTTCTTATTTATTCTAAAGAGAGTAGTAAAACGAGTTGTTAAATATTTTTGGTTAAACCTTTTTTCCCCTGATAACATTTCAGGATAAGACATCCATTTTTCAAACACAGACAATATTAATTTACAATCATGAATCATAGATGACCCTTTTAATTTAATTACTCAATGAATATATATTTTAGTATTCATCCAACATTTTTATCTTACCTTTCATTCCTCAGATGGTTCCTCGGCTCAAACGCCAGTGGGCTCCTCAATCACTCTTAAAGCTAGTCTGGGATGAAAGCTTTTTAACGGATTGACATGGACAAATTTCTCTTCCATCTGTTCTGCTTTTGGGATGCAGATTTTATAGGCAACAGGCAATATTTTCTCCACAATCTAAATACTACCGTGCCAAGACAGAAGACATTTCTGTTCCTTGGTCTGGGTTCTCTGTAAATTGTACAAATAATCCTTGTCACCTATCTCATACTCCTTTCTTGTGGTTTTCAAATCATAATATGATTTCATCCCTTCAGCCGACTTCTCTAAATTACCAATGCATAAACAAAAGCATGCTGGAGGTGTTTCCTGAGGTTCTCAATGTACTCATGAGTAGTGGACACATTAACCTCCTGTGTTTTATAGAGCAACATGCTGAGGTGACACCATTTTTTGTCCAGCCATAAGTTCAAATGGAGATATTTTAGTTGCAGAAGATAATGTAGACCTAATAGCCTTCAGGAGAAGCAGTAATCGAATATCCCAAGTGGGTTCAGAGTCAGTCACAAACTTCTTCAGTATGCTTACAATTGTCTTATTATATCACTCAACCGCTCTGCTCAATGCCAGGTGGTAGGTGATGTGGAGTTTTATTTTTACCTCTGGAATCCCCCACATCTTGGTCATCACCTCACTAGAAAAATGATTCCTCGGTCTGACTCAATCCTTTGCGGGAGGATGAAACGAGAGAAGATGTGTTTGATCATTAGCGCGGCAGCTGTCTCCGCCTTACAATTTTGGAGTAGGAAGATATTCTATCCACTTCGTAAACAGGCATGTTATCGTCAAAATGTACTTATTACCTTTAGAGGAGTGAACATCTGGCCCGATGAAATCGACTTGCAAATCTGACCAATATAGATATATATATGTTGAGGTCCTGGCCCATGTGTGGCCAGTATGCAACCTCTCACACAATTTTTAATGTCTTTTGAAAACCCCTGTCATGGGCATGATTCAACAATAGGCTCCGGAATTAGGTAGGTACCACTCGCTGGTCACTTCCAGATAGGGATCTCCATACCAACAGACTGTCTTGGATTCAAAACATTTTAGAAAATGTCATTAGCACCAGTATAATCCGATTCTGTTACAGGAAAACTCACTGGTTTTTCAATGAGTTGATAGAATTTTTCAATAATAGGGTTATCCTTTTGTGAAGTATTTAAATCCGCATCTAGGTCATCTTTACTCCACTAAGAAGTTATGTGTTCACTGTTGGCATGCGTTTGAAAACTAGTTACAGCTGTGACTTGGATTCCACCTAGCAGCAATTCTGCATTTATGAAATCCCCCTGCAGTGCTCCGATTTTAGCCAGTTGGTCAGCCAGGTTATTCCCAGTCTTATCCGGGGCCAGTATGCAACCTCTCACACAATTTTTAATGTCTTTTGAAAACCCCTGTCATGGGCATGATTCAACAATAGGCTCCGGAATTAGGTAGGTACCACCCGCTGGTCACTTCCAGATAGGGATCTCCATACCAACAGACTGCCTTGGATTCAAAACATTTTAGAAAATGTCATCAGCACCAGTATAATCCGATTGTGTTACAGGAAAACTCACTGTTTTTTCAATGTGTTGATAGAATTTTTCAATAATAGGGTTATCCTTTTGTGAAGTATTCAAATCCGCATCCAGGTCATCTTTACTCCACTAAGAAGTTATGAGTTCACTGTTGGCATGTGTTTGAAAACTAGTTACAGCTGTGACTTGGATTCCACTTAGCAGCAATTCCGCATTTATGAAATCCTGCTGCAGTGCTCTGATTTTAGCCAGTTGGTCAGCCAGGTTATTCCCAGTCTTATCCGGGGCCTCTATTTTGGAATAATCTCTTATGTTTTTTCCAATAAATGGTCATCCCATTAGAGGTCACCAGATCATCAATAGACTGAATCAGTTTTCCATGTTTTAAAGATAGATGTATTGTTAGCACAAATCATGCCTCTATTCTTTCATTTTATCAGGTGTTCCATAAACCCATTCTTGACATACTCAGAGTCTGTGATTATCACCAGTTCTTTCAGGTGGTGGAGTACTGCAGTGTGGATGGTTTGATGTACAGTCATCCACTCTGTCAACTGACTTTGGGGTCCTATTTTGTAACCAACATATGGTTCAGGGTTGTCAAAGACCCAGGTATTCCCAATGCCAGCCACTAGCTCTTTTTCCCTGTTATTGCCAACATGGTGGGAGCACTTGTCCACATAAATAGTGGGCATCCCTTGGCAAGTGTCTTCTTCATAGACCTTGTGTGGGGAGTTCTAAGTATGCCTCCATATTGTTTTTTGCTTAATAGACTTTTGACCTCGGGATAGTTGTCTTGAGCACAACCATGCAAGTCAGAGAATCCTTGCGCTAGAGGACTCTTCTTGTTTTGGCCATACCTCACCTCTGCAGGAAAGCCTTGCATGGACAGAATCCAGGAAGTAATTCTGGAATTACTTACATTCTCAGCCCGGATCCTGTCACTTTGAAAGTACTGCAGGGGTTGGTGAGAAGTCTCTGTGATTATGTGCTCCCCTGGTAAACGGACAGTCATATTTCAATGCCCATACCATTGCCAGGAGTGCTTTTTCACAGTCTTTGAATTCTCCCTCAACAGAGGACAACAATTTGCTCATGTAAGATATAACTTTATTGTCCTTTGTGTGTTTTTGGTACAATACAGCTGTCAGTCAGGTATCCAAAAACCCTGTCTTCAAGAATAACTCATTATTCTTAATGGGGTAAGCCAAACAATGAGCTTGAGAAAGGCTTCTTTTCAGTTGTTTAACTGCCTCGGATTGCTCTGGACCCCACTCAATTCTTTCCTTTAATTTTAATAAATGGGCCAGGGGTCGAGTGACCTCTGCCTAGTCCTCAATGAACGTTTGGCTATAATTAGTGAGTCCAAGAAGGTTTAGTAGTAGGGTCTTCTTTTAATTTCAATAATGCTTCCACTTTTTTCACCTGGGGTTGAGACCCTCAGGGGTAATTTAATGCCCGTGAAAGTTCACTCTGGTCTTCCACCACTATGCCTTTTTGAAAGGACAGTTTTGCTCCGGCCTTCTGCAACTGACCAGAACATAGCAGATTTCTGCAATATGTTCTTCCATAGCTGAACTCTTGATCAATGCCTCATCCACATAAGACAAGTTTCCCCTTTTGCCCAAGTCAGACATGGCCTTATGAAGGAATATTTTGAATGCATTTCCAGAGTTCATATATTCCAAGGGTGTTCGGATGCACGTGTGTTGCTGCTCCCCAAAGGTGAAGGGAAGTTTGTACTGATCTTCCCTAATCATGGGTGCCGTCCCATAACAGTCGGTCAAATTATTGTCTGTATACACTCTTGACCCTTGGAGATCTGTGCCAGCCCTTGATCAATGTAGGGAAGTGGCTATCCAGACATGTGGACTTGTTTATTCAGCTGCCTCAGGTCTGCACATTGTCTCCATTGCCCATTTGGTTTTGAAATACCCAGTACCTGGTTGTTAAAGGTATTGTGGATCAGATTAATTATCCCACAGGATTCTAAATTCTTAATAATCTATGTGAGGGACTCCCTGGACTAGAGAGGTAACCAGTATTGTTTAACGTAACAAATTCTTGAGCAATCTCTGGGTCTGTGGTTATGGTGGTTGAATGAATAGATGTATGTCCACAGTTATATGAATCTACTAAGAGGATATCCTGGAAGTCCAGGAACACCTGTTTCGGCTGATTTTGTTGCTCCTCAGTCTCCCAGGCATCAGCAAGATTGATACATTTTTCAATCATCTGCCTGAAATCTGGAAAGACCTTGGACTTTGAAATTTCAGCTGTATCCTCCAGTTCTGTGGCGAGATCTCTTTTGATGATTTTTACCTGGACATGAGTTTCCTTGGATTCAAGGTAGTTGTTGCTGACTTTAAATAGCACTTCATCGTTCTGGATGTCAATGGTAACCTCTTCCACCCCATAAGGGCATGTAGAGTACACCAAGAAATTCCCTGCATTATGGGTACACATCTTTTCTGGAGGAATACTGTCACTGGTGTCAAAAACATTGTTTCGGATTGGTATGATGATTTAATTACCTAAATCAATACAATAGTGTTGGGCATCAACCACCATTCCAATAGAGGTTTCTGCAACCAAAGTGATATGATGAGGACTGCTCTTATCCACCACTATTCGAATGGTGTCATGCTCCAGGTCCACTAAAGGTATAGGATATACATATAAACCTTGTTGTTGGAGGTGACAGTTCAAATGTATGTAGGCATCTTATGTTTATAGTTCTCTCTTCGCTTAATTTAGAGGGGAATGGTGAATTGCTGCACTTGTTCTGGGATGGTAACCTCTTCTCCCACTTGAACTTCAACCCCATAAGGCAGCAATGGAGCTGACCAAAATGCTATTTCAGTGCTCTAAAAACCAATAGGGTTACCCCCCATTCGTGGCCATACTTTGTTGTTAATCAAATATAGACTAATTGGGAATTGATTTAGAATGTCACTACCCACATTGAAGTCAGAAGATACATCCTCAACGACCCAACAATTGCTTTCTATAATTTTGTTGCCAATGGACATTTTTAACATGCACCTGCTAGGCAGGAAATGCTTGGAATTTGGTTTTTCTGGACCACTTCCATTTTATCAATCAATTTAAATGTGGGAAGGGTCTGATCTTTTTGGAGTTGCCTGAATAATCCTTTGCTGAAGAAGCTTTACTCAGACATACTCTGTCGAGCACTGGCTCCTCTCCCTCATTTATCTGTTTGGTGGAAAATATGTGTTCATTCTTTTTCTGAATGTCAATCAGACTTTGGACTGGTTTTTCATTTTCTTCTTTTAAGGGACTTGAGGTTTCTTCCATATTTTCTTTTCAATACCACTTGAAACTAGGAGTAAGGTTGATTTTCAGTAGTTGAGAAGAGTTTCCATTCACAGTTTGTTCTCCCACGTGGATGAAGGCGATCTTTGGGACTTGGTTGTTCTGGAAGTGTAATTCCACTTGCTTGGTACGTTGCGCAATCAAAAGGCAGGTGCCATTCCATTTCACATAATTTGCACTCTTCTTGAGTTTTATGGGCTGGTTAGCCTTGGTCCAGAGGATCTGGTTCATACAGTCGATCAGAGGTTATAACCTCCAAAGGAAATCGTTCCCACTAAACTAAGAATGCTCTCTGAAGTCTTGACAATCATTGAGTGTTTTAATCAATGTCACCCCATTTTTATTTCTAGTTCTGCAGTCCCTTAGACAGGAATTTCTTTCCCATCAAACTTTTGACGTTATCCGGGAAGAGGCATGAAGGGAATCTATTGACTCTCAAATTCAGTTGGTCGAAAGCCTTTTTTTTTAAAAAAAACAGTAGCTTGGGATCCAGTATCCACCAGAGCTGATAATTTACACTGACCCTGTACCCCAACTGGGGCATAAACTCTGCCCTCTTCTTCCTCAAGTGTACAAAGAAAGTGTGAGTTATTTGCCAGGTCGGCAGTCATCTTCTTAATATTGAACTCTGTCACTGTGTGATCTTGAGCGATTCTTCATGTTGGAGACAGGGAACCTCTAGGAAGGAATTTACATTTTGCAATGTGTGTAGTTGGGGATCCTCTTTCTCCCCAGATTCCTTGTTGTTCCCCATTGTCTGAAGACAGTTCCCAGAACCTGTTTGTGGGGGGAATCCTCTACAGTCTCTGTATGATCTGGCTCATATGGTTGAGGTCTCAGAATCTCTTGATCTGGGTTGGTCTCCATACCTAACCTGTCGGATTCAGGGTCTCCTAGGACCCATTTTTCTTTGGGAGAGATCCCCCCAGTCCTGGAAGAGAATATTTCCTCACCTGTATCTTCCAGGGATTCTTCTCTTTCAAAGGGGATTATCCTGTTCTCCTTCTCTGCAAAGTGAGTTTTTCTACCTACCCTCTGTTCTTTGGGTTCTAGCTTCCCGGGGGGTAGAGGATTCACTATCAGGCTGAGCTGTTTCCAGGGGTTCGGTTCTGGTAAGAAAGACAGATTTATCAAGGGCCTGGAATCTCCCTTCAACCCGGGCCCCATCCTCAGTATAACTGTTTAATGTTGTGACTTTCCTCCAGTTATTTCTCCGCCAGGGCATCAGATCAGGTTGTTGGGGCATTCTGGGAAGCATGGTTAGGTTGAGGGTTTGACTGAGTCCTCATCATGTGCCCCAGTTTATCCGTCAGTTGGTGGACCTGTTTCTCCAGTTGTGCAACTTTTTCTTTGGTTTCTGAATTGTAGGGAGGTCTCTGCACATACCTGTGTTGCTCTCTAAAAGGGTAACTGACCCTTCTCACGAAGTAGCTCAGGTATTGGAAATTTCCGCCATAACTTTCAGTCCTGGTTCTCACTTTTCCTTGGTTTCAGGGATATATTGTATTGGAAGCAGGGAGAAGGAGGAGGATTGCTTTGGAAATTAGGATTTAGAGGGTACCTGTTGAAACAATTCAGGTTTGGTGGTGGTGTGGTACTTCTTTCCTGCTGGAAACATTAATGGAAGTTCCCCGGGGAATTACTTACCTGAGATGTCCCCCCTTTGTGCTGGGGGAATGTACAAATACCCTAGTATCAGCTTGGTACCCTTATATTGAGGACCTATACATGTGACAGGGTCAGAGGGGTCATTGGTGTGATACTCTGAATACCATTTGATTGTGCCTGGGTATAGGGCTTACTCTGCCTCTTATTCTGCTTATCATCTGAGGGAGTATTTATAGGCCCGCCATCTCCAGGTCTAAAGGAGAGCTAGTTTTCACCTCCACCACCTTCTTAGCAGCAGGTGTGTTATATGGATTTGTGGTTGTTTTTATTGTCAGTGGTTTTCTGAACCTTATAATATCCTGGTGGCTTGCTCTATTGCCCAATTCAGTGTCCTACGGTTGTGGAAATCGCAAACTAATTAGGTAATTATTGTGAGGTTTAATGGCAGCCCCAGGATCAAATGAACTTAAGGGCCACGTTAGGTCCAAAATGTGCAGAAATACCTTCTTTTCATAGGAAGGTACACTGGCAGACTGAAAAGCCAGCATCAACAATTTCAACAATGCCAATGGGCCTAGTGAATTCAAATGTATGTACTTCTGCAGTTGAATCAAGGAACATGTGAAAAATGAAACCAGGCTGCAGAAGGGAATTGGAAAGGCACATTTTTGACTGACGGGCAAAAGGCAGCATTTCACTTGCAACTGCCACATGTCAAAATTCTCTGTGCATTAAAAATTAAGAGTACAAAATTGGCCTTGCATGCAATTGTCAGAGCTTAAAACCAGAGGCATACTATCAATTATAGGTAATGGCATGTTTTAAGTATAACCTTGCCGACACAGAGAGCCAAGAATAAAGGGATAACTTTGCCATCACATAAACAGTTAACAGAGGAAGGAGTGCATTTCCAGCTTAAGAAAAATGAACATATGTAAAAATTAATCTTCATGCGAAATATGTGTCATAATGTAAAATAGACTTTGATGCCATTATGCAAGATATTGAAAAGGGCTCATGTTTAAAAGGAATAGCAACATTTAAAAGCATCAGTTTCTGTTCACTTCCACATACATATCTAAAGGGTGAGCTCTGACTTTCCCTGTTATCTGAAAATCTCTTTTGAAGATTCAACTTGTGCTGGTCTGAGACTTTTATTGTGGTGGACTCATAACATCCAGGTAAATAATGGCATCTCTTAATGGGTTGAAATTTGTAAAATCCCCAAAATTCAATAAATGATGTGATCCTTCTCAGAGCTGACTGGGGGGATGGCCTACAATCAAGACAGTCAAATGATGCTGGAGACCCATCTGGCCAGAGGGATAAGATTGCTTCAGCATCCATTAAGCGCAGTCTTTGACTATGCAAAATGTTGATGGGCTTTCTGGCCGGCAGAGTAAACAAAAAAAGCAGATGGCTAGATCACAATTTTTCAGTTTGAAGAATTGAAACCTAAAGTGCCATTGAAGTTAATATATGCTGTCACTCTTTGCCATAGATTTACATACAGAATCATGCCTGTTTGATTTTTTCAGGAACCATAATTTGAAGAACAAGAACCCAAATATCACTGTCAAGATTATAAAAAGGACTTTCTGTTGACAAAACTCTCATTAAAGATTCGACCATGATAACCTAAATTGTGTTTTTAGATCTGGTTAGAAACTTTCATATTGATAACTGTTATAATTTTTTACTTATTTTTTTACTTTAATCATGAAAAGAAAAACATTTGCATGTGCAATATCGTGCTGCGATGATACACGTTTCATCAGAACCGCTGTGGGTAGACCATTTTAGTCATCTAAATATTATTATGCTTAATTACAAATTTGCAATAGTTGCCTTGTAGTGACTTTTTAAGTGCAGAAATGTCAACCTATAAAATAGTAAATGCAAGTGGGTGGACTGATCCGCTCCAAATTTGGCCTTGCTAAACTGAAGAGGACAATCACAGAAAACACGCCATTCCCTTGAAGAAGGGGATGGAAATGAATTGTGCATACAAAACTGATGACCAATAAGCTGGCATATGATCATTTAGAAATTTTTTGGAGGGTGATAAAAGATTCATAAGGAGACGCACAAGAGAACTCAGGACAACTGCCTGGAACATGAATGAGAAGGATTGACTGAAATCATCTGGGTGGAACTGCTAACCAAAAAAAGGGACATATGCTGGTGATCTTTGACAAAAGGAGGCAGGAGAAGGAAGGGAGACTGGAGAGAATCCACAACTGATGTTGGATTTTTGAAGGGATTCCTGTCCTTTACCTAAACGGTGACCTGGCTGTTCTTTCCTATACACAAACCCAAAAATGATTATGTAAGTTAACTTGTCCAACCAGCCTCTCCAACTAAACCTAGTCTTGTGGGGATCTCCTTGAGTTCATACCTTTGACTTAATTAGTTGTGAAAACAAAATCAAAATATCGAGGCTGAGTACCCCAAAAGGAAATACACGGAACATGGGTTACAAAGGAACATACAAAGTACTTTATTTTATACTGAATCCAGTTACAAAAACAGAGCAAAATCAGATAGCTATCGGCCCTCAGTACAACACAACCAACTCCAGCGTGGTTCAATGTGTTCAGTGAGAGACGTTGTACATTAAAATGCATTTGCTTTTTATACACTTGGTGGGCACAATGTCCAGCCCCACTTCGGGTTAATATTCCACTTAATACATCACCGATCTAGGGTTCGTGCCAAGTCTCGAATAACCGCATATAACTGGTTTGCCTTTAATACATGTATCAACAAGCCTATGCAATAACTGTGTGATCTGGGATTTTTCCATGCTAGTCTTCTGAAACATTAATACACTGCGGTTAAACAACTGTTCTATGTTCAGTATTTGGATGCAATGTTTTTATAGTATACTCGTGGCTTAGTTTCTTTACACGAGTAATCCCTTACACACAAGTCAACGAAGGATAAGGTCTCAGTTCACGACCTCAACAAGTGGCCTGCAGGCAAGTTACATATTAGCTATGTACAGAGGTCAAGACGGCCATGTTGTATTTTTGGAATGACATCGTCCACCATTTTAACTCACAGGGTGACTTTTACAAAGCGAATCCTAAAATGGCGGATTGGCCTAAAAATGGTAGCTTACATTGATTTAAGGTCAGGACCTTGCGACATGGATTCTTTCGCAAGCGACTTTCGAGCAGCTTGGCGTAGGCCAATATTCATATATTTATTGCAATAGGAGGCACGGTATAATTTCTCTTTTGACATAGTGGGCGAGGGGCTGGCAGTAGACCCTTAGCAATTTTATTAAACAATGAATGCTCAATTAGCCCATTTACAAAGAGCATTTTGTTGAAGTTTAAAATCAACAACATTGCTTCCAGTGTCAATAACAAACTATAGCCTATAAAGTAATCAGGTATTTCTATTCTTTTTGCCAACCCCAGAATTCCCTAAAAGAAGGGGTGCATACAAACAAAATTCCTTACTGGGTTCTGATTTCCCGGAAGCCTGCATTAAGGAAGAGGAGTCCCAAATGATTAACTGAATAACTGGGTTTGTGTGATGGGACAAAAAATTGTTTTCCCAAAGGAACTGAATAAAGTCCCTGATTTGCAAAGCACACTTTCTACAGACTGAAAGTGGGAAAGTATTCCCTGAGAGAAGGGAGATTTTGCAGGGCAGAATGGGGATGAACAGGGTTTTCTAAAAACATTTATGAAAGAGTTTGTTTATAGGTTTGTTGTGCCATAACATTGTGAGCATTGCAAACTGTGCATGTAGATTAAAATAAAGAGTGCTGTACATGTCACATTTCATTTTTACCAATAGTAAAGAGTGACATTTTATTGAAAACAAACTTTGTGGAAAGTGAACTTCATGCAAAATCTATGGTGTAGTAACATTATTTTGTTATGTTTTAAGGAGCTGCATCATTTTGCCATTCAGAGATTTTTGTGTGTGATGAAAGTGTTGAAATGTTCATTTGACCTGTATTCTATTTATTGCAGACTGAAAAGCAAAAACACACATGAGGTGAAATTTCAGATCTTTTGTTACTGTTTATCCTCAAAAAGGTGAATTATTTGTATTGCATCTTTGTTTTGATGCCATGGAGAATGTGGCTTTTTGGGTGAAGTAGTGAAAATATACATTTTTCCATAATAATTAATAAAATATATTTTTTCTGTGCACCCGCCTGGTTCTTGGTTTAACATTGCTAAAGGGTGAAGAATGTACGTGGTTGTAGATGAGCCACAGACAGAACTAGACAGAGGGCCTCATTACGAGTCCGGCAGGAACCGAGGCGGTAAAACCGCCTGGTTACCGCCGGACTCGTAGTACCATTCTGCCTCCGTGATTCCCGGAACTACCGGGGCATTACAACCCTGGCATAATACAAATGGGCCTTGCTGTGCTTATTGAGTATAATCTTATCAGGTCTTGTGTGCTCATTTGGCATAATGGAAAGATGGAGAGAGGAGGAGTTGTGGGAGTGGAGTGGGGTAAGAAGTGTGAAACAGAGTTGAGGAGTTGGGGTGTCAGTTGAGGCAAGGGGTGAAGTGTGTGATGCCCTTTCCTGGTGAGGTACAAGAGCATGTGTTAGACTCGGGAATGGGGGAGGGAGGAGAAGCACAAGTGGGCAAGGGGACCCTCCCGTCACAGAGTCATATTGGTTTGACACAAAAGTCCCACCGATGCAAAGGTTGCATAGGCAAATGTGCCACACAAAAGACCTGGAACCCCTAACTTAACTTTATGAAATTACGCCTTGCTGTGGTAAATGTGCATTATGGAATCAGGCCATTTTGTGTTAACTTGTCAAATGGATTATTGCATTGGAGTGGTCACTGGACCTTATACCAGCAATGCTGTGCCCAGTGGGTCTAATGGAATGTGACTTAAATAATTATAATTGTGATGTCTTACATAGCGCTGTGATGTCCGGGAATCCAGTTCCATTGTGCTTGGTAACTCATGTTACATGTTATCATTTCCCACAATGTGTTGATCAATGTATCACCTGTGCGGTGAGGTGGGTGTGAAGGGTTGAGTTTATCCAACTTGTTGTTGAAACTTAGTCAAATGCCAGTGCCTGGTTCCCAAGGAAAGCGTGTTGTTCTTGAGCTTTGTTTCCTGTTTTGCTCTGCAACTGGACATTATGGAAAATGGTGCTCCAGGGCTAGGTCACCCTAATACAAATCTGTCCTTACCGTGCTACCTGGGTGTACTGCAAACACATGTGTCCAGGTTTCCTAAGTGCAGTGGAATTATACCGAGATGTAACCGGGCAATATGCACTAAAGCCTGGCATTTTGTATGATCACCTGGCGTGATTTGCACTTTTGCTGGAATTTCCTGCTATATGAAAGCCTTACCTGCCCCTTGATTTGACTACCTGCGAATCCATATCATGTTGAGAGCTAACTTATGGTGGTAGTGCCTGGGCATACGATAAGAATATATGGCTAATAGTTGGGGCGCCATGGCATAGAATGGCACAGCCTCTGCTAAAGTAAAAACTATTTTGTCAATAGCTTTTTGTTTCTTGTTTATGCCATGTGCACTGCAGCAGTAAGTTGGGTAATTGCATATATAACATTACAGAAATGTGTAGCTGCTAGGCAACGTATGACAGTCCATTGTGCAAGTATATCTGCGCGACTGTATTTTAGCCTCATTATGCTTTTTGTTAAAAGTACTTTAATCTCGTCACCATAAGCAGAGCACACGCCGCCTATGGCCGAGCGAGACAAACACTCAGACACGCCACCTGCTCTGCCGGGCCAATCTATGCGGGCACAGAGAGTCACTCTTGACCTCACGTGCAGCCAATTACTGTCATTGCAATAGCATTTGTCTGCAGGCTTGGCAGCAGCAGGAGGGTGACACCATGCAGATCTCTGGAAAGAAGGGAGCACACTTAAGCCCTTCCCCGGCTATCAGCGTCCCGTGGTTTCCCACGGCTGTGAAATGCCTGTACTTTCACGGCGTGCTGCTAGAGGCCGGATGAAGCCAAGATAATATGCGTTACATGAATTGACCTTGTCAGCCCCTGCTTTAATCTCTCCAGATACCAGCAGATTGGTGAACGCGCTTCTATTGAGCTAATACTATAATGGCCTCTTATGAACGGCCCTCACTGTACCCCTGTTTCCATTATTTTGCATTAGAATAGGTATTAAGTCATTTCATTTTGACTCTTCTATCTTAACGATTGTCCATCTAAGTACCTTGTTTGCAACTTTACTACTGATTTGAAAATATCCATTTCAGTTTTCTGACTTATGTCCATATGTTTTTGATGTGCTAAATATTTAAAGTGAAAATGTCAGTCTAGCGCCTGTGTAGGGGCCTGGTAGCTGCTGATGGCCGCTTTACAGAGCATTCAAGTTCATGATAGGCTGGTTTAGGAAGATGCACTGAAGTCACACCACTTCGCCAGTAGGGGACAGCATTGCGCATAGAGAGTAATGTTCGTTAGTGGGGTCCGCTTGAAATACATATGCTCTCACGGTAGAGTTAAAGAAAGAGAAATTGGCAGTTTTGCAAATATTCGCCATGAAATATTTTTTTTAAAGTATCCTTTGATAAAAATATTTTAGTACACTTTTTAGCCATATGAGACATAACAATGAAATATAATGCAAAACAGAGTTGATATGAAGTCCAGAATGTCAAAAATGTCTTGCAATGTCAAATCTGTAAAAGAAAGAAATTAAAAAAGGAAGCACATAAAACATATCATTCATTTGCATACTGTAACATCACCCTCGACATCAATTAGACAATAGAAGTGGTGTTGAGGGGTGGACCGGAAGGTCACCACCAACCGAGGTAGCATATGAGACTCCAGACCAGTTCGAAACCTTTACAAAATAGTCCCCCACTTCTGAAATATATACATGTGAATGCTGCTATGGTAAGACTTACTGCCACACAAGAAACGCCTTCTAACTGTTTGCTAACATGGTTCTTTCACGAGGTAAGGCATGGATGTTTTATCGCAAACACTTCACTCTGATCCATGTGCACATGCGTGGTGAAAAAAATAAACACAATTGATGATTGTTTGTGTTATATAGTGCGTCTTACCATGCTTCAGAGCACCAGTGTTAATGCCTGCTGTTATCAAACCCATGAACGAAATTGGATCGGACTTCTTGGGTTTGAACATTCTATCTACAGAGAGAGCGCAGACAGCAGCAGCAAGCGCCTAACACAGTGAGCTATCAGTCCTGTAGGTGAAAATTAGCTGTGCCGATGTGACCGACTAGTGACCAGCCCTCTGATTACACTGATGGCGTAGGAGTTAGTTGCTGCAGAAAGGTTCACTGGCCCTTTTTTGATGCTAATATGTGTTTTCACTGTTTTGTCTCTGTTATAGAAGCACTTGTGTTAGGGAGAATTCTCTGTTTGCTTTCATAACCTGCCTATTTTTCTCTCCCGTCCTAACTAATATTAGAGTGCCATCTAGGTTGAGGCATACACCTCTGTCTGTAAATAAGTGGTGCCGGTAAAACCTAGACTTGTCGAGATATTTGCTAGGGGGATTGATCGTTTCCTCTTCATAGAGTAATTGTGTTTGATTTGTTTGCCGTGATAGTGCCATAGTGTTTTTCATAGATGTTTCGTTATAAATAAATACCTTAATATCTTTACACTGAGCCTCGTTGTGTGCTTGCTTGTCTTACCGTGAAGAATTGCCCTATTTTGTATACTCCACATACTGCTTGACTCTTCTTGAGAGAAGTCTGACTGCTCAGCCACAGCTACCAACAGTGAATCTGTGTGGTGCAGACTGCTACCAAGTGGGTTTACTGCCAAACACCTGTAGTCCTTAATCTTTTGCAGTGGTCCCAGAGGGAACTGCACAGGTTTCCGCCTAACACTGGTGGCAGCGGTGGGATTTGTATCGAGTATACAGTTTAGAGTGCTTTTCGACACTTTAGGATAACTAACCACAAAACTTAGCACTAAAAAGCAACTTTCAAAAAACATGTCTATGATGGAAACTTACAGTCAAGAGTCCTTGTTAGGTGAAAATACTGAGAGTTTGCGAGCTCTCTGTAGGCAAGAGAATCTTCCTGTAAGAGGCCAGAAGGTAGAACTAATAGAGAGATTGCTGGCGAACCAAAGTCTGGGTACTGGTTCAGAGGAATCAATTACGCCAGCAAATGTAGATAACAGTGATGGTGTTGATCTAAATCGTAATTCTGATGATAGCGATGAAGAGGCTGAAGAGGAAGGAGAGGCTAACGAAACTGTCTCCCCTGCTCCTCTACCTGCCTTGCCAGCTGTGCCTACGGGGCCCATACCAGGTCCCACAAGTAACCCTGCTTATTTTGAACTTGAAAAAATGAAGCTCGAATTAGAATACAAACGGTTCTTGGCTCAATCTGAACGAAACCAAGAGCTCGAGTTCAGACGAATGAATGCCCAGGCTGAGCAGAAGCCAGCTGAGTTAAGACTCAGAGAAATAGAACTTAATCATGAGTTAGAGATGAAAAAGTTGTCTATGGAAAATGCTTCTCTCTCCTCTGGTTCCTCTAGGAGCTCCAGTCCCAAAAGACCCCGGATGCCGAAGGAATTAGTGGGTATTTACGAACCGAGATTGGATCTGTTGGATTGGTTGAAACTGTTTGAGTACAATCATGGGCTCCAGGACATCACCGGGAATGATTTACTTCCCTGGTTGTTCTCTAGGCTCCCTCCTGTTGCGACTGATGTGGTAATGGAGTTGGGGGAGGCGGATAAAACGGATTATGAAAGTGTGAAACTGGCTTTGATAGCTAGATTCGGGAAGACCCCTTCCCAGTATCTTAAGAGGTTTAGAACCCTCAAAAGGCATGTTGGTACCCCTTGTGCTACCTGGGTGAGTGAAGGGTTGAAAATCTTAGAGGGATGGATTAAGGGTTACAAAGTGAACACTTATGAGGGTATGAGGAATCTTTTTATGTTGGAGTCTATTTATGATGCCTGTTCTCCCGAGCTCAGACAGCACTTGGCTGATTCGAAGGAATTGGATTCCCGGAAGCTAGCTAAGGCTGCTGACTTGTGGGTTGCCAACACAGCTACTCATAAGGATTCTGGGGCAACTCATAAAAAGGATGAGGGAAGACAGCCTAAAAAAGACTCAAAAGAGAATTCTAATAACTCAAATTCCAAAGAGGGCCCCAAACAAAACCAGAAGGGTAAGCACCCAGGAAAACCACAGCAGAATAGTGTGTCTTCTGGTGCCAAACTGGAAGGAGGTCAGAACAAGCCACCATTCCAGAAAGCATTCAGTAAATGCTTTGTTTGTGGCTCGACTGACCACGTGAAAGGAGTTCCCAGATGTAAGGGTAAACCTTCAGGGGTCCAGCTTGTCTCTTTAGCCTTCGCTCCAGAGGAAGAAGTCCAAATGGCAAGTGGAAACTTTCTACTGCTAGCTGACGAACCCATTGGAGTCTCAGCCAGCGTTTCTTTAGTATCTCTGGGGTTGTGGGAACAACAGAATTTAGATGTCTATAATTCTATCCCCGATAATACTAAAGGGTATTATAAGGACAGTGTCCAGGTGAATGGTCAGGAGACTCCTGCCATTAGGGACACTGGGGCCAGCATAACTGTGGTGGATAAATCATTTTTTCAGACTGAGGATCTTGCTAAGGCACCCAAACGCCTCACCAAGTTAGCTGGGTGGCCTGTGCAGATGCTTCCCCAATTACCAGTTCTCATCCAGTGTAAAGACATGACTGTGAAGATACCTGTCAGCATACAGAGTGAGGTACCAGGACGCGTACTGTTGGGTAACGATTTGAAAACTCTCAGAGTTGTATCGCATACTCCCAGACCTCCTAGTAAACGGTTACAGGAGCTAACCAGACCCGCAAGAGAGAGGACCATGCGCGGTACTCTCTAGGAGATGATGAAGAAAGAAATCACTCCTGCTCCACTGGAATTGTCGGCCGCTGTCTCCAAGAAATCAGAAGCGAAAGGGCAACCTAAGACTTCTATCCCGAAACCAGCAGCCAGCATTACAGTGAAGCCAACACGGACTTCCCCGCTGTTGTCCAAAGTTACACCCGTAACTCCACCTCCAGCCGAGGCTGAGAGGGAGGTACAACCCTGTGTGGTAGAATTGGACTCTGAGGAAGAGCTAATGGAAGGCCAGGAACTCATTGGAGATCTGGATCCTGTTGACCATCCTGAGCTGCAGTCTTTACTGGCAGAAGGTGGACCCAGCAGGGAAGACTTCAGTAAGGGACAGAGGGAATGTCCAACTCTGGAAGGTCTTCGCCACCAGGCGGAAGCTCAGGCTGAAGGGCAAGAGCCTGGGAAATACAGGTTGCACTGGGAAGATGGCCTCTTCTATAGTGAACCGACTGAGTCTGCACCTGGAGACTACAAACGACTTGTAGTACCCCAAGAGAACAGACCACAGTTCTTGCAGTTAGCCCACGAGATTCCTTTGGCTGGTCACTTGAGTTTCAAGAAGACTAAGGAAAGGCTCTCTCTCTACTTCTATTGGCCGAAGATGAGGGCCGAAGTGGAAAAACACTGCAGGAGCTGCCACACCTGCCAGACCTCTGGTAAGGTTGGCTCCAAGAATGTGGCACCTTTAGTGCCTCACCCAGTTGTGGGAGTCCCATTTGAGAGAGTAGGGATTGACATTGTTGGTCCCCTTGATCCTCCAACCTCCTCAGGCAACAGTTTTATACTTGTTGTAGTCGACCATGCTACTAGGAATCCTGAGGCAATTGCTATGAGGACTGTTACAGCTCCGGCTGTGGCTAAGGCCCTCCTTGGTATTTTTACTAGGGTCGGGTTTCCTAAGGAAGTCATCTCTGACAGGGGGTCAAACTTTATGTCCCACTACATGAAAGCCATGTGGAAAACCTGTGGAGTTACTTACAAGTTCTCGACAGCTTACCACCCACAAACCAATGGGTTGGTAGAACGGTTCAACTGAACCATGAAGAGCATGATAGGTGCTTTAGAAGAACCCCTTAAGCGTAAGTGGGACCTTCTACTGCCATGCCTTCTCTTCGCTTATAGAGAAGTCCCTCAGGAGGGAGTAGGTTACTCTCCCTTCGAGCTTCTCTATGGTCATCCCGTCAGAGGTCCATTGGCCCTGATTAAGGAGGGGTTGGAGAGTGCTCCTTCCCCCAAGCCAGTCAGAGTGACTGACTACGTGATAGGTCTCCGGAGGAGAATGTCGCACATGATGACGGAAGCAAGCGATAACTTGAAAGCTGGACAAGCATTGGTCAAGCACTGGCACGATCAAAAGGCTAACATGGTTGAGTTCGCTCAAGACCAGCTCGTTCTCGTTATGATCCCAGCAAGGCAGAGGGCCTTGCAAGATAAGTGGATGGGACCCTTCAGAGTTGTGGGTAAACTCGGAGAGGTCAACTATCTGGTGGACTTGGGCAATCCCAAGGAGGCTCCGACAGTCTTCCACACCAACCGACTCAAAGCGTATGTCTCAAGACCCGATGTAGGAGCGTTGCTTCTAGCATCATCCGAGGAAGAAGAAGAGAGTGAAGCTCTTCCGGATCTCCTCAGAGGCTTACCTTTAGATGAAAAAATTGAAGGAGTAAATCTCTCCTCCAATCTGACACCCGAGCAACAAGAAGAGTACAAATCTATGTTAAATCAGTTTGCCTCTCTATTCTCGCTTTCACCAGGCTTGACCCCTTGGGGCCAGCACGACATACTCACTGGTGACTGTCTGCCGGTCAAAAGCAGAGGATACAGAATGTCAGAGAACGTACGAACCCACATCAAAGGTGAGGTCAGCAAGATGCTCGATCTCGGGGTAATAGAGCCCTCTACTAGTCCATGGTCTAGCCCAGTTGTGTTAGTACCAAAGGCCGGATCTAAAGAACTTAGATTCTGCGTGGATTATAGAGTTCTTAATGCAGTCACCAAGACTGATGCCGACCCTTTGCCAAGAACAGATGAGTTGGTGGATAAACTTGGCGCTGCCAAGTTCCTCAGCACATTTGACTTGACGTCAGGCTATTGGCAAATAGCCCTGACAGACCATGCCAAGGAGAAAACTGCATTTTCTACCCCCGTTGGCTTATACCAGTTTAAGGTAATGCCTTTCGGATTGAAGAATGCACCTGCTACGTTTCAACGGATGGTAAACCAGGTTCTGAATGGGATGGAGGACTTCTGCATGGCATACTTGGATGACATCGCAGTGTTCAGCAATTCCTGGGAAGAACATGTAACCCACCTGAGAGATGTTTTGCAGCTCTTGGACAAGCCAATCTGACCATAAAGGCGAGTAAATGCCAGATTGGACAGAGTAAGGTAGTCTATCTTGGACATGAGGTAGGAGGTGGAGAAATAAGGCCTTTGCTCAGTAAGATTGAAGCTGTGCAAAATTGGACAACACCTAATACTCAAACCCAAGTGAGAGCCTTCCTAGGCCTCACTGGGTATTACAGGAATTTAATGGAGAACTATGGGACCATAGCTTCTCCACTGAATGTTATCTCCTCACCCAAATTTCCTAAAAAGGTTAAATGGAACGAGGAGTGCAAGCAGGCTTTTGAAAACATGAAAAAGGCTCTTTGCCAAGCCCCAGTACTCAGAGCTCCTGATTACCGCCAACACTTCATTGTGCAGACAGATGCTTCAAATGTAGGAATAGGTGCCGTACTCAGTAACTGGATGGGAAAGGTAGGGAGCACCCCGTTTGCTTCATCAGCCGCAAGCTGAAGGATCCTGAAACAAGGTGGGCAACAATCAAAAGAGAGTGCTTTGCTATCGTGTGGGCTCTGAAGAAGTTTAGGCCGTACTTGTATGGTTCTACTTTTGTCATTCAGACTGACCACCAACCCTTGAGATGGTTAATGCAAATGAAAGGGGAAAACCCAAAACTATTGAGATGGTCGATCTGCCTGCAAGGGTTTGATTTCACCATTGAGCACAGGTCAGGGTGTCACCACCAAATTGCTGATGGTCTCTCTAAGATGTATGTCATCGACTAGAGGTATGAGATTCATCCAGGAGTGGATTAAATCCTCCTGTCCCTTAGTCTGGGGGGGGGGGGGCGAGTGTTAGGGAGAATTCTCTGTTTAGGCTGAATTTCCTAACCTAGTGAGTCCCCCAGCAGCTTTGCTGGATTTCTGGAGTTTGTTTTTTTCCATCCTGCCAAGAGTGAGACTCGTTTTCTCCCACTCTTGGACTTGAATGTGTGTAATTCCTTTGAATGTCAATGTGTTCTATGGGCTATGGGGTCTTTTACTCCATAGGGTCTCATATGTTTTGCTATGTGTGTTACACCGCACCCTACGTGCCGTAACACTGGGGTGTCCTAGCGGACCTCCATCATAGACTCCATACCCGGGGACTGACTACTGTCTCCCCGGGCATGTAACGTCACCATTGGCTTTACTAGACCTAAATTTACTAACAGAACTAGTACAAACCATCCTATTGTGGACGTACTAGTAGGGGTAATTCGATTACTCCTAGGTCTGTTATTCGAGGGGGCACTGTCCCGTCCCCCCTCGTCGAGTTTTGGCTGGTGGCAGTGGAAACTACTTGTTATATTCGACCCCGAATATAACCCTATGGGATTCTTCCCATTGTTAGAGATTGATACTGTTTCTCGTTAATCTCTAACATACCACCGGTCTGCTTATCTTAAATAAGTCTATCGGATGGTATTTTCTGCCAGAACTCGGTTTTTAAAATGGCGTCTGTGTTCGTCTCTGTGACTCCTAAACCAAAGGTAGAGCCCTTTGTTCCACTTTTGGCGGGCTCTGTACAGAGACCCTCCAAAGTGGTGCCATTCTGTCTGGGTTACCACAGGGGTGTGGGAGGGCGTTCAGGCACTCTGGACCGAGTTGCCTTGCCAACTCCGGTCGCACTCTGGTGTGATTGGCCCAAGTGGTGAGCCTCCCCGCTCACCACTTAGCATGTGTTGATTGACAGCTAGGCTGAATGAATTAGCGTTTTCTGCATAAAAGCAGGGCTTTTGGGACTGGATCTTCAGACGTCGCCACAGGACCTAAGAATCCGACGAGGGTAAATCTGAGCCGACCTGCAACGACAACACCTGGTGGAGCCCTGCTGAACCGACTCACCACTTCCCGACGACAGAGGAGATCTCCCTGCCGGAGAGTCTCTTCCCCTGACTGGTGGGAACAACCAGTCTCTTTTGCTTTTTCTTCGCCTCAGGACGACGCAGTGGTCGAATTGCCCGTGCAGAGCACCTCGGCAACCAGATAGCCACTACCCCTGTACCGCGACCAAAAGGTGGTGCCTTGTGACGGAGCACTCCGCTGCTGGTCTCTTCCCTGGTGGTCCACCAGACTTCACTTTTCTTCGACAACGAGATAATCTCTACTCTTGGCAAAGACCCGACGTGCATCCACCACCAGGAACAACTGCCCCCGCCGGAGCTGTCGCTCCACAAACAAGGTACCGTGTCTGCCTGGCTTCCCTTTCGATCGGTTCGAGTGAGGTGTCTTAATCCTCTCCTTTCCATTGGGTCGCCTCCAAGCTTTCTCACGTATTGTTCTGAACTAGTTCAATCTGCCGATAACAATTTGCTACAAAGACTCGAACGCATTTCCACTAGAGACCTTTTTGGACATATCGCCTTGCCTCTCTCCGAGTGGGCCTGGCCTCTGAACTTTATGATCTATTGTGGTTCTTGCCTTCTTGCCTTGCATTTTTCCCGTGAAGTATTGAACTGTGTTGATTTCGTAACCTACTTATTTTTCTCTCCCGTCCTAACCAATATTAGAATGCCATCTAGGTTGAGGCATACACCTCTGTCTGCAAATAAGTGATGCTGGTAGAACCTAGACTTGTCGAACTATTGTTAGGGGGATTGATCTGTTCTCTTCGTAGAGTAATTGTAATTGAAGTGTTTGCCGTGATAGTGCCAAAGTGTTTTCGATAGATGTGCCGTTATAAATAAATGCCTTTATATCTTTACACTGAAGCCTTGTTGCGTGTTTGCTTGTCTTACTGTGAAGAATTGCCCTATCTTGTATACTCCACATACTGCTTAACTCTTCTTGAGGGAAGTCTGACTGCTCAGCCACAGCTACCAAGTGAATCTGTGTGGTACAGACTACTACCAAGTGGGTTTACTGCCTAACACCTGTAGTCCTAAATCTTTTGCAGTGGTCCCAGAGGGAACTGCACAGGTTTCTGCCTAACAACTTAACTTGAGAAAATAGTGGGGAGGAACTGGCCCTGGAGTCTTTGATGCTGCTCAGACTGTCTGCAGAGTTAATTTGGGATAAGAATCCTTTCCAAAATGTATACATAAAGCTCTCAGGTATAATACATACTGTTCAAGATTTTAAATAAAATTAATCTGAACTTCTTGGAGATGCCTTTTTCCCTGGTTCCCATTGGTATGTCTGGCCAGTCCTCCTCCACCAAGACTATGAACGCCACCGCAATAAGGCCCTTGGTTGATCCAGTAGTTTGGTCATGCATGTCATAATTGTGTAAAGAACTGTAATCAACTTTGGTGAATCTCCATCAATTACCAAATGATCCCTGAAAAAGTGTCAATTTTGCACTATTCTGAATCAAGGTCTTCATGAACTTTCTTCTCCCGTATCATTTCTATTCCTTCTCCACTTTCTCCACCTAAGGCATGTCCACATTTCCCCAGATTGGGCCCAGGAGTATGATACTGCACTTCTATCCCATGTCCTTTCATAACTTCCTTCCTCCCACAGATTATAGGTTATGATCGTGGGGCTACATTAACCGTAATTCCCGTCCAATATAGAACGCGTTACATTGACCCAGTACATCCATTCATAACCATTTGTGTTTGCCATCCATACATCCAATCATTAGCCATTTATATTTGTGACACCCAGTAAAATGTGAATGTTGAGTAAGCCTAATACTTTTCCTCTACTGACCTTTTACACAGTGTGCAGTTCTATCCATGGTGTTATTGATTGCCAAATGAGTCTGAGAATTCCGTTCTCTGTGTCACGCCGCCCGCGCCACTTACCTTTCCGAGGGGTCGGGGTCCTCGGGTCCAGCAGTCTCCCTCCTGGAGACTCTATCCACGCTGTCGTCTTCGTCGGCTTCCCGCGGTCCGGGCTCCCTGGGTGCAGCCATTGTGAATGTCCTGCGCATGCGCGAACGTCAGTGTTCGACGTTCCGCGTAAGCGCAGATACAGAGGTTTGCGCTCCAAGCCTCGTTCTGGCCCCAGGCTATGAATAGCCTCCGCAGACAGGGAAATATTGCATCTCAATGCGGTTGTTTGGCCGTGTTTGCACTCCTGGTGGGCTGCCTTGCCTGAGTCCCTAGTTCCTGTTTTGCTACCCTTGAGCCTTGCTCTGCTTGTCTAGCTTGCTCCTGCCTTGTTCCCTTGGGGTCCCTGTCCTGTTCTTGGTCCCCGCCTTCTCTGTTCTCTCTGCCTAGTCCCTGGTTCTTTGGGGTCCCTTGGTTGGGTCTTGTCTGTGCTTCCCTGGTTCTGTCCCCTTCCTTGGTTTCTTGGGGTCCGGTCCTGGGGTGGATAGGTTCTGGATACCACCCCTTCCTGTTGTCCTTCATTTCTTGGAGGGTCAGCTTTCACATTACCAAATTCCTTCTGTCATATACTGGTCTTGTGCCCTGCTGGTATCTGTGCCTGTGCCTACATCCAAGAATATTCTGAAGATCAGACCATCTATCAGCCAGTTCTGCAGCGGACTACACCAAGCCTTCTCTGTCAGTGTTTACACTGTCCTGACGTCACGATAATCAGAGAAGTGCTACCCGTGGCATTGGGAGCTGGTTCAGCTCAATCCTGTTGTTTAGTGTCAGGAGGGTGTTGGATCAGTACCCCGCGTCGCCCTTTTCATCTTGCGAAGATTCACTGACAGACAGGCAGCCTCACCTTCTCGCTCCCCAGGAAGAAAAGGTAACCAGCGATCTTGTGACGCCTTGTATAACAGATTGAGACGCCTCTCTTCCAGCACTGACATGGATGAAATACAAGAACTTCGGGAAGAACATCGGGCCATGTGTCTGGAGATGACCACTCTTCGTCAGGAAAACGACACCCTTCGGCAAGCCATGGGTCAGGGGTTAAATGTTGCTCCACAGCCTGAGAATTCTATGGCCCACACCACTCCTATGAAGTTCGATGGTGATCCACGTGGAGTGGCAGAGTTTTGTACCCATTGTAGAATCCATTTCCAGTTTCGATCAAGCCATTTCAATCAAGACAAGGCCAAGATTGGGTACATCTTGGTAATTTAACCGGCAACACTCTAGCTTGGGTCGCTCCTCTGGTTTCCTCCAACAGTCCCTTGTTGAGTGATTTTGCTGCTTTTGAGAAGGCTTTTTTGGATGTCTTCAAACCGCCAAATTTGGCAGCAGTAGTTCAGAACCAGTTTATGGATATCAAACAGGGATCCGGTGACATCATCAACTACATCAACTAACATCGGCGCCTGGATGCCTACGGGCTTTGGCGCGGTATAAGCACAATAACAATATATTAGTCGGTTTCAACAGCTTGCAACAGACTCACAGTGGCCCAAAATCACACAGAAGACAATGTTCCGTCGTGTCTACGAGATAAATACAAGGATGAATTGCTGCATATTCCAGAGCCGGAAACTCTACCCGCATTGTTGGATCAGGTCCTCCGTATTGACCACAGACTGGCAGAAAGAAGAAGCGAACGTCGCCGAACGGAAAGATATCATCCGGGACTATCAGTACATCCCTCTGGGTCGGCCACCTCAACTGACATGGGCCCTGAGCCTATTCAACTGGGAGCTATTCGAGGACCACTATCGGAGGCCCGAGAAGAAGAGAAGATGCCAGCTAAACCTATGTCTGTACTGTGGAGGAACTGGACATTATCTGGGAACCTGTCCACTGCGTCCCCTTAAGAAGTAAGAAAACTAACGGGCCTGCTGTGTGGTGAGAAGGCAGCGGTGGGCCGTTTTCCTGAATCAGAGCTTCCACCCAGGCAATCAGTGCCCTTATTGGTTTTGGAAGTCGGTATTGCCTGGCAAGGGAAACGCATTAAGACAGTGGCTCTTCTAGATTGTGGTGCATCGGGCAATTACATCGATGTCACGTTTCCAGTTACCAATGGAATACACCTGCATCGCAAGGAACACTCAGCAGTAATAGAGGTCATCGATGGTACACCTTTGTCTTCAGGTCCTGTGTGCCAACATTCTGGTCAGTTGTGGCTATCAGTGGAGGGACATCTGGAACAGATTTCCCTGGATGTAATCAAGTCTCCCTCCTTTCCGGCTGTACTCGGTTTGCCGTGGCTGCTTTATCACAATCCGCAGGTTAACTGGACCTCCCGAACCCTGGTCTTTTCTTCTGCACGATGCTCGCAAGAGTGTAACCTTCATGATACTTTTCCTGTGGAATTTGGCACAGGGCCATCCACTCCTGGAAACACCTCCGTATGCCTATGTGTTACCCAGTCCATACCACAGGAATATGCAGGTTTTGTTAAGGTGTTTTCCAAGCCAGAGGACATTCTGTTACCACCTCACAGACAGTTTGACTGCTCCATTGATATTCTACCTGATGCCGTCATCCCTCATGGCAAGATCTATTCTTTGACGCAATCTGAAAGTAGTTTCCTACAAGAATACATCGAGGAATGCCTTAAGAAGGGTTACATTGTACCATCAAAGTCTGTAACAGGATTTCCACTTTTCTTTGTCAAGAAGAAAGAGGGTATGTTCGGCCCTTGTATTGATTATCGCCAGCTAAACGAAATCATGTGCAAAGATAGATACCCCCTGCCACTCATCCAGGACATCATTGAATCATTAAAATCTGCTTGGATCTTCACCAAATTGGATTTAAGAGGAGCCTACTACCTGGTGCGGATTAAAGGTGGTGATGAGTGGAAGACGGCCTTTAAGACCCCCTTTGGGCATTACGAGTATAGGGTAATGCCATCTGGTTTTTGAAATGCCACGGCCGTCTTCAAACGGTTTATGGATGTTGTCTTTTCGGATGTGGTTGGAGTATCAGTGTGGGTATATCTGGACGACATCCTGGTTTTTTCGTCTACCCGCATGGCTCATGTCGGACATGTTCAGGAGGTCCTTCGTAGGTTATCTGCCAACCATTTGTATGCCAAGGCTGAGAAATGCCAGTTTCATCAAGAAAGTGTGGAATTCTTGGGTTATGTAATCAGCAGCACAGGTGTACGGATGGACCCTACAAAGCTGCAAGCCATACAGGAATGGAAACAGCCCCACGATCTAAAAGCACTGCAGCGGTTCTTGGAGTTCGCTAATTTCTATCAACGCTTCATCCCTCATTTTTCTCACCTGACTGCCATGTTGACTCGTCTGACGTGTGACAAAATACCTTTTTTCTGGGATTCTCAGGCCGAAGTGGCCTTTCAGGAATTGAAGAAAGCCTTTATGTCTGCACCCATTCTGAAACATCCTGATGACGAGAAACCATTCTTAGTCGAAACCGATGCATCTGATTATGCTTTTGGTGCAGTCCTATTGCAACACGATCCAGTTGCAGAGACGGAACATCCTGTGACATATTATTCACGGAAACTATCATCCAGCGAAAGAAACTATGCAGTAATCGAGAAGGAACTCTTGGCTATAAAAGCAGCCTTCGAGGAGTGGCGACATAATTTGCTGGGTGGAAGATATCCAGTGGGAGTGCCCACCGACCACCGCAACCTCCAATTCTTGCGTTCCTTGCAATGTAGAACCTCACGGCATGCACGATGGGCTTTTTTCTTTTCTCAGTTCGATTTCATGGTGACTTACATACCCTGCTCTCAGAACGTAAAGGCTGGCTGATGCCCTGTCCCGTTCCTTGTAGAATGACTTTGACAAAACCAAGATCAAGGAACCCTTAATTGGTTCAAAGCATTTCCTGTCAATGTTGACTCCCCATCTTCAGCAACTCTTAGATGCCACCCGGACGGATCCATCCACATTTCGGATACGGCAACAATATGACACCAGTGAACGCAACGGATTGCTTTTCTTCAAGGATCGCCTGAATGTCCCCACTTCAGATCTTCAGAGGACTGTCCTTCAGAATTGCCATGATTCCGTTGTCTATGGTCATCGAGGGGTCAAGGCTACCCAGGAATTGGTTGCTCGACAATTCTGGTGGCCAGGATGGGCCAAATAGGTTAAGCAATATGTGGATTCCTGCCCCGTCTTTGCCCAAGGGAAGAATCCACACAAGAAACCCCTTGGTCTACTGCAGCCTATGCCCACGCCGCCGTACCCTTGGCATACCATCGCCACGCACTTCATCGTTGAATTACCACTCTCGGGAGGGTATATTTGTATCATGGTGGTGGTGGATTGCTTCTCCAAGCTGGCTCATTTCATTCCTTTCACGAAGCTCCCTACAGCCTCCCAGATGGTGCAGCGTTTCTTGCATGAGGTGTATCGTCTACATGGCCTTCCTGAGAAGATCCTATCTGACCGTGGTTCTCAGTTTTTTCTTCTTTTTGGGATCAACTGTGTCATCATTTGGACATTCAGCGTGCTCTGAGTTCTGGATACCATCCCCAAACCAATGGGCAAACAGAGCGTACCAATCAAACCCTTGAACAGTACCTATGATGTTACGCCAATGCCACTCAAGACAACTGGTCGGATACTGCGGAAGTAGTTTACAGCAACGCCGTTCATTCTGCTACCGGACTCAGTCCCTTCGTTTGTTCTGCTGGCCTGCATCCCAAGTTGCTGCCCACTCGTCCGGTACCGCCAAGTACTGTTCCAACGGCTGATGCCATGGTGGCTCTTATCCATGATCAACATCATCTGGCGGCCAGTACCTTCGAAGAGGCACAAACACGTATGAAGGTTCAGGCCGATAAACGGCTGAACCCCGAACCCGACCTTCGGGTTGGTGATATGGTATGGCTATCCTCCAAGAATTTGCCTGTTCGCAATTTGCCCGTCAAATTGGCTCCCCATTTCTTTGGTCCCTTTCGTGTCACTAGACGCATTTCCCCAGTGGCCTGTCGTTTTTCTTTGCCCCGCTACTGGCGGATACTTCCTGTTTTTCACATCTCTCTTTTGAAACCATATGTGCCTGATGTTCTTGGCCGCACCTGTTCTCGTCCTGCTCCGGTCTTGATTCAGGGTGTGCCGGAGTTTGAGGTACAGGAGATTTGTGATTCACGGATTAGGCATGGGTGCTCCAGTTTTTGGTCAGTTGGAAGGGTAATCCGGCTTGTGCCCACACTTGGGAGCCTCGATCCCTTGTGCATGCCCCACGCTTGGTTCGGGACGTCATCCTCCGCTATCCCTGGAAGCCTGGTGCTCCAGGGTTGTCCGAGAGGGGGCATGGTGTCACGCCGCCCGCGCCACTTACCTTTCCGAGGGGTCGGGGTCCTCGGCTCCGGCAGTCTCCCTCCTGGAGACTGTATCCACGCTGGCGTCTTCGTTGGCTTCCCGCGGTCCGGGCTCCCGGCTCCCTGGGCTCAGCCATTGTGAATGTTCTGCGCATGCGCGAACTTCAGCGTTCGACATTCTGTGCATGCACATAGACAGAGGTTTGCGCTCCGAGCCTCGTTCTGGCCCCAGGCTATGAATAGCCTCCGCAGACAGGGAAACATTGCGTCTCAATGCGGTTGTTTGGCCGTGTTTGCGCTCCTGGGGGCCTGCCTTGCCTGAGTCCCTAGTTCCTGTTTTGCTACCCTTGAGCCTTGCTCTGCATGTCTAGCTTGCTCCTGCCTTGTTCCCTTGGGGTCCCTGTCCAGTTCTTGGTCCCTGCCTTCTCTGTTCTCCCTGCCTAGTCCCTGGTTCTTTGGGGTCTCTTGGTTGGGTCTTGTCTGTTACTACCCTGGTTCTGTCCCCTTCCTTGGTTTCTTGGGGTCTGGTCCTGGGGTGGATAGGTTCTGGATAACACCCCTTCCTGTTGTCCTTCATTTTTTGGAGGGTCAGCTTTCACATTACCAAATTCCTTCTGTCATCTACTGGTCTTGTGCCCTGCTGGTATCTGTGCCTGTGCCTACATCCAAGAATATTCTGAAGATCAGACCATCTATCAGCCAGTTCTGCAGCAGAATACACCAAGCCTTCTCTGTCAGTGTTTACACTGTCCTGACGTCACGATAATTAGAGAAGTGCTACCTGTGGCGTTGGGAGCTGGGTCAGCTCAATCCTGTCGTTTAGTGTCAGGAGGGTGTTGGATCAGTACCCCGCGTCGCCCTTTTCATCTTGCGAAGATTCACCGACAGACTGACAGCCTCACCTTCTCGCTCCCCAGGAAGAAAAGGTAACCAGAGATCTTGTGACGCCTTGTATAGCACTCTATTTTTTCCAACTCAGATCTGGAAAGTTTGAATTGTGTATTCTGCAATACATGTTATTGCTTAGACAGGATTTTCATACTAAACATGGCTACTTTTTCGCCTGAAATGGATAACATTAATTTTGCTCAGTGTTCTATATCTGCCAATAATCTGCATATGATATGTTTCAGAATGTTGTATTACACTGTATGTATGCCTTCGAATTTGGCTATTGCAGTTGCTCATCTTGGGATGCCACCAGAAATGTATGTGTGTTTGTATATATCATTTAAAAACATTTTTTTCAAAATAGTTATGATTAAACGAACAAATATTTAGACGCTACCAACATTAGAAAGTATAACTTTAATTTAACAACATAATACAGTTTATCAATTGATTCAAAAATATATTTTATTAAAATCAAATATAATGGAAAATTTTACTCCCCTTGTTTTTGGTTTGCAATGTTTGCTTTTGCAATTAACTGCCGGATTCATGGAATTATTTGAGCCGAAAAAGGGGATTTGTGCGCCATTCTGTCCGCAAATCGTTGTTTGACAAATGTGGATTTGGGGGCAGAATGGCGCACAAATCCCCGTTTTCGGCGCAAATAATTCCATGAATCAGGCAGTAAATGTTTATACTGAAAGTTATTGAATGTAGTGTGATGTTAAGTATCCAATGATCAAATGTACTTTGTAAATTGATTTGTTAATGTAATGTATGCTATTGAAATGTTTATGTATATTTTGTAATCGTAATTGAAGTGTCAATTTAGTTATATTATTACATTTTTTTAATGTGTATTTCATTTTTTTATGGCACTTTTTGGAAGAATACTGCTTGTATGTATTATAATTTCAGTTCATTAAATAGTAATGTTTTATTACAAAAACGTGTTATACTTTAATAGTTATTATAGGTGTACATTTAATTTACATTGTACTAGTTGTGGATTGTATACAATAACTTGTTTGTAGACATATAATTAATACTTAGATAACATTATGTACTTATAAGATTCTTGGGTGAGTTAAGGTTACCATGATATTTGATTTTAACATAACTAATTAATGGATACACTTTATTGTCTTGTTACCTTAACGTTACTATTTCTAATGTTGGTAGACTTTGTATTTGTATTGGTTTAACCTCAACTGTACAATTTCTTTTAAAAAGAAAATCATATTCACTTGTTTATATACAGTTACATAATTGTTTTTATTTGTATTGCACATACTCCCCATGTTTGTGTCTGTTTTGTATAAACACAGTACATTCATTGTGAGTGTGTGTAATGTACATACTCTACATAGATGTTCACATTTTGTAAAGAAGTTGTGCAATTATTCTGAGTGTGTGTGATATAAAAACTCTACATGTCCATGTATACATTGTAACAAAACTGCACATTTCTTTTTAGCATGTATAATGTTCATACATTACATGTACATAATGTATATACTGTATACGTCTATGAGATTGCGTAATGTACATACTCTGCATGCCTTGTACATTTTGTGTAGAAGCAGTAGAATGCATTTCAGTAGGTGTAATGTACGTACTCTACATGTCTGTGTGCATTTTAAATAGAATTTGTACATTCTGTACGGCTAAACTACTAGAGACCGATGCCCTCGAACTAACACTTGAACACGTAGAAAACCACCAACTATTGGACCAGGCACAAGTGGGCTTCAGACCCATGATAGGGACAGAGATGGCACTCCTCTCTATCTGGGATGACCTAAAGACGAACACAGATTCCAACACACACTCAGCAGTGATACTACTTGACCACTCAGCAGTATTTAACACAGTCAGCCACAACATCCTCATCAAGAGACTGGAAGAAATAGGAATCATCGACACAGCACTGCTCTGGATTAAATCTTTCTTATCTGAAAGAACAGAAACAGTATGACTAAAACCATTCAAATCCACGCCGCGGGACGCCACCTGTGAGGTAACACAAGGATCAGCCCTGTCCTCATTCATCTTCAACATCTACTTGACTCCACTTATCAACCTCAGCAAAAGGCACGGCCTCACCTGCTACAACTATGCAGATGACCCCGCAAATCATCAACAACATTGAAGAGTACAAGAGGAGAAGACAACAATAGTAGAATATCTCAAAGAAATCTACACATGGATGAACACAAACAGCCTCAAACTCAACCCGGGCAAGACAGAAATCATGAATATATCGAAAAACCGGGGAAGCAACCAATACATCCCTTGGCCCACAGAACTAGGAACAGTGCCCACGCCATCCAAAATAGTCAAATACCTTGGAATCATAATGGACAACAAGCTTACCTTAGAACCACAATTAAATGCAAAAAATAAGAAATGCTTTTTCCACCTGCACACCATCAAAACGATCCTGCAATTCCTCTCCTTCTGGCACTAAACACTGGCCATCATCTCCCTTATCATGTCCAGAATAGACTACACCAGCAGCTTCTACCTCAGAATGCCAGATTAATTACTGAACAAATTGCAACGCATACAGAACGCAGTGGCCAGACTTCTCCTCATACTCTCACGAAGGGACCACCGTACTCCAGCGCTGAAGATGCGACATTGGCTTCCAGTCCATAAACAAATCACATTCAAAACAATGTGCATAACACACTGAGCAATCCACGGCCAAGGAGCAGAATTCCTTCAAAGGAAAATCATCATTTACCAGCAGTTGAGAACACTCATATCCAGTAACGATATCCCCCTGGAACTTAAACCACACACAAGGAAAAAGCTTGGTAGATCAGCATTCTCATGCCTAGCTGCAAAAAAGTGGAACTCCCTCTCGAGAGAGATACGAAACATGAAGCAAAATCTAAAATTCAGAAAACACCCAGACCCCTTGGAATGAACCCACACATAGCAAGACAGAGGACTTCACTGTATCACAACAAAGTGCAGGGAGTTGGAGAAACATCCGAGTGGGAGGGAGACCCTGGTGTACCAGTTCCCATGAGGGCCTGCCAGAGACTAGGGAGAGAGATGGGAGCATCCAAGATTGAACTACAGACAAAGAGCAGAGCTGAAGAAGATAGAGTGGCATCTGAAGAGATAAGTCACTGGGTCCAGGGAGCTCAAGGGCACAGGGAAGAGGTCCCTCCCCACAAAAGGGGCCCAGGGATGCAATGGTGGCAGCCCTCAAGGATATGCCTGGGACAAAGCATTGTAGTCATCCGTTAGTCTGAACTGGGGGGTTGGAGGTGGAGGCATCACCACTAAACAGCCCTGACTACCGACAAATCTGCACATAACATAGGAGAGAGACCCCGCTAGCCCAACACAGTGCTTGACACTGGCAGGGACATGTGCCACAGGTGTCCAGAGTGGAGGGGGTATGATGGAGCACCACCACTAGCCAAGCCAACGCATCCCTCTGCTTACACCTCTTAAACTCTAAAAAAAGATATCATACCTATACAGCAAAACAAACCGCACACACTTCACTACACCGCAAACACGAAACAAACCACTTTTGATGTGCATGTACAAAATGCTCCAGATAAGATCTTGAAGTGAATGCATTTTACTCCCTATTCATTTTTTAAACCTGGTAGTAAAATTATTTTTTTAGGGAGTAAAAAAGTAAGTCCCATTTGGAACAAGAGCATTTTTATAAGTGAGTTAAAATATGTTTTAACACAAACCTTTGTAATAAATATTTCTTTGCACCATGTTATTCATGCACATCAGCAAGATGCATGTGTAGCTCTTCAGATCATGCAGCAAGATTAGAAGAGTTTAGTCCTGTGGCATTAAATGTGCTACTTGTCCACACATATCTATGGAGCTGTGTGGATGAAACTGGGACAGCCTCCTATGTGTCAGTTTTCCATTCTTGTTGGGGGGAGTTTTTGCACCCTGTTTTTATTTTTTGTGAGTATGTGCCTATTTTGAGGGAGTAGAAGTAGCTGATAAACCCCTTATCTGTAGTGCTGCATGTACATTTTGTAACAAAATGCTTTACATTTATTCTGCATAATGTTCATACTCTAAATTGACGTTAATATTTTGTATAGAAGCTGTAAATTCATTGTGACAGTGTTCAATGTACATACTTGACATGCCTGTGTACATTTTGTACACAAGCTTTGTTTGGTAAGAGTGTATCTTGTAGGAGCACAAGTAGTTGGAAAGTGTGTCGTAGGAGCATGTGTCATAGGGGCATGTGTTATAGGAGGATGTCTACTAAGAGCATGTTTCATAGGAGTGCTTGTTGTAGGAGCACTTGTTTGTTGTAACAGTGTGTGTTATAGGAGCTTGTGTTGTAGGAGCATGTGCATTAGGGGCGTTTGTCATAGGAGTGCTTGTCGTAGGAGTGTGTGTTGTATTACCATTTGTCGTACGACTGTGTGTAGTAGGATAGTGTGGTACGAGGATGTCATAGGAGTGCTTGTTTTGGGAGTACTTGTCATAGGTGCGCATGTCATAGGAGCGTTTATCATAGGAGCATGTGTCATAGGAGCATGTGCAGTAACAGCATGTGCCGTAGGAGTGTGTGTCCTAGGAGTGTGTCTATTAAAAGTGTTATTTTTGCAGATATCTGAAATGTTTATCTCACACTCGTACATTATGTAGGGTTTTAATGTGACTTTTACAGTTCATACTTTCATTAATGTGCACAAACTGTACACACAGGCATATGACTTTTACAGTTTGTACATTACGCAAAGCTTGACATGAAATGTTGTGTTGTAGGGTGTGTGCCAAAGGAATGATTGTCGTAGGAGTGTGTAGTGAGGGAGTATGTTGTAGGAGGACATATGGTTGGAGAGTGTGTTGCAGGAGCACATATTGTAGAAGCACGTCTTGTAAGAGCGTCAGTCATAGGAGTTTGTGTTATAGGAGCATGTTTACCGTTAACCCCTTACTGCCTAATTAAGAGGTCCCTTTGCGGGTCCCTACCTTAACAGCTGGTTTACCAGCCGTTAAGGAAGGAACCCGCAAAGGGACTTTTGAGGTTATTGAGGTACCGCAATTTGCGGTGCTGTAATTACCGCCTTCCCCATTCCCACTGAGCCCTATGGGGCAAATATGGATATGGGGAAGGGCCAATGGTGAATGGGGAATTACCTCCCCGCCAACCTTGGAATGGGGCGGTAATTCAGCCATCCACAATAGCGCAATCGGTAAAATACTGACGTCAACCATGGCGCTAATAGCGCCATGGTTAGCGTCTGGGTCGTAATGAGGCCCCATGTGTTGTAACAGCCTGTGATGTAGGGATGTGTGATAAGAGGGTGTCTTGTAGGAGCTCATGTTATAGCAGCGTGTGTAGTACGAGCGTTTGTCATAGGTGCACATGTCATAGTTCCACTTGTTATAGGACTGTATGTTATATGAATGTGTGTTGTAGGAGCAGTTGTTGTAGGAGTGTGTGCTGTAGTACCACATGTCGTAGGACCATGGGCCTCATTACGAGTGTGGCGGTCCAGAACTAAGGGTGCTGGTAGTAACATACCGACATCCATTCCGGACCACCACACCACAAGTGTGTGGGTGGGTGCCATTGCACTCAGCAATTCTGACCTGCTGGGTGCAATGGCACCCACCCGCATAGTTTTCACGGAAGCAACTGCAATGTTAGAAACAGTGCTGCTGCTTCTGTCTCCCCACTCCCATTTAGTCCTATGTGGCTCTGTGGGAATGGGGATTAACATTTACCGATGCCTGACCTCCCGATCAGCTGGGACTTCTAATGTCCCAGTGGGAAAGGGAAGTCAGGCGCCGGTAAAGTGTTGCGAGTCCGGCAGCAACCTGCTGGAAGCACCGTCAGGGTTATTGCCCAACTCATAATGAGGACCATGTATGTGTCATACCATTGTATGTAAGAGTGTTGTAGGGGCAAATGTGGTAGGAGCACTTACTAAAGGAACATTTATCATACTAGCTTGTGTAATAGGAGCATCTACCATAGGAGTGCATGACCTAGAATTGTGCATAAGAGTGTTATTAGTGTAGATATTCAAAATGTCTCTCTTACACACATACAATGTTTTTATAGGACTTTTATAGTTCATACTTTAATTAATGTCATGACCTGGACAAAGAGGCTTATGAGTTTTACAATTTCTACATTACGCAATTTAAAACTCCTCAAAACTGACATCATAGTCAGCACATACGTTCTAATTAATAAACCAAAGAAATCCTTTTGACCAGACAGTATTATGAATCATTTTGTTGTAAGAAATTCAACGTAGAGACTACATGAGACACTGTATAAAATCTGTTAATTAAACCACAGAGTTATAAGGGAGTGCAGACCGCACCGAAGTATTGATAACCTTGGTCTCTTTTTTCCTTTAGTCATATTTTGTCTCAGGCACAGAGGCATGTTCTCATGGGTTGGCACCACACTCTCGTATATTTAAGAATTTGAGAAGATTGCCTTGGATAGTTATAGATTATGAAAACAACAGAAGATGAGGTGGTGCAAACTCACTAACATGCAATCAAAGTCAGCCCCCAATTTCATGTAATTTTTCAGGAAATTACAATTGCTTAATGTACACAAACTACTGTGCCTTTTTGTAGCCTTTGTGCACATTAATTACATCTAAAAACTGATATGAAAGTTATCTTTGACTTTGATGCAAGTTTTCAGAAGATGCAACAGCGTAATGTATACACTTAGAATTTTATACATTATCAGCAGTTTGTATGAAAGATACACATTCATTCCGTGGTGCACCAAATATAGATAGAGCATGTCTCATAGGAGTATGTGTCGTAGCTGTGCATATCATAGGAGCACATTTCACAGGAGCACTTGTAGGAGCATGTGCTGAAACAGTGCATTGTAGAACCTATTGTTGTAAGTGCATATATCATAGGAGTGTTTGATAGGAGGGTGTTGTAGGAGTGCGTGTCATAGGAGCCTATGTCACAGGAGCGTGGGTTGTAGGATCTTGTGTAGTAGGAGTTTGTCGTAAGTGAGTTTTTTTGTTAGAGCACATAGTAGCAATTGTGGTATCAGTGTTTTTTGTAGGTGCCTATGTTGCATCTGTACATGTCATAGGTGAACTTGCTGTAGAAGCATGTCTCGAAGGAGCATGAGGATTTTGGGTGGGTTTTCCTACCTGTGGAATTTCTGTGTTGTAAATCCGCACATAAGGAGTGAAAGTGGAGGATTTACCTCCAGCAACAAACTGAAGGTCAATCCGCCACTTTCCCTCTGAATATCAGTGGATTTAATACATGGTAATTCTGCTGGTGGTAAATATGCCAAAAATTGTAATTTCATGCTGCAGGAAATGTGGTGTTAATGGAATTACTGCCATTGTTTTCACAAAATGCCAAACTTGTAATGAGGCCCAAATTTGTCGTTCCTTTAACTATGTGAAGAATGCAGGTTCCTTCTGGGCATGCATGATATGTAGATACATTTAAAAAGTTAATAACTCAAAATTGACAAAGTTGATTTTCAAATTATTTCAAAGTAGACCATTTTTAAACTATGAAGTCGTGAATGTAGTTCAGAATTGATTGAAGTGTGATCTGCAGGAGACCTTTGTAGACGTTTGGGCAACATTTGAGCAGCTTTCCTCAACAGCTTATGCGATTCTGTCAGGATTTTGATTGGGGCCTCTCCCAATTCAGAGACCTGCTAAACAATGGCAGGCAAGATGGTGCGGCAGAGGACGCAGCAGGATCAGGAGAAGGAACCTAACTGGGCCAATTTCCTCTAGGTACTTGAGCTGAGGACTTGCAGTCCTGGAGCTATCAGTTTATGGGTGAAATCCCTGTAGAGCAACAGACTTCACTGGGAGGCCCAAAAGGTACAGAGCTCTGGGGGAGAGGGGCTGCCACATATAACGAGAAGCTAAGCCGGTTGACACTGGAGGCTGTGGCTTTGGTGGATTCCTGAAAGATGGGCACCGGCCCTCCACCACTGTGGGCCTGAATGAGCCTGCTTCGGTTTGGGGTCTAATGACATTGGTGCACTTGAAGGAATATGAAACTTTGAAGCACATCTTTGCTCCCTGAGGATTCATGCAAAGGAAACACTCAAGTGAATTTGCAGAGTGTCATGTGAATTGGCCTAGGCTACATACTTTACTTTAATTTAATCATTTATACCGCACAAACCATGGACCCATAGGCATAAGGGCGCCAACAACGAAAAGACAAACTGACAAGTAAGCAAATAAAATCCGGGCAAGACAGAGGATTTCATAGTGGAGGTAGTTTTGAGTGTCTTTCCAAAAAGTTCAGTGGACTTTAGACCCCTGAGTTTGGGGAGAAGTCCATTCCACACTCTTTGGGCCGCATTCTGGAAGGCTCCCTTTGTGGCTTCGGTGGTATGCATCTGGGTACTGCTAACTGATCGGAAATTATTGGAATTGATGGCTCGAATGTGTGATTTTTCTTTTGAGTAGATCCTGAAGATAGGAGGACATCTTGCCTGATCAGCATTTGTGTGTGATAACAGGCAATATAATAGACTTGACTCAACAGGGAGCCAATGCAGACCTCGTCTCGCCTGAGAGACATGCTTTCTCCAGGCAGTGCCTGTAACCACGTGTACTGCGCTGTTCTATATTACCTGTAGGTGATCACAATCCCCTTTATGGATACCATATAGAAGACTGCAGCAGTAGTCCATTTTGGCGCCCACTGTAGCACTTGCAATGGTCTCAGCATTGGGTTGGGTAATACAAGGGCGAAGATGGGCCAAGAGCTCAGTGTAATAGGCTGATGAGGAGACACGATTGCTAACATGAGCTTTAATGTTAAGATGTTGGTCAAGGAAGACGCCCAGTGTCTTAACCTTTTTTTGGAACACAATTCTGGTGTACTCTAAACAAAAACTCTCATATACTGTTCCCAGTTTCCTGCCCATATTGGGAGAGCCAACAACCAGGAGCTCAGTTTTATCTCTATTCAATGCCAAAGCATTCTGTACCATCCAATTCTCAATAAGATTGTAAACTTTGTTAAACTGAGCTTCATCTTTATCATGAATGGCTGTAAGTGGGATGACACATTGAGTGTCATCAGCGTAGTTCGTAAACGCTATCCCATTTTGCTCTAGGAGAGCAAAGAATGGCACAGTAAAGATGTTAAATAGGCAGGGTGAGATGCAGGCTCCCTGGCGTATACCGAATTCCAACATTGTTGGACAAGCTTCCGCCTCACCACTATAGACCCTGCATTCCCGATTACTCAGAAATGAGGAAATCCATTGGGCTGCCACGTTCAAGAAATTGGCCACATCCTTCAACCTTGGGATCAGGATGGCATGATCCACCAGGTCAAATGCCACCGACAAATCCAGAAGCATAAGGAGAAATGACAATCCTTTATCCATGCGATCCAGCAATCTGGACTTCAGTTCTAACAGGGCGGTCTCAGTCCCATACCCCTGCCTAAAACCTGACTGATGTTTGTTGAGAATAGAATGGGCATTAAGGTGAGCAGAGATTTGAACATATGCTATCCGGTCCCAGATCATAAGCAGGAAAGGGGTATTAGTGATGGGTCTATAGCGACATATCATCCGTAGGCCTTTTTTTTTTAGCATAGGTGTTATCCATGCCTTTTTTTTTAGCCCCAGGGACATTGAGTTTTCCTGGAAAGAGGCATTCACAAAATTGCAAATAGCATCTAGCAGAATCAGTGAACAGGATTTTATAATGACTGCATACAGATTTGTTTTCATTACAGGGTGCTTTGTTCGACAGGATGGAGACAGAGCACAAGCAGATCAAGATGGAGCATGGCCTGTTTTATCACTTGTTAGGGTTTGCGCAAAAACAGGTCATGAATACTCCTACTCCCACGCAACATAGCGAATCTGAACAAGTGGTTCTGGAAGCAATAGCCACTCTCTGCACCTGCTTGGAAACAAAGGTGTATGAGATGAGGATAGACATATTATCACTGTACCAGGATCTCCACAAGCTCTCAGACACAGTATGGGAATACGGACGGAAATATTATGGAAATGTCCACATTGACATCTACATTACAGACCCAGATGAAGGACCTACAAGATCAAACAAAATTCCTGGAAGAGAGGGTGGAGAATGCCGTCGTAGATCCAGAATACATCATATACTGATCATAGGCCTACCGGAAGAGGAGGAGGGGGGTGACCCCACAAACTATGTGGCAAATATTCTCATGCAATTAGTGTGTCTCTGAAAGCTGTCACAGGGATTTTTTGTGTAGAGCGCACACACAGCCCTGACCAGGAGACCTCCACCTGGTGCTGCCAAGATAATGAACTATAAAGATAAAGAACTGATTTTCTAATGCACACAGGAAGGTAGACACATTTATGAAGGTAATAGGCAGGTGGAAGTATTTCTAGATTACAACTGAGAAGCACAAATGCAACATAAATCCTATGAAAAGTTGAAGTCTACACTGCGAGGGGCACAAATAAGATGCATCCTTCTATTTCCAGCCAAACTCAAGTGCTGCATGGCGGTAAGACCCTCTTTTTCAACTGTTGAGAGGATGCTATGTCTTGGATACAACAGCAGGGCCTGTATGACACACTGGAGATGGACTCTGGAGAACACAGCGAGCAGGTGGGTCAAATCCTTGGACCCCAAACACAATGGCGATGCCTTGTCCTTCTGAGATAGGCAGATCACTAGAGGACAAGTTAAGAGTTGTCTTACCATACTGGAGGGGGACAGAGTGAGGATGGAACTTGGTCTCCGAGAACCCCCATGCACACTTAACATAACATAAAAACAAAAGGCGCATTGTGGGAAGAGGGATCTATAAAGGATCATCGTGTAGTGTGGCTACAAAGCTTGTGAAGTTATGGGACATGCCAGATATTTAAATTAAAAGGTCAATGGAAAGGAGCAAGCAAGGCACCTATTGAAGGGCCTATACCATTACGGCAGTTCCAATAACTGACATGGACGTCATTAGGCGGTCACCAGGGATCGCTACTGCGACCCCTAAGTTTTTCCTTGCTATCCCTGGGGTCTCCCTTGTTACCCCTAAATAAAACATGTAAAACAATTTTTTTCTTTTTTTTTTTCTTTCATTTGAAGCTCCTGGGTTGTGGCCAGTGACATGTGACTCTTTGATTCTGGAGTTGCTGGAATTTATTTCGAGGCCTCTTAAAAAAAACCCCAAAAAAAACAGGGGGTTCCATTAGTGTAACACTGAGCAGTGACCCTAAATCAGAAAGAATAGGAATAACAAATAATTTGTCTTTCTGGAATTCTATACAATAATTGCTAGACTCATTAAAGCGATTACATTATCGCTTTCCATGATGTCTCTTCGGGTTGGGGTCAAATGACATACTACCTGTGATGTCATCAGAGGTCAAGGGTCATGTGATGTCACTTCCACTACCCCTGGCATTTTGGTGAAAAGACGTTCCTGATAACTGACACAGACAACCTAGACAGCCTGTGCATGTTTATCTCTCGGGAGCTAGCCCGGTTTGTAGAACTCCTCCATTGTGTGTTAGTAGTTCACTTGACCTACACAACTTTGTGACTCCTCGATTGCCGTTTAACATTGAGAGCTAGTTTTGCATTTATGGTTTTGTTATTAAGTTTGGAGCTAGCAATACACCTGTTCTTATCATGCTGGAGAACCCCAACGGAGGAAGGGACGATCCAGAGCTGTATACTGATGGCAGGGTCTCTTCTGTGTCCACACTTCTAGCTGCTCTCGACCTGGGTTTACTGCCAGCTGCTGCTGGAGTGCACCTTTATATTGGTGGGAGGAGGTCTTGTCTTGCACACCACAATGCTGGCGCTGGTTAAGTGTCTGAAATGGAATTTGAGGGGGTTGAATACATTTACCAAGAGGTGTAGAGTAAAAGCATATTTGAAATAAAGCAGGGTGGACAAAGCATTTATACAGGAGATGCACTAGCCCCCTGAGAAAATCAATACATTGATTAAGAAGTGGGGGGGGCACAGGTTATATATAGCACCTCTTACTCCACATATGACAGAGTTGTATTATTATGGGTGGAAGTTGGGGTCCCCTTATGAGTCACTATGCATCAGATAGATCCTGAACATAAGTATGCAATAGTGAATGGTAATATGGAAGGGAAGGAGCTATGCCTAATTCATTCTTATGCGCCCAATGTGGATAACAAGGAACTTTTCAATGCGCTATTGAATAGATGTGCTAACTGCAGGCACACAATTTGAATATGGGGCAGGGACTCCAACTTCAAGATATTTGAGAGATAGTCTTGCTAATTGGAAACTGGTAGAGATATACAGAGCTGAACACTGTGTCTCATTAGGTTATTATTCCACTCAAACCCTCAAGGTGTATATACAAGGATTTTCATTGGTGGTGAACATGCTTAAATGTGAAAGGAGACAAGATATTTGGGAACAACGTTGTCAGACTATGCCCCCTTGGAGATGTGGCTTTGCTTACAGGATGATAGGGCCAGTGTCCCAACATGGAGAATATGGGCAGAAGGGCTGAACGACCCATACTATAGAGATGAATTGGGTGTGAAAGTCTCTACTTTGACGTGACTGAGGGATCATTAGATGATGCAGGGTTTGAACGGGATGTTTTCAAAGTGGCGGTGAGACGTATATGATTTCATCCACACTCAGGGTGAGGTCATCTTTGAGACATTCATTGGCTAGAACTGAAAGGGAAATAGATCTGATTGAAAACAGAAATTCAGGCCTTTTGGGGAGGGAAAAAGAACTGCAGGGCTTGTGGACACATTGTAATACATACTGAGACGTCCTAGGCAATCATGACTATAACACATATGTGAGTAATCTACATAGAGAGGGAGATATGGCGGGGTGGTTTCTAGCATGGTTGGTTAATAACAATCGGCACATATGCACAGTTTTCACAATCCCTAATATGGAAGTTAAGGAGGTGTTCCACCAAATAGCCATTAATGATTTATTCCAACAATACAAGGCTTTATATTGAGAAACAACGCCTTGTATGGACATGGAGATATTAGACAGCTTAGCATTGATAGACACACCAGAATTACGCCCAATATCATCCACTGAATTAGACAAACCTATAAAACAGCAGGAAGTAAAGGTGGCTATCCAGAACATGAAGCTAGATAAAACTCCGGGACTGGATTATCTCCCAGGGGCATTCTTTTTAAAACATATTCAAAAGAACTAAGCATTATATTGCTAAGGGTTTTTCAACACGTTAGGGTGCTTATCTCACTCTATGAGGGAGGTACTGATCGTCAGCTTGCTCAAACCAGGCAAAGATCATACAGATATGGACTCCCACTGCAGTCTGTCTTTACTGAACTCTGATATTAAAATCTTGAGCGCTTTAATAGCAAATGCAAATCGATTACAACATGTGATGACCATATTGGTACACTCTGACAAAGCAGGAATTAGGACTGGCCGAAACATCTCACAGAATCTGAGATGTCTACATCATGTAATAGCACAATCTGAATCAATGGCACAGCATTGTGCTGTGCTATCACTGGATGCTAAAAAGCATTCGACTCTGTGATGTGGGAGTGGATGTTGGCTACTCTGGAATAATTCAATACTGGGTCGATGATGACTCACTGGATTAAACTATTGTATAATTCTAATTTACAGCCAGAGTCAAAACACGAAATTCATCTCCAAGAAATGGGCAGTGGAGAGGGGGACGAGACAATAATGCCCCTTATTTATTTTATGTATTGTGCATTTGTAAGGTGCTTATACAAGTAAATTGTGTTTCAAAGCGCTCACAGGGCCAAAGGGAGGAAACATCGGAAGGAAAGGCAAATGCAATAATAAAGTGAAGAGAGCGGAGGTCCTACTGGGCCTTGTGAGCATTCAGAACGTGAAGTGCAGAGAGAGAAGGGATGAGGGAGCGGGGTGAGTCCTGGGAGTGCCACGGAGGGAAGTGCTAGGGACTAAGTTACAAGCGGCTGTTTAGTGCCTGGTAGAGATCACTTGGTGAGAGTGGTCAACTGACAAGAAAACCATAAGTGCAAGATTGTGAGAAGGCTTTGGGGGGGGAGACAAGACCCAGACGAACGCATAAGGGCTCTGGTCACCAATATCATCAACTGTGGGCTTTTAGCAAGGGATGGAGAGGGGGAAGGAGGATGTTAAAATGAGGAGCTTCTGGAATTTGAGGGGATCGGAAAGGAAGGGGGAGGCTGTTCCAGAGGAGGGAGCCAGGCAAGGAAAGAGACTGGCCACCAGCTCTCTGTTTAGAAAGCGCTCCACACACAGCGAGTTGGTGCCGTAAGAGCATAAAGATCTGGCGGGAGAGTATTTAGTGAGAGCCAGTTGCCGATAGCGTGGTCCTGGCTCCGACAGTCTTATGGTTGATGCAAAAGGATTTGAATTTGATCCTTGCAGCAACCGGGAGCCAGTGGAGAGATATCCCCAATTGTGTTCACCATGGCACTGGAACCCTTAACATTTCAGCTCCATTGTGACATGTAAGAGGCAGGGATACCGGGGGACAAGGTGACTCATGTGATTTCTCTGTACACAGATGTCACCAATCCAGAAGTAAATGTTCCACTTTTGCTGGAAATAACTTTAGTAAAGTATGGGGAATCAGCATAAAGAAAAGGAAATCCTGTATCTTCCCTCTAGCATAATTTGCCAGCATCCTGATATCTTCACTGCTGGAACTTTCGTTTAAGTGGGAGATGAAAACCTTCAAATACTTGGTCATATAGACAAGGCAGAACTTTGTGGACACATATAAAGGCAACACCCTGAAGTCCATAGAAGGGATAGAAACATCTGCAGTATTCTCGAATAATTTGCTTTTATCTTTGATGGGTAGAGTGGCACTGATGGAAATGGTTACTTTACCCTGCCTATTATACTATTTCACCAATGTGCCATATATCAATCCTAAAGGTACCTTTAGGGAACTAGATACTCCCACTGGAGGGATACTGTGGGGTGATGGGTCGTAGGAGAGTGGCCCAAACGACCATTGCAGATAATATATTAAAATTGGGGTCTGCAGCCGCCAGGATACCAGCATTTGGTACTCACATATACTGGTACTCCATCCGGCGGCATTGCTGCCGGATTACGAGTGCCGACGGTACGGTGTAAATCCCCATTCATGGAGTCCTATAGGACTCCATTAGGGGATTTTCCATCATTACTGCCATGGGCAATGCCGTTGCCGGTAACAAGGGCTTTTTTGGCCGGTAGGGCACCTAGCTTACCTCCAGCATTTAGCTTGAGATAACTCAGGTGCCCCACCGGCAAACCCATAGTTGGGTGGTTCAGTCAAGTGCCGGACAGCCCGACTCGGAATGAGGCCCATTGACTTGTATTAGATAGCTGCTCAGTTACAATTCAATGGCTCAGTGGTTGTCAGATTAGAAAACACCTAGCTGTGACTAGACTATTAGCAGGCTCAGGTAACCCTTGTACTTTCATGGAAGTGCTATGAAGACATGAAGACTGGGCTTGGTGTACTTCACAGAAATGAGTAAACAGTTTTGGGAATGGGAATGTAAGTTTACAGGTGATCTGCACTTATACTCCCCCTTATATACCACTGAGAATGAGTACTGAAATGCAGAGCACAACGCACAGGAAGTTGTTGGAGAAAGGGGAAATGAAAGGATTGTTTGTGTGGGGGATCTGTTTGAGAACAAACAATGAGAGAAAATATGCTCATACATCAAATTAGCATCTCATAATGCACAGATAAAATTAGTGTAATACAATGTATTACAGGGGACACATTACCCCAATGTTATTTCATAACATGAATCCATCCAGGTCTATGGACTGGCCAAGATGTGAAGAGGAGGATGCCCTGGTGTAAAAGCAAAAGGAAATATCGAGGCTGAGTACCCCAAAAAGGAAATACACCAAACACGGGCTTATAAAGATTCACAGGTCTTTCTTCTAAAACTGTACAGTTACAAAGAAACAAAGTATCAGATACAGATAGCTATCTGGCCCTCAGTACATAACAGTGAATACCAGCCCTTTCGGTGTGAGAAGTGAGAGGTACTGGACGTCTAAACAGTTGTACATTTTATACATTTCCAATCATAATGTCCAGACCCTCTACAGGTTAATAATCAATAGCCTAGAGTTCGTGCCAAGTTCACTTCTGGCAGGTCCAACTATATACTCATGGATCAGCCTCAATTACATATGGACAAGTCACAATGGCAACAGTGTATTCACGGGATTAACAATAAGCCTTAACACATGTCCTATACAATGCAGTTCAGCTAGTGTCCACATTCAGTATTTGTACAATATTGTAGTTGATGTATGTCCGCGGATCGGTCTTGTTGGCGCAGACAATGCTCTGTCTACAAGTCAGGCATGGGACAAGGTCTCTTTACTTAACCCAAACATTCGGCCAACGGACAGTTTACACATTAACTAACATACAAAGTTCAGGATGGCTTATTTACAAGCAGGAAACACTGTCCACCATTTTAGAACACAGAATCACTTTAGAATAGAAATCAAAATGTCGGACGGACCTAAAATGGCGGCGAAGTCAATCTAAGATCGGAACTTTGCAACGCAGTTTTCTTCGCAGAGCGACTGGGCTTAGGCCAATATATAAAATAAAGGAGGCACGATATGATATCCCGTTTAGCACTGGTTCTCCATATGATATGGAAATGCATACACTTGTGCCAATTTTGGGAGGCTGTGGTGGACACGATTTATGGTATGGGGGCCACAAGGATCGACCCAACACCATTAATGTGCCTGTTGGGGCAGATCCCCCTGAGTAAAACCAAAAATCAACTGACTAAAATGGCTTAGTTAGTCCTCTGGCAGAAAGGTGCAGAGCTAGGATGTGCTTTAATCTGAGTTGTCCCAGAATTGCATACTGAGAGAGAGACATACTAAAGTGGGTGAGGGCGGAGCCGACTGTATTGATTAGAATAGAAGTTGTACACACTAACTAAATATGTCCAACGGAACTGAATGGGCAAGATTGCTCGAAGGATTGCTGGGCAGCTCACCACAGTGGTTTGAGAGCTGGCCCATGAAGAATGGCATATGAAAATTGTAAACATATATAAGAGATGCATTAGGGGGAACATAGGGAGTTGGGTATGTTGTTGAACCCGTAGGCCCTTTAAGACGAGGTAACAATATCTGAGATGGATGGTGTATGCAGATCTTACTCATACATCAATAATCAGACCGACTCAGGAAGTTGGCAAAACACAACTGTTTTAATTGCAATTGTCTAAAACAGGGAGTACAACGGGAAACAACGGATGCCACACAGTCCTAAGTCTCTCAACAATTTTCATGAAAAAACAAAGATTTATAACAGAAATTTGTCATGAGTGACGTCATACTATGTGGCAAAATAAGAACCTACTAGGGGATGTGATAGGTTTAAAGGGAACATCTAAGTATACTTTCTATAGGGGACTGGACTGTGATTGGGTCTCTAAGGTCAGGTGGATGTCTATGCCCACCCCTAGTGCAAGTCATCTTCAGTGTCATACTAATACACAAGGTTTCATTGGCTTCTCAAACTATAGGGCTCTTTGCTATGTGGCCTTCTACAATTGGTTGGCACGCTTATACCCTTCTGGAATATTCCACTCGCTAGCAGCGTGCAAGCTGGTACCCCAGGTGCTCGGGGGTTGGCTTGGTCATGCCTCCCACCCAATTAGCCCAACATCTATCATCACTCCTGCTGTCTGTCATATAATTAGTGCTTTGTCATATAATTTTGCCTTGAAAAGGATCACTGTGCCTGAGAATAAAAGGGAGTGTGAGCGTGGCCTCATCTTCTAGTCTTGCTGTAGCTCGCCACAAGTCTATTTACAACTTGACCATGTGACAGGAGACCACGTTTTGAGCTCCTTCGTTGAATTTAATACTATTAAATGAACAAAACCCCTGGCACTTCTAGTGTTTTTCCATTACACCTCAACATGAGCTCGGCTTGCTTCTCACATTTATTGTATCGCCTCAAATAAATAAGCAGGTTCTCAGCGGCCACATCTCTTGACACCGGGCCAGACAAGCCTTCTCGAATCTTCCTACGCCGTCAGCTGTTTTATTCTACTGTGCCACACTTACAGCCCTACTACTCTCATGGTCCAATTTTGCTAAAATGCGTTGTGGAACATCAAGATTCTATACACACATATACATATTGGTGGCATCACCTGCAGTCTATTCACTGCATATAGCCAGGCTCATGATTACCTAGTCTACTTGCGTTACTGCATCTGTACAATTATAAAACAGCATTGCATTTTCTTCAGTGATTTCTGCACGTGCAATCTTCATTTTACTTACGAAATTTTGCTCAATTCTTTACTTCGCCATCAGATTCTATAAGGTCTATTCACCTTCTTCATTGGCATCTCTTCTGTGGGAGTCATTTCTGCTCCATGTGACATCACTAGTCATCTCTTTCACTCATCTTCACGCTTCTTCCGTAATTTCCTTCAGAAAACTGTTATCTCTCAGCGGATACATCATGTAGGGCTTTCTCAATGGATACCTTGTTTCAAGGACTTTTATTGGCTTTGTGCATGCCGCAATTTTCAGCTGCCAACATTAAGGCAAAATGGGGCGGGACTTCCGATAGAGGCACTTGGCTCCTCCTCTACAGTTCCCCATTTGGTTGATTCATCGACCACTCTCCCATCAGTCTTCACATCTAGACATCCTGGTCTGAAGAAGTGCTTTTTTGGAGTCCATATATTCATTACTCCTTTCAGAGATCCTGATGATTTCACATGGTCATCGATACTCCAGGTCATGAGACTACATTGTCCATTCGGGCTGCAGTAGAACCATCTTCCCACATACTTCTTGTGGTTTCTCGGATACAGGAACTTTGTTTCCTCGGGTGCATGAATACTGGTCTTTATATAGTCTTTAATTTCTGCATTTGTCAGCTCTTTGGGTCTGAACCCTGACTCGACATCGATCATGATCTTCATTCCTGTTGCTTTCTTTGCTGTCTTCTTGCATTGTGTGATTATTATTCTGATCACACAGAATCCAAACATGATCATCGACAAAAAGCTCCAAGGAACTATCTATATATATAGAGATATTCGCCATCCATTGTGGAACCCATGAGAAGATTGATGCAAACCAGCTGTCATCCGCATATCTTCTACTTCATCTTCCATCTTGATGTGCAATTTCATCAGCATCGTTATGGCCTCTGTCAAGGACCCCTTCTCTTCATTGTGAGAAGGTGTGAATGTGCAACATGATTCTCTGATGTTGGCACAAACATCTACATCCATAGCTGTAATCATGTCCAGGACATATCTGTTCTGAAGAGTCATCAATCCTATGGCTCTCAGCTCTTCCTTGATAGCATTATATCCCTTTATGGTAGTATTGATCGTCTGCAGGAGGTCCCATCTGGTTATCTGTAACCATCTAGCATTCACCATTGTCTGGATCCCTGGCATGAAGATTGTCGTGAATATCGTTGAAGTCTGGCTGAACAACCTGTGTTTGTATGGAATGTCATTGAAAGCTTCTATCAATTTAGCTGAAAAGTAGTTCTCTCTTTTTGTTCGATTGAGGAATCCAACTGCTCTCCTATTCCACAGGTGAGCGTCTGCATTCGGAAACTCTCCAATGTTCAGGTCACTATTCGGAATCACCAATGCTGGAACACGAACAATCACTATAGAACACAGTCCTCCCCAGTCTTTGGGAAGGTTCATGTATGCCCTGTATCCACAGGCCCAGTAGTGGTCCATTATCACTACTGGTCCATCCTTCATTCCTGGTACATGGTAGATTTGCCCACAGTGCTGATTCTCTCTGACTTATCTTGTGCCATTGTTTCTGAAGCATAGCTCTGCACTAGCCAGGGGCACCATCTGCAATAGGCCTCCTTTATCTTCAACCAATGTCAGCAATTTTGCAAGCTTTGGTCTGAGATGTTTGCATCCCTTTTCCACACAGTCTATAACTGGTTTGTGATGTCCTGTTACTGCCACAGCTCTGCATTCAACTATGCCTTCTTCTCATCCATCTGGAGAAAGCACTGTTCCCCAGATTTGCATCTGGCCCCTCTCCTTACATCTTCATATTTCTTCATCATTCTTTCCCTGGAAATTGAGCTTTTTATTTATATCCCATCTGATTCCTGATCCCTTTATTCCAGGCTGTTCGTATTTTATCACATGATCTCTGGTGTGTGCTCTTGCTCTTGTCTTCAAATCTTGAACATAATCATCTTCTTCTGGAGCAGAGTATTCAGCCATCCATACCAAGGACGCTGTTCGACCCTGGAACTGACCTCTTGTATGGCAGAGTGCAAGGTAAGTCAAGCAATGAGCTGTCTGGACATCTATTTATATAGGTATGAATATCTTGGACTTCCCCATAGCATAAGGTAGGAGAGCACAAACATAGCAACTCTCCTCAGTGGTTCTTTTCCCCACCTTTTTCATGTGCTGATACCACATGTTATTCCCCAAATGTGCTGTACACTCTAGATAATTATTTAACTCATAATCATCTTCCCTTGCACTTCTATTGGGTCAAATGAGCTTGTGCATAATGGTCGTGGAGTATATAAAAAACGGACCATCCTACAGGGGGAATCATAGGAACGCTTGTCAGTGAAATGGGTGACTTCACATGTGTCACTGGTGTAGGGATAATCACATATGGTCTTGATCTCTTTGCAACAGATAATTCTGCATAAGTCGCTGGAGTGGGAAGAAGCAAAGGGACTCCTACCTTTTTGGCACCAATGAAGTAGACCGTGTGTACTAGCAAAAAAAAACAATGATAAATGCTGAGCATGCATATATTATGCACCAATACATCAGTCCCCACCACTTTCGATTCTCCACACGTTGTTGAGTTTGCTCATTTTCTGTAACTGCATTATTCTCAACAGTCCACATTGTGCCTGCGTGCCAAATCTGCTCAATTATATCCATAAGTAATCTTCTAATTGCAGGGCAACTCTTAGGCATTTTCAACTATGAATGGTCCACTAAAATGAGCTTGTGCCACTTCCTTGTGAAGTTGCACACTAGGACTGGGTCTCTAATAAAAAAATGTGGGTATAGGTAGTAGTTCTTTACATCCGGTTGCTGTACGGTCTTCATCTATGTCCTGCGACTGACACCCCCGGTCATACATGTCAAATATGTACGTAACTCATTTCCTAACAATTCTGGAGTCATCAGGGCATTGCTCCTGCTCCTCGATGGAGGTGACAGGGGCATTCTCATTTTCCTCCCTGTTACTAACTTGTGGGGTGTGAGGTCTTGGTCTGACCCGGGTTGATTCCTTAATGCATATAATGCAAGGGGCAGGCTATACAGCCATCCCTTCTACAGTGTCAATTTGAGATTAAAAATTCTTGCTTTGAGAAGACAGTCTCTCACATATCCTGTTCACTTGTGGGTGATAAGCAGAAGAAAAACTGTGTTTTATGCTAAGCAATAAGCTCATCTGTTCAAATATTTCATGAACAAAATGGGGTCCATTGTCAGATCTCAGCACCTCACATACTCCCCATCTAGGAAAGACTTATCAGACTAAAAACTTCACAGAATAAGTAGCATCAGGGCATGTATATGGACCTGCTTCAATCCATCTGGAAAAGGGGCACACCACGACTATCATATACCTATATCCACTGCATACTTGCAGCACATCAACAAAGTCAATATGTAAATGCTGAAAAGGACCGTTTGGTCGAAGAATCACTCCTCTGATTGTTCGCAGTGTGTGCCCAGTGGTAAACTTTTGACATACGATGCAATTTACCACGTAAAATGCAACGTGTTCTAACTGGTTTGGTACAAACCAGTCCTTCACAACAGCTGCTGCGAGGCTTTCTCTAGTTACATGCACAGGGTAGTGCAGCTGTTCAAGCGCTACCCTTAATAAGGTTGCAGGCATCATCGGCTTTCCAGTGCTGTCCTGTCACTACAATGCTTCAGAGGAGGATAAAGAACACCCCTCCATTTCCACAATTCTTGCTCTTCCTGTGCAGCACTGCCTTGAACTTCCACCAACTGTATTCTTGACAAATGATTAAACCCTTCATTTACAATAATTATTGTGACTACTTTTTCTTTTACATTCGAACTATCAAAATTTTAAATATCTGGTGAATAGGCAACCCTTTTGGCCTTTTTGTCTGCGGCTTCGTTCCTGCATGAGATAAAGTCAGTTCTCTTAGTATGTGCTGCTCATTTAACTATTGTGATTGCTACTGGGAGTTGTAGTGCCTTACTAAGCCTGTCCAATAATGCGTGTTGCACTGGAGTGCCGTAACCCCTCCTTTTCCAACGTGCTAGCCCTGCGTACACAGTTGACGTCACATAGGTGGAGTCACTGTACACCATCACTTCCTGCCCTTTGTGTTTCTTGAACATGACAATAAGCGCTACTAATTCTGCTGCTTGTGCTGCAAAGTGAGACAGTAGCCTTGCACTTGCTACCACTTCAAATTCCCCATTAGCTCTGTGCCTTACCACAACTGAACCCGAATGCCTTTCCCCATCAGTTTGATACATTTTTGAAGACCCGTCAATAAAGAGAACCTCCCCCCTGCTAGAGCATTCTCCTTTACTCTTGGAATATCATCATTGAACTCCTCTTAGTTCGAACAATCATGCACACGTTCACTCACTGCCACAGGCTCAGCAACAAACATTGCAGGGTTCACTATTTTACACCTGACTACTTTAATTGCTGGATTCAATATAATCACCTCATATGCAGAGGCCCTCTGAGATGTCAACGTACCCTTAGGTTTCTCCAAAACAGCAAACAATGCATGCTCAACAAACAACATGATAGAACACGCCATCACAATAGTGATAGACTTCTCAATGGCGAATGCGGCTGCTGCCAGCGATTGTTCACATGGAAAGTGTCCTCTCATAACTGGATCTAGAATCCCACTATAATATGCCAGTTGTTTTTACCCTATTGTAGTCCTCTGTGTAAGCACTGCTGTCATAACCGTCCCAATAGTGTACAAAAATAAGAAAAACTCCTCAGAAAAGTTGGGAATTCCTAAAACTGGAGCTGTACAAATTGCTTTCTTCAATTCCTGAAACTCTCCCTCCATTTCCTCAGTCCATTCTATTTTTTCCGTGTTCACTTGGGATTTCTTCAGAGCCTGCAAAACAGGTCTTGTGTATGAACTATAATCAAATATCCATGCTGTAACATAGTTGCACAATCCCAAAATCTGCTGCATTTGCTTTATCGTGTGCGGTTTTGCTGTTTTCATAATCGCCTCAGCTCGTTCAGGTGTGACTTTCTTCCCCTCTTGCAAGATTAACTGACCTATGTACAAAAACTCTACTTGAAAATATTGCAAATTCTCCTTGTCCACTTTATAGCCCTTGTTTGCTAGAATGATCATTAGCTGAATCGAGTCTTGCCTGCACTCATCTTCTGTCATGCTACAAACTAAAATGTTATCTACGTACTGCAGCCCAACACTTTTCAAATCAATATTGCTTAGGTCCATCTGCAGGACCCTATTAAAGATCGATGGAGATTCCCAGTACCCTTGTGGCTAACGAGTGCTCTTTAGCTTAGTCTGATGAAACGTAAATGACGTAAGGTCTTGGGAGTTCTTATGCAACGGGATTGAGATAAAACTCATTTTTCAAGTCAATCAACATGAAATATCGTATCTCTGCTGGGGTACTACATGAAATAGTCACTGGATTCAGAACTAAAGAAACCTCTGCTTCTCCAATCTTGTTAATTGGCCTCATATCCTGAATTAGTCTCCACGACCCTCTCCTTTTCGATTTCTTCACAGGGTACACAGCAGTATTACACGGTGACTCCGATGCCACTAAAATACCCTGTTCCATCATGGCTGATATAGTCTTAAAAATACCCTCATGCATCTCTCAAGATATAGTTTACTGTCTTGTTCCAGGTAAAATTGCTCCTGGCTTCAGCTTAATTTTAACCTCCCCTAATCCCTTCAATAGGCCTACGTCACAGGCAGTGGCGGCTGGTGGGTTTAAAAGCTGATGGGGCGTACATTTCCCTGGGGTACTTTTTGAGCGAGTGCGCGAGCCCACACAACCCAAAGGGGATCCTGGGGGGGTTCTCCCCCATGACATTTTTGGAAAAAATGGCCTCCAATATGTGCAGTACTGTCCTAAAAACCCACCAAAATATGACAAAAAGCATTAGGTTTTACATACTAATGGTGGTACATTATTCTTACGTGTGCACGTGTGATGGTGTATTTTACAGCAGCTTGTATTGAGAATAGCTGGTACTATGGTGTATGCATAAAGAAATTCATTATATAGTCAGTAATGATGGAAACATATATGACATTTCATATTATGCAAATATCAATCTGTAGGAGTGCGGGGGATTGATGTCTAGGTGTTATAAATGAACATCCCAACTCACATATAACACGTACAATTGCTATTGAGCAAGTTGGTTGAATAAATTACTGATGGACAGAAATTCACAAACCTGAAACACGCACCAGAACCAGGTGCTAAATTAGGGTGAGATTTTAGCTACTGGTTATTTAAGTCTACTTTGCGTGTTCCATTTCAATCCTTTCTCTAGATCACACTCCTGTTTGCTGTGGGTGTCCTAAAGTTACTATTATCATCCTGTCAAAACGGAAAAGCTACTGACACAGGATGCTGAGCACTGATCAGAGCAGCTGCTTTTCAAGTGACTGCTCAGGGCCTGCCAGATCTGTCGACATACCAAGTATGGAAAAAAGTGCATATAATTTCTTCAACTTTGCATGTTGAAAAGCCACCTAAACTGAACACATGTGGCCCCCTAGAACAAACAGAAAAATATTCTGATTGTTCCTGTAGCATCATTTGAGGCAGCAGCCAATGGTGTGAGAAACTGCACAAACGCTCGGACATCTTGAAATTAAAATTTCTTTGATGTTACCAGAATCAACAAAACTGAACTCGGTGGATGCTACAATGCTGTCATCGCCGACGCCTCCCCAATTTCAATACTGAAGCCTTTTAAAGAACTAAAAGTTACGTCTGCTTCAAAAACGTGTGATGTACCTTACATACTGGACTCACCCAAAATAAGTGCCTGAGGCTGCAGTGTTGTTGTTGCGGCTCCCCACAACATCAAAAGACACTTATTTTGCACTTTATTGTGCATTTCTTACTGGCCAGCTCTGTCAGGGCCACCACTGTAACCAAGGTGAATCTGTTGCATGGAAGGGAGCAACCTGGGCTCGGGACAAAGGTAATGGGACACAGGCAACCATATTTCAGGACTCTGTTGTGTCCTTATTGCAGGAAATGGGCTGGGGGCGGCAGAAAACGCTATCCGGCACCCAGACCGGTGAAAGACTACATTGCCCAGCATGCTTGCGGGTTCGCGAGCCAAAGAACTACTTGCCGGACCACGCCCGACTTTCAGCGCATGCGCGCGGTGCGCGCAAGGATCCCTGCTTGCGCTAATGGACACGGAGCAGAGAAGACGTCTCGGCAGAGGGCTCCTGCAGGCAGCGACTTGCGGGGCCACCCCCCGCCTGTGAGAACTGCAGGCCCCGCGCAACCAGACAGATAAGTGCTTCTCCTTCTCTGTGCATGCTTTCGCACAAGCGATCAATGTGGATCGCTTGTCAATAGTAAATCGAGACCAGTGTATGTAGAGGCCCTCGTGGGGAATACTCCCTTGGCAATCAGGCGCGCGTATGCGCCGGACAGCTGGGGAAAGCTTGGGCACGCCACGTGGTGTGGCAAGACTTGGTTGCAGACCTTTTACTAGCACCCGTAACGCCGAGTGTAGTAACTTGGCGTCTTGTGGAGTAGAATGTTGATGTTTGTATGTAAACCGTGTGAAAACAACACGGACTTGACCTGGCCTCACGTATGTTTTGGTTCTCTTGTAGCGGAGCTCCGCAGAACTGACAGCACGAACAATCTCGCTCAGCGCTGAGGCATTACGGCAAGAACCGGCAGTCGCCTTGCAAGCAATTCTGCAGTAACACTCTGAGCTAAGTGCTGTCTCAATTTCTACCTATTGGGCGAGTAGTAGGGCTGCGGGGGGGAGGCCACAAAGGTTCAGATTGTGCTTGGGAGATACCAACCCAGGAAATGCTTGATTAGGGGCGTGATGGAAACGCTCATGTATATGGTTTTATGTTAATGCTCATATACGGTGTCTAAGCTTGAGGTTTTTGGGAGCACGAGTGTGAGAAGGTGTACCTCGAACTCAGGAGCTCCAGCAGGGAACATCAAGGTGAACCTTTCCCCAGTCCCCTTACCCAATCCAAAACCACTCCCTTACCCACTTCCCGGTTACCCTAATTCCCCTTACCTATCCAATCCAGCGGACCCTAACCCTCTTTCCCCGGCGGGTCGCGGTGGCCTGTGTTTCCTAACAAGCCAGGCACCAAGACCCAACGGGGAGGTAGCTGTACGTGCTGCCTCCGCGCAAGACGGCGAGCCTGACAGTAGCGCAAGCCCACGTATCTTCAAGCGCCTGGGTAGCACGTCACCATGGAAGAGGTTTTAGCAGCCTTGCAAGATTTAAAGGGGGAGTTACAGGCCACCCGCCAAGATTATGTGAATCTAGCAGGGCAAGTGCATACATTGACCTTGCAGAGCACTGCCCAAGCTACTCCTTTACCCCGGGATCACGTTCCTCCCACCCCAGTCTTGGTGCATGTATCTACCGAGCCACCAATACCATTGGCAGCCCCAGAAAGGTACCATGGGGACCCGCAATGTTATCATGCAGTGTCAGCTACACTTTATTACCAAACCCAACATATTTCGTAGCGCCCAGTCTCGCACTGCATTTGTAATATCATATCTGGGTGGGGATGCAGCTTCTTGGGCCACACCCTTGGTAACCAAAGACGATATAATATTATACAATTGGGATACCTTTCTGGAGGAGTTTGGCAAAATATTTAACCGCAAAGCAGCAACCTTGATTAAGGATAAAGAACTACTCACTCTGTGCCAGGGAGCCAAGGACTTAGTTACCTACGTAACCACGTTAATCGTTTAGCAGTAGAAACGGACTGGCCAGAGGAGAAGCGCTTGGCTTTATTCTACCAAGGGTTGCGGGAAGATATGAAGGACCTCATTGTGCAAGTAGACCCCCAGCCAGAGACCTGCTCTTCGATGATAGATCTTGCTTTACGATTGGATCAACGACAGAGCGAAAGAAGGCAGGATAGAAGGAAATGGGAACCCAGACCCGTAGCTCGATTTGACCAACACCTAAAGACTACCAAACCTGAGAAGCCAATCGATGAGCCTATGTAGATTGGAACAATTTGTGGGCCATTAACCAAGGAAGAAAAGGACAAGAGGCGTAGGGAAAAGCTCTGCCTATATTGCGTTAAGGGAGGACACTTTGTTAGGGAATTACCGCGAAACCTAAAGGGGAAAAGCCGGGAAACGAGAGCGCTCGCCAGTGAGGGTGGTCCAGGCGAGCCAAGCAGAAAACACCCCGAAGCTTTTGGCTAATACCAGTCACGTGCAAGTAGTCCATGTAACGATCCCAGGGCAAATTAGCTGGGGCACTCGACAGGTGCCAGTCTTACTGATGATTGACTCTGGGGCCACGGGCAATTTTATTTACCAGAACCTAGTAGAGAAATTAGAAATACCCCTCCTTGATAAGGAACGTCAGGAGGAAGTTAAGTCGGTAGACGGTTCGCCGCTTACTTCCGGTCTCATAACAAAACAAACTAGGTGGGTACATCTGGAATGCACCCCCGAGCATCACGAAGTCATCAGATTCGATGTCATTGCAGCGCCACAGTTTGGAATGATCTTGGGATTACCCTGGTTAAGGAAGCATAACCCAGACGTGAACTGGGCTCAAGGCTCGTTACGTTTCTCATCCAGCCATTGCTCGACGCATTGTCACCAAAACCCAGTTGTGGTCCCGGAAGTGCAACAGATGACTTGCATTACCGTGTAGTCGCATTTATGCCTTGACGGAATCAGAGAACAAACAGTTACGGAACTACATCGATACAAATTTAGCTAACGGTTTTATACGACACTCCATGTCACCAGTGTCATCACCGTTATTCTTCGTCCCCAAAAAGACCGGAGAATTAAGAACATGTATCGATTATAGAGCGATTAACCGAATGACCATAAAAAACCGATACCCGCTGCCCTTAATCCCTACCTTACTGGATCTGGTACGAAATGCTAAGATCTACACTAAGCTCGACCTACGAGGGGCCTACCATCTGGTGCGGGTGCGCGAGGGGGACGAGCGGAAGACCGCATTTAGAACCAAGTATGGGCTCTACGAATATCAGGTCATGCCATTCGGCCTCTGCAACGCACCCTCCGCCTTTCAGCACTTCTTGGATGAGGTTTTGCGGGGTTATTTGGATCTCTTCGCCACTGTCTACATAGATGATATTCTCGATTTATTCTCAAACCTTGGATGAGCATCAGGACCATGTAAAAGCCATTTTGCAGCGTTTAAGGGAGCACCAGTTGTACGCCAAGATCGAGAAGTGTGTGTTCCATCAAACTACAGTGGAATTTTTGGGATTCATTCTCTCCCCAGAAGGCGTAACCATGGACAAAGGCAAAGTGCGAACCATTATGGAATGGCCATCCCCCACGACTGTCAAAGACGTGCAAACAGTGCTGGGATTTGCCAACTTCTATCGGCGATTCATCAATGGGTTCGCAAACATGGTGCAGCCGATTACTCGTCTATTGAGGAAAGGTGTAACGTTTCAATGGGATGCCGCCGCTGAAGCCAGTTTTCTGGCCTTAAAGAAGGCCTTCACCACAGCTCTGGTTTTATTACATGCGGACCCGACTCGTCCTTACGTTGTCGAAACGGACGCCTCGAGATATGCTCTCGGGGCCATATTGTCCCAACGGGATAACACCGGTCACTTACATCCAGTGGCGTACTACTCTCGTACCTTGTTACCTGCGGAACGCAACTATGTAATTGCAGACAGGGAATTATTGGCTATTTAGGCGGCATTCGGTGAGTGGCGTCACTACCTGATGGGAGCTCAACACACTATAACAATTTTGACCGACCACAGAAACCTGCAATTCCTGAAATCAGCCAAAGCACTAAGCCCCCGTCAGTTACGTTGGGCCATGTACTTTGCCGACTTCGATTTCATAGTCACATACCGTCCAGGTGCAGAAAACAGGAAAGCTGACATCCTATCTCGTTACCCGGAATTGGAATCCAATTGCGAGAGGGAAGAACCAAAACCTATAGTACCACCAACACGCATCGTGGGTAGTGTGGTAGTAGATGACATGTTTGCAAATATCAGAAAAGCATTGACAGCTCGCGATTTGGCCCAGTGGAACGATCCTGACAAGAAGAAAACTGTAAAGGATGGACTACCTTTCTTCGGCACAGCTCTATATCTCCCCACGTCAGCAACTCGTCAACAAGCCATTGAGTGGTGTCACGATTCCCCATTTGTAGGACACCCCGGAGTAGCCAAGACTTATGAGCTGTTAACACGTCATTTTTGGTGGCCTCGGATGAAGCAGGATGTTCAACAATACCTACGTATGTGTGAATGTTGTTTGAGAAACAAGGCGGATCACCAAAAACCAGCCGGGTTACTACGCCCCTTGCCCACGCCGCCAATGCCTTGGCACCCAATATCTCTGGACTTCATAGTAGACCTACCAAGGTGCCATGGTTATACCACAGTGATGGTAGTTGTGGATTCACTAACTAAGCTGGCGCACTTCGTACCTTGTAAAGGGGTCCCCACGGCTCAGGCTTTGGTTCACCTTTTCCTCCAAAATATTGTCCGTCTACACGGCATACCCCTACATATTGTTTCGGATCGTGGGGCGCAATTTACATCACGCTTCTGGCAAGCTTTTTGCACCAATGCAGGTATGCAGTTGAAATTGTCTACCAGTTATCATCCCGAGACGGATGGGCAAACCGAACGGGTGAACCAAACACCGGAGCAATACATACGGTGTATGACATATGATAAAGAAAACTTGTGGGCAGACGTCATCTGGTTGGCGGAGCTGGCATATAACAACACCGTGCACGCATCTACCAAAGTATCTCCTTTTTACGGCACTTATGGCTTCCATCCGCGCTTTCAGCCAGTACCAGTGGTAACGAGTACAGAGGTACCGGCTGTTGCCTCGCTCAAGGAACATTTAGAAAAGGTCTGGCAGAGTATGATGGCTAATTTGAATGCAGCTAAAGCATCCTATAAAAAGTACGCTGATGCTAGCAGGGGACAAGCCCCGACATAACGAGTTGGGGATAGGGTGTGGTTGAACAAGCACAATCTGCACTTGGTAGGGCCCCGTAAATTCCAGCCCAGGTTTGTGGGTCCATTTCCTGTGGAAAAGATTCTCAATCCAGTTGCTGTCCACCTTACCTTACCAGCACAAATGAAGGTGCACCCGGTATTTCATGTGGCATTACTCAAAACAGCCCCAGCGTCCATCCGCCCAAAGAGACCTCCCCCAATAACTGTTGCCGGGGTTCCTGAGTTCGAGATAAAAGCAATTTTAGATTCACGTTTTCGCCTGGGACAATTGTATTATTTGGTGGACTGGTTGGGTTACGGGCCTGAGGAACGCTCCTGGGAACCAGCGTCTAATGTTCATGCTGCCCGACTAGTACGCAGGTTCCACAAAGATAATCCCGCTAAAGCAGGACCTGTTGGGAGGGGGAGTACTGTCAGGGCCACCACTGTAACCAAGGTGAATCTGTTGCATGGGAGGGAGCAACCTGGGCTCGGGACAAAGGTAATGGGACACAGGCAACCATATTTCAGGACTCTGTTGTGTCCTTATTGCAGGAAATGGGCTGGGGGCGGCAGAAAACGCTATCCGGCATCTAGACCGGTGAAAGACTACATTGCCCAGCATGCTCGCGGGTTCGCGAGCCAAAGAACTACTTGCCGGACCACGCCCGACTTTCAGCGCATGCGCGCGTTGCGCGCAAGGATCCCTGCTTGCGCTAATGGACACGGAGCAGAGAAGACGTCTCGGCAGAGGGCTCCTGCAGGCAGCGACTTGCGGGGCCACCCCCCGCCTGTGAGAACTGCAGGCCCCGCGCACCCAGACAGATAAGTGCTTCTCCTTCTCTGTGCATGCTTTCGCACAATCGATCAATGTGGATCGCTTGCCAACAGTAAATCGAGACCAGTGTATGTAGAGGCCCTCGTGGGGAATACTCCCTTGGCAATCAGGCGCGCGTACGTGCCGGACAGCTGGGGAAAGCTTGGGCACGCGACGTGGTGTGGCAAGACTTGGTTGCAGACCTTTTACGAGCACCCGTAACGCCGAGTGAAGTAACTCGGCGTCTTGTGGAGTAGAATGTTGATGTTTGTATGTAAACCGTGTGAAAACAACACGGACTTGACCTGGCCTCACGTATGTTTTGGTTCTCTTGTAGCGGAGCGCCGCAGAACTGACAGCACGAACAATCTCGCTCAGCGCTGGGACGGCGAGCCTGACAAGCTCTTTCCTGCTACATCGCAAAAGAGAAGAGGAAAAATCAAACCCGCACAACAAAATATTTGTGTATTGCCGGCCCGTGACCGTCTTCAAGAATGCCACACTATACATTTTCTAGTGATACCTGACGGTTTGTAGCACTATATAAATGCTAAATTATTATGCCGCCCCATTCCCTGCCTTATCCGAGCATTGTCCTGGTGGTGGAGGATTTGAGGGCAGAAAACATTCCAGGCCCAGCCAGGGCAGTGCTACGTCCATCTCAGCCAAGCCGAGCGCCAATCGTGCTGCGTGGCTACTAGTCCCTGCTGCATCGATGCGTGGGCCACGCAGCACGGACAGTGCAACTACTAGGCACTGCATTCCAGGCCCAGGGCAGTCCTAGGTCCTCCTTGGCCTGGAGCACTGTCCTGGCCTGGGCTCCTGCAGGGGGATTGGGGAATGATGAAAGTTTAGCACACAAGTAAAATTACACTTACCGGCTAACTGGTGGTGACTGGCCTGGTCTTTGGAGGCACGGCTCATGATGGGAGAAGCCAAACACTCACCACACGATTGTGACGCACCCTGAGTCACCGTCCACCCCACTCGGCCACTCCCACACTCAAATGTCATTGGCTGGGAAACAGCCAATGACATTCTGTATCTACGCACCAAGCGCTAGAGATACAGTCTGACTGTCAAAGGGGAATCTCTTGCGCTGTTTGCGTATATATTATTACTGGCGGGGCCAGAACTCAAGCGCCCCGCCAGCATCCTAGATTAAATGTGCTTACGTAAAGTGCGTGGAGCTTTGAGCTCCACGCACTTTACTATAGGAAAAAGCTGCGTAAAACGGGACGCGCCCCGCTGTTGCAGCCTGCCCTGACGGTCACAAGTTAAGTACACAGCTGAAGCTGCTCACAGCTGACTGAGCCTCACACGACGAGTCACGACTGTATTTGGTACCGTATTTCACTTTTATTGGGATCATTGGAATTGGATTTAGTTCCACTGTTACAACTTAAAATATTATTTATGCATTTGCCTTGGTGGGGGCCCTGGGGAGTGCCCGCCCGCCCTATGAAAGCGGCCGCCACTGGTCACAGGGGCCATAGTACATAAAGAGGTTGGCACTTTTTTGCAAATCCTTGTAAAAAAACGCTGGGCACTGCCGTACTATCATCGTTCGCTGTGGGACCTCTTTTTTTCTCAATTCTGATCCAATATGTAATACTATCTCGAATATTACTTCATCATCTGATGGATAATCTCTAAACATATCCTCGTCTGTGACGTCAGTTAATCTATACCTTTCCCCAATGGCAATCAATGTTCTCCATGGTCTTCCCTTGTCATCCTGTTCCTTCGAGCATGGCCAATTCCCCCGCGCTATGGCTGCATCTAACCTCAGGGGAATAATCTGTCCCCCCTCTTTGTCCATACGTACCTGTGGCCTGAACAGGAACTCATCAGAAATTCTCATAATCTTTCCTACTAAGCCGGACATCCATGTCAATAAAATGTGCACCCCCTAAAGAAACAGATCCACCTCACTGATGAGGCCCAACAAGGCTGAAAAACATGTATGGGGTTGGTGTTGGTACTCTTGCTCAGAAGAGAATTGCCATAGCATTTTCGGTGCTGGACTGCACATGTGGGCGGGACAACGAATGATATGTGAATGGTTATTTCCCATCTGCGAAAAGTACAGTGAGCAAAAAGCGATGGCTGCGAACTCTCAAAGTGAGAAAAAAACCACAGAACAGGTTATCATGCCATGCTCTTTCTGGAGATGGGCGTCTGCTACCTTTTTTGAAAAATGCTTCCAAGGAACTTGGAGTTGGTCACCCTGAATTACCCGAGGGAACCCAGACGTGGACTCCCTGCTCACTGTGCTCAGAGAGGTACAGCTCCACCTCACTGATGAGGCCCAACAAGGCTGAAACACGTGTATGGTGTTGCTGTTGGTAGTCTTGTTCAGCAGGGAATTGCCATAGCATTTTCGGTGCTGGACTGACCATGTTACTGACCATGTTGGCGGGACAAAGACCGATATGCAAATGTATATTTCCCATCTGTGAAAGGTACAGTGAGCAAAATGCAATGGCTCCAAACTCTAAAAGTGGGAAAAACAGAACAGGTTATTATGCCATGTTCTTTCTGGAGAGGGGCACATGCTACCTTTTTTGATAAACCATAAAGAAATACTTCTGACTCTAAAGGCATTCCTTACAAAGCCACTTTCCCTGTAAACGCCAATATAAATTTGGCCACATTTAGATAATGTATCCCTGGAGTGGAACACACTATGCCTTCATCAGTAAAAGAAATCGTCATATTTAACCTCGTCATTAAATCACGGCCCATAATATTAACCGGTGTCTGTCTTGAAAACAATAATGGAACAGACATGTCACACTCCTCTTTAGAGACTGGTAATTCATTAGTAAAAGGAATACTGTAGCTCCAGAGAAGCCGTGCGCATTCATGGCATTTCCCAATAATGGATATTTTCCCTCTCGTATACATGAGTGAGTTGCGCCCGTGTCTACTAAAAAGATTTTCCTCCTATGGTAACATCAACCCTTGATTATTTTTGGGGGTCCGGTGTTACCGATAGTACTGAACACATCAAGTCGTCCTGTGAGCTGTCCTATTGTGGAAAAATGCTTATCCCAGTACCCGTAAAAGGAACAGGGCTTAATCCCACCACAGTGACACCCCCACTCTAGGAGTCAAAAATTGTCCTGTGTTTGCATTCTGCTGTATCTGCATGGTGCATGCTGTGACTGCCCTTGCGGCGGATTCAATGGTTCTTGCTGTGATTGCAATGCCTGTTGCATTTGCAGCACTTGTGCTTGATACACTGGCCCTCATTGCGACCCTGGCGGAAAGCAACTGACCTGACCGCCATAGCGTAAATAGCGTTTCCGCCATTGCACGACGGAGTAAAGTGCGGCTAATTCTGACCCATCGGGCACGAGCACTGCGCCTTGGCGGAAGTGCAAAGTCCGCGATGGCGGAAATGTCCCCAAAACGCCCCTCACCGCCGTCGTACGGCGACCTAGGTGCAATTCCGCCACCGATCATAGCGGTCACCGTAATGAGCGGCAATCGGAAAATACGGTGACCGTAAATATACGGAAACGGAAGCAAAAACATGGTCCCGGAACGGGAAACAGCACGCCGTACACCTATAAAATCAGAATTTCCACACAACCATTAAAAATACTACCCTGAGAGACATCCCAACCCGTCATCCACCCTAGTGAAACCAAAACAATGGGAAAAGTAGCGAAAAAAGCGTGCGACCGCAAGCGGCAGGTCCACTTCTCCCGTGAGGAACTCACGGTGCTCACAGAGACCCTCCAGGAGAATGCTGCCGTCGTCTTCTCGACGCAAATGACCAGGACGGCACTTGCGAACAAGAAGGCCATATGGGCCCTGGTGGCACAGCGGGTAAGTGCGGTGGGGACCGCACCCCGCAACCCACAGCAATGCAGAAAGCGATGGGACGACTTGCGGATACGCGTACGGAGCATACTATCCGCCAACCGTAACATTGCCACAGCTACCGGGGGAGGATCGGAATCACCCATCAAGTTGACCCCCTGGGAAGAAATCTGTGCCTCCACCATTGGAATGGAGACCATAGAGGTAGTCGGAGGGATGGAGAAAGGAGTGCAGACATCCGAAGAATCAGGTAGGTGTCCCAAATAAAACAATGCTAAAACCACAATGTCCAATCATGTGAAGTACCATGTGTCCACATAGTGCAACAGAAACACATGTCCAGGAGAACGTCCACTTACATTGGCCTGATAGCGCACATTAAAAGTCAAATTAAATAAATAAATAATTAAAATTCCTAAAAACACCCTCTACACGTGCAGCAGGCACCCCCTAACTGCAGGCTGCAATACAACTGCACCCTCAATCCACACAAAAATGAAATCACTTCCAAGGCCCTGACCCAAATCACCCTCAGGTACCACCCCAATGCATGTGATACATTGCCATTCCAATTTCCACAGACCCATAAATAACGCTCGCCCTCCTTTACTCCACCACAGGGTCCGATTCAAACGACGAGCTCCAGGACACCCCTACCAGCACACCTGCAAAGAGGGCCAAGACCAACGGCCAAAGACCCTCCACCTCAGCTGCACGGATCAAGACACGGCAGCAGCACAAATCAAGTGGCAGCACACAGGAGGGGACTTCAACAGGCACCACAGCAGCCAGCATGGCCACAACAACACCACCACAGGCCCCCCCAATGGATGCCACAGAAGGCACTGCTTCTGGTGGCAGCAGCACCATAGGTGACACTGCATTAATGGCAGCATGCTCCGACACAGAAAACGGTGATGTCGATGTACGATCCATCCATGACCTGTCTCAATCCCCCTGTTTGTTTCATCCCGTACACCATGAGGATACCACGCCGGGGCACTCACAAGACGACGACTGGCCATCCCCCACAAGCCCTGTGTCAAGGCAACATGAGGTGATCAGCCCCTCTGTGACACCACCGCAAATGGCCATGGCCCAGCAGAGGCAACAGTCCCTCGACCAGGTGATCGTGCAACAGCAGCAACTGGCCACGCTCCTCAAGGACCATGCTGATGAATGTGGGGGTACCAAGGCAGCCATAGAAACATGTACACAGACACTAAGGGCAGAAATGGAGAGAAGCACCGAGAGCCTGAGAGTACAAATGGAGAGAAGCACCGAGAGCCTGAGAGTACAAATGGAGAGAAGCACCGAGAGCCTGAGAGTACAAATGGAGAGAAGCGCCGAGAGCCTGAGGGGGGAACTGCATGCGACGTCCAAAGACGTATGTGCTGAACTTGCCACTGTGCGCCGTGTGCTCACTGAGCTCTCACAAACCCTTAGGGACATGCATGGACGTGAGCAGGCAGAGACATCATCCGTTGCAAGTTCCGTCCAGGGCAGCCCCCAACGTAGATCTGGGAGGAACCTGCGCTCCACAGGCAGGGGTGCCCCTGATACCCGGAGAGGGGGCTTGCAATAGCGTCTGCCCACTGACAATGAGCATCCTTGGACACTGGTGTTTGGGGGGGAGGTAGGAGGGTGGAGGGGGTGTGTTGGGCTTACTTGGGTGGCGGGTCGATGGGGTGTGTAACACAATTTCACATATGCTATAAACATTTCACAATCATCCAATGAGATGTGTGGACATTGATCTTTGTGTACGAGGCCATTATAGGCGTACAGTCCATATTGTGCATGTTCCAGACACACACAGTGCCACAAGTCCTGTGTCCATGTATCAGCCACCAGGCGTGAGTGCTAGAAGCATGAATCTATGATAATCTGACGAATTTCACGGCCCTCCTGTGCCTCGCGGACTCCTTGAGGTGCTGCCACATCCCCACCCACATCATGACCATATTCAGGTGCTTGCAGTTCTGCGTCAGGGGGCATGGGCACATTTCGACGTATGCACATGTTGTGTAGCATGACACATGCCATGACCATCTTTGCAACCTTCTCATGGCGGTACAGGAGTGCCCCGCCAGACCTGCTGAGGCAGCGGAAACGACCCTTCAGTAGGCCGAATGCCTGTTCTATGACTACACGGGTACGTGAGTGGGCATGGTTGTAGTCCTCCTCATGCTGGTTCTGTGGGTTCCGGAGTGGTGTAAGGAGCCATCTCTTCAGTGGATACCCGGCATCACCTGTATGTGGACAATAAAGGATGTTTGAGGAATGCCATTGCTACGTAAGCACCCCCCCCCTTCCAGCCAGGTCATTGCTGCATCACATACCCCACATTATCATGCATGAAATGAGACTCACCGAGTAGCCAGGATCTGTTCCCTGCATGTCGCTCCATGTAGCGTGGTATTGTAGAGTTCCCTAAGACCATGGAATCATGGGTTGATCCAGGAAGTCGGGCACAACAATGTGTAATGATCCTGTTTGAGTCACACACCATTTGTACATTAAGAGAATGATATTGTTTTCGGTTGCGGTACTGGGCCTCCATGGCATGTGGGACAACCAATTCCACATGGGTGCAGTCGATGGCACCAATGCAACCCGGTATGCCGGCAAGTGCATGGAATCCCACTTTTGTGTTCGTAATATCCTGCTCCGAGCGTGGTAGAGAGATGTAGTCGTCTGCGTGCTTCAGGAGGGCATCGAGCACTTGCAATAGTGTCCGTGACAACAGTGGCTGTGAAATGCCATGCAACTGTCCGACTGTGTGCTGGTAGGTGCCTGTGGCCAGGAAGTGGAGTACAGACACCACCTACAGTAGGGGTGGGATGGCGGTTGGGCTATCTATCATGCTGACAAGGTCAGCGTGTGTCATGTCCACAATGGCGGTTATGGTGTCCCGGTCCAAACGGTAGAGGGTGTGGATCTGCTCATCAGTGAGGTTGAACGGATGTGCTCGGAGGCGTGGGATTGCGGGCTGCCTGCGTGGTGGTAGTGGCTGTGCTGGTGGGCCTTGCTGGCCCTGCCTTGCCCTCCTCCTCCTCCTGCGTCTCCTCTGTGCGGCCGGTTGTTGTAGTAGTTGGTGTTCGTCTTCTTCTTGAAGTTGGAGTACTTGCAGTGCTATCAGGTCCCCCAGGGCCAACATCGCTAGTCCTGCCGGTAGCATTTTGGAGTGGGTGTGGTTGTGGGAGGGGGTTGGGTGTGCAATTTATGTGTTTTCAAGCTGTATAGCCTCCACCTGTGGTGATTCATTCCACCTGTGCAAGCTGCAATCCCCTTTGGGCGAGCACGTCCCGCACACAACGCTGCAATTCGACGCATGGCATCTTGCTATTACAATCATGTATTTCATCCCGATGGCAGTGAGATATTGCTTCATATGTTAATTCTGCTATGGTCCCATTGTTTCACATACTATCTTTGCAGTCGGGAACAAACTTGTGAAGGGTCAGTGGAATGTAGTACTCGATTAACGGTGGACCCTCATGCAGCACTGTACCGCGGTTCACCGACGGGCGGGGCGTCCCATTTGTGAGTGAAGCCAGTTGCCATTTTCACACACTGCTGCACTAAATGGATGGATTTGTGATTTCAAGCGGTCACAGATGCCTTTTCGACGTGATGTTGCAAATTAGGAATTCGAAGGACAGCGCTTTCGGTTTCCAGCTAGCGGCGAGGAGACGCCTACAGGTCTGACTGCAGATATAAAGTTCTATTGTTTAATGTCCTTGGGACAGGGGCCATGGCGAGAATGCAATGATTGATATGAATAGTATGGGATGCGCAATAGCGTAGTGGAGGATAAGGCAGGACGTTCGTAAATACATGTTACTTCACAACACTAGAATTCCGGCCTGGAGCACAGTGGATTTTGCAGACTGCATTAAGCACAGACTCAATGGAAATTTCAAATGTTATGTGAGAAAATAATCAGGCGTTTTTATACCGGGATGAGGGAATGATGTATGGATGCATGGACAGATGATTTAATAGAGAGTCTGCCATGTACATGGCTTTTTGGAATCTATCAACTTCCCCTGCGCTATGTGATGCAGGGCTGCCATAGTGGGACCATCGTCTATCTGCCCTTGTTAAACCCTCCCTGTCTCGACGCGCCTTCAAACACTTGTGTCTATGCACGTTACTAATCCCATCTAATGGATTCTGTTTTAACAGACGCATGCACACAAACACTCGTTTGTAATAGTGTTTTCACCTCGATTTATATAGTTATGATTCGCAAGTGATTTTTGGGTGCGAATAATCCTTTTGAGTGGGCTAGCATGCATATGGCTGTGGATTTAGTGTGATCTTTGAAGTGAGTAATTCAAATGGAGTTCAGATGCCCATACTATTCTTTTTCGTTTCATTTGGGTGACAGGTATCTCCTCCCCTTTTGCCGCTGCCATCTGTATGCCACTCCTGCAGATGGCTTTTACTCCCGACACCTGCTGCTTCGTGTTAATCAGTGGAGCACCATTACGATCTTATGGGACGATCGCCAATGGCCCACATGCCCTTACGCAGTACTAGTGGCTAGGAGCAACATTTCGACCTTTCAGCTGGACTAGTGCCTACCTAATGGGACGGCCCTGCGGTTCTAGGCGCTTCCATGTTGCCTTTGTGAACGTGAATGTAGCCCCTGTGTACCATGGAGGAACAGGGCGTCACACAAGAAGAAGCTGGTCATTTATTGCGGATGCAGCACACCATTATGAGATATGATTTGGAGTTCATGACCTAATAGCTGTATGGGCCGGGTGTTTTGTTGTGCATTAAATTTTGATTATGATATTGACCGTGTAGCGTTATTCTTTGCAAGTAATGTAGCATATTCCTATTTGTGGAGCGATGTATTGTGAGGAGATCTGCTTTGGGTTCCGGCTTCTGAGTATAGTTGCGTGGTACTGTACTGGGCACGTTTGCCTACGAAGGCCAGTAAGGTCAGGGATAGGGGCTGCAATTATGTCTGTTTTGATGATGTCATGCTCATGGGAGGGGGATTAGCTTTTGTGTAACAGATGCCGGTCAGCCAGGTGGATTGGTGGAATGATGTGATTTTCAGAATATGGCTGGTCACAGGTGCCTGTGTTTGCGTGCGTTTCTTGGAGGGAGACTGAGGTCATGTCCATTGGAATAGCTTCTGTATTCGTGCCATCTGTGCCCTGCTGCTCCCATTGGCCCCTCTTGAGATGTGCCTGGCTGCTCAGTCACTCTGCCAACTTGTGTGGTACATGCTTATGCTGATGGTTGGTTTGTTTACTGGCAGGAGTACAGGGCTGGTGCAGTCTCACTCAGGATACTGCTTTGTATGTTGCTTTACACTGGTGTCAAGCGATGGGGGGCCTGTTTTTGTTTGTCTCGGTTTTCAGTTCATGTTGCTGTACTTGAAGCTTCACATGCCTGTGCTGCATCAGTACGGCAATGGTGCCATGGCTAATATGGAAGGCCACTCACAAGGCACTTGGAGCCCCTACATTCATTTGTTCGTTGGCATGCATGGGTGACTTGTACATTTCACTGGTTGCATTGTGTGACTTCATTGCACCTACGAGGAGTTGTGCAATGTGGCCAGGGAGTGGTGTACAGGCACTCAGTAGGGCCTTTTACGGTTGGTTTGCGATGCCGTACTTCTCACCATGGCGGAATGGTACTTTCCGCCATGCTTGATGGCGTTAGGTACATGTCCGCTAGGGTCAGAATTCCCGTACCGTTGCGCCATGGTGGTAATTACGGTTTCGCATGGCGCGCGTGCGCGTACTTGGTGCAGTTAGCGTTGGCGTTCACTACGGTGTCGCTAATGGCATCGTACTTTACGGTGACGGGTCATAATCGCACCGAGCGGTATTCGATGGCGGTATTGCATTTCCGCCATCGTTATTCGATTTCCGCCAGGGTCGTAAGGAGGGCCACTGTCTGATCTTGGGCAAACACGTCCCTATTTTGTGAGCTGTATGCTGGAGGATAAACTGTCCCCCCTCTTAGGAATTGCCCATTCTGTATATACCCTTGGCTCCCACATGATCGCACAATGTGCCCTGTCATTCCACATGTCCATCATACAAGAGGAGCTCTTCTGACTAGCCCCCCCTTGATTAAATCCTCCTTGCACATTCTGGTTATCATTCTGCATATTCTGAAACCCACCTTGGTTATTTTGAAAACCTGCCTGATTATTCTGGAAACCTCCCCTTACCCCATTCCATCCTGGGTCCATCTGGTGTTGATTATTCTTCTGCAAGGTACCCACTGCTTGCTGCGTTCCCGGTCCCTCTCTGCTTGTCAGTACCACCCCTTCTATGGCGTACTTTGACAATTTCTTCTGAACTAACTTAGCTTCCTCAGGTTTTCTAGCATCTTCCTTCTTCTTATTTTTCTCTTGGAACAGGCGGCAGTTATGTGCGATAGTCAACTGTCTCTCTGCCCATGCCTTTGCTTCAATTCCCACCAGTTTCTTAAACTGACTCTGTACCTGTTCAGGCAATCCCTGACACAAAATATGGTAAAATACTGGCACTGATTTCCCCCACGGTTCCCTCATTTCCAAAGTCCACTATTCCTGAATACTTTGAATGTAAGCAAGCAGATCTTCATCATCGTTCATCTTACGCGCCATAATTGCACCCATATTCGACATATCAGGATACTGTACCCTGAGTGCCCTCCAGACGTCTGCTCTACAATTATTAAATGGCGCTCCATCATGAGCTGTATTCTGTGCTGTGACACTTGAGTAACCTGCTCTCGTCCAAATGTCATAAGCCCTTTCCCCAGGAATAGCTGTTAGGAGACCCTTAATGTCCCCTATTGCCAAAATATTTCCTTCTGTCATCTTTTCTAGCTCATGAATCCATTTTCCCACCGCAGCCGTTAAACTAGGGAATTTGCATCTTAAATTATCCTTCTCCATCTGTGGCCAAGGGATATATTGCGGTCTGGCCCCTTGTTTCTCCAATAAAGGGAACTGCGTGAACCCAAATCTGCAATCGGCTCCCATCGTCTGCCTGTCCATATTGGAGACAATGTTTCCTGATTGCCTTCTACCCGGCAATGACCTTAGTCTGTTCACATATGGTGATGTCTCTCCCTTCTCACTATAAGATCGTCCTTCAGGTCACTCTGGGTATGCCATGGGATCTGGCATCCTATCCTAAGACTGTTCTATATCAGGCCATCTCACTTCCTTGTCTGTCTGCAGACCTCCCTCGGGACAGCATGTACTTTCTCCATCCTCCCCACAGAAGGTTTCTCTGTCTGACATATCTAGTCCCCAAGCAGTATTACTCTCATCTCTTCCATCCCTATTTAAGGTCCGCCTGTCTAAGGACAAAGCTCTATGCTCGAGAAGGAATGGGCTTCCTTTTTTGCCTTGCGAATGGCCGACTGTATATCGATCTCCTTTTCCTCTGCTTCCCCATTCACCACTTGTCCTCATATCTTGATAGGCTTTTTCAATCCTATCTCCAATACTTCCTATCTCGAAATTCTCATCTAGTGTAACTTTAGATAGCCCTGGCGCTGCTCCCTGAAATGGGAGGAACTCCTCTAGGGTTATCCTGGATGGCCCAGCCGTTACTCCCTGAGACGGGAAGAACTTCTCTATCTGACTCCATGATATTACTGGACTTGACTCCATTAACTCTTTCTGAATGAGATCAATATCGCTCTCCCTTTGTCCTCTTTTCCGCTCCATTTCTTTGTCTAATTCCCTTCGCTTTCTCGCTTCCCATCTAACACTTTCCTCTTCTTGTCTTTTCCCTTCTCTCATTTGCTCTACGCACTTCTTCTTCCCTTGTCTTTGCATTCTTTTATCCCGTAATCTCTGTGCTTCCTCCTCTTCTCTTTTCTTTTCCTGCATATCTCATTCTTCGATTGAACTCTGCCTGTTGTTATACTTCCTTTGTTTCTCTGCCCTTTCTTCCTTCTTTTGCTGCTCTTCTTGATACATCTGTTCTCGCCTCTGTCTATTCTTTCTCTTATATTCATCCTCCTTCAGTCGTTTGTCTCATTCCCTGTCTTTTCTATACTATTTGTCTTGATCTTCCCTTTGCCTAACTTCCTCGACACTTTTACCATCGAGCTTGAGCAATATCTGTCCACCCATCCATTCGTTCTGTACGAGTGTTACCTAATTAGCCCTATCCTTTTCCCCTTTTCATCTCTTAATCTCCTGTTCTACATCTAGGGTCCCATTCGGTCGTTCACTTTTCTCCTCTTTGTCTTGTGAGACCTTAACAATTTTCTCTTTTCTCTTACTTTCCTCTGTACTATCATCATTGCTATAAGCAAGTGGTTCATTTATCGGATTACTATATCCTGTAACCACTTTTAGTTCCCTTAATGGATACAATCCTTCATCTTATGGACTATCGCCATTTACTTTGGATAAAGGAAGGGGAGCAGAAGGCTCAGCACCTTCCTCCCTGCACTGATTAAGCATCCAGTCCTCAGAAGGCTGGTCTTCTCGTTCCTCCTGGTACATCTTCCAGAGCTCTAAACTAGCTAGCCTTTTCTCCAAAATCTTTCCCGTGTATGCAGCATGCAAGTATGTGGTCATGTGTAGCAAAACTGCCTTTGACAGCAATCCCCCTTGTGGCCATGGCATGAACATTTTATCTGCTGTGCCCTTTACCCATTCCGCACTATACTGTTTGAGCTTGAGTGCACTTTTTGGCAGTGTTTTGCACAGGTGCATCAGCAGAGTAACATCCCCCATTGTGACAAGTCTCAATTGACTGTGGATACTATCGGTTGATTTACACAGAATACATTTCAGAAAAATAACAAATATGAGCGTGCACCACCCTCGCTGATCAAAACCTCTATTTCTCAATTATTGCAATGTACCTGTTCAGTTGTGGTCGACAATGACTAAAAAGATAAATAACGCTGTATCTCTACTGTAACATCACAATTAAATTTTTGTCGCTCTTTGACACTTCTTTTCAATTTTAAAATACACAAACAGACTAGTCGACTTTACATGTATCTCATCATGATGCTCTTTTTCTCTCAGCCCCTAAAATACCTTGATTGGAGCTTGAGGCATCCCCTCTCATAAACCTGTTTATGTGCCGCCTAAGTACCCACTTGGGTTTTGAAATGACTCCTTCTAAAACTCCTTGAGCTAGGACACTGGGCTTTTTGACGCTTCTTGTCATACATCTCTGATGTTCCTTGTCATATATTAATCAACCCACATTACTTTTCTTTTGCCACTATCCCCATTCCCTTATTTTGCCAGTCCCTTCAATCTACTCACCATCCGTATTTCAACTCAAGATCCTCAGGATTGTCCCCTCCTCCAATCAGCCACCGTCGCCTTTGGTCTGCTCAGCCAGCGCCTGTGGAAACCAGGAGGGATTTCGTGAAAGAGGGACCCGTCCCACCTATATCGATTTTCTTGCAAGAGTTCTATATCGGCCACTCTCCACAGGAACCTTCAAATCCTCTGGCTAAATGTCTGAGGATGTCCGATTTCCGAAAACACTAAAAGCCTACTAACCAACAAACCTGAACCATCCTCTTTCTGCTGCCAAATGAACCCGTTGGCACTTTCAGATGATGTAACAGTATCTGAGATGGATGGGGATGCAGATCTTACTCATACATCAATAATCAGACCGACTCAGGAAGTTGGCAAAACAGAACTGTTTTAATTGCAATTGTCTAAAACAGGGAGTACCAAAGGCATCAACAGATACCACACAGTCATAAGTTCCTCTCAACTATTTTCATGAAAAAACACATATTTATAACAGAAATTCATGCCATACGTGGCAAAATAAGAAAACCAACTAAGGTTTGTGATAGGCTTAAAGGGAACATCTAAATGTACCTTCTATTGGGGATTGGACTGTGATTGGGTCTCTAAATTCAGGTGGATAGCTATGCCCACCCCTACTGCAAGTCATCTTCAGTGTCATACTAAAACACAACATTTCATTGGCTTCTCAAACTATAGGGCTCTTTGCTAAGTGGCCCTCTACAATTGGTTGGCACGCTTGTATCCTTTTTGAATATTCCACTCGCTGACAGCACACAAGCTGGTACCCCAGGTGCTGGAGGGCTGGCTTGGTTATGACTCCTCACCCAATTAGCCCAACATCTATCATCACTCCTGCTGTCTGCCATTGAATTAGTGCTTTGAACTTGGCCTTGCAAAGGATCATAGTGCCTGAGAATAAAAGGGAGTGTGAGCATGGCCTTATCTTCTGGTCTTGGTGTAGCTCGCTCCAAGTCTATTTCCAACTTGACCATGTGACAAGAGACCAGGTTTTGAGCTCCTTTGTTGCGTTTAATACTATTAAATGAACAAAACATGGCACTTCAAGTGCTTTTCCATTACACCTCAACAGGAGCTCGGCTAGCTTTGCACGTTTATTGTATCGCCTCAAATAGAAAACCAGGATCTTGGCGGCCCCCATTCTTGACACTGGGCCAGGAAAGCCTTCTCGCATCTTCCTTCGCCGTCAGCTGTTTTATTCTACTGCACCACACTTTTAGCCCTTCTAGTCATGGAGTCCACGGGGCGGAGTGACAAGTGGAGAAGAAAGTGGTCATTTGTGGTCAGTCGAGGTCGGAAGAGGGCACGAGAGACAGCTTCATCGACCCATCGACCCCAGTGACTTCCATGGGAAAGCAGAACTTTGTACCATCCAGGTAAGGAGGAGTATGTGGAAGGGAGACTGTCAGGAATCTTCCCTTTGATCCCTTTTAAACTTTTGTAAACAACTCCACTACTAGCCAACCCCTGCTGAATACGGCTCTCTACAGAGCCCGTTGAGTATTGAGTTATCCTGCTTTTGTTTGCTTTTATTTGCTGTACTTGGATATTATTCATACCATTTATTGATTAACTGTTGAACAAGTGAGACTGTCATCGGATACCCGGCACCTGATTGCGAACGGGCGGTCCTGTGAACTATACTAACTTGATTACTTAGCAAAATCATAACACAAAAAGGGTACTGAGTACATGCCGCAGGGTGCTGGGCATAGGGCAGTCATGTCACAGAAGTTTTTTTGTAGGTCTGTCCCTGCGGCTCCTGCCCCGGTGTGAAGAGGGAGTTGCTATTCGGAGGAGGGGGTGCATAAGTCAAACCTTAAAGTGTAGGGTGGAATAACCCTTTCGCCAATTCCAGTCATCATTGCCTGGCCTGAGTTGTATCAGGAGTGAGTTAGACAACTCTCCGCTTGGCCGGGTGAAAAAGGGAATTGGTGTGCGTCTTGGATTATTAACATTAACCAGTTTGCCTGCAGGAAGGAGATCTTTTGATTAAAGATTTTCCTAGTGTGACCTTATTGACTTCTGACCTTGAAGGTCCAATTTCTGTCACTCTGGGTGAGACTCAAGGCTGCGGGTTTAGGGATTTTTACCCAAGTTTTGGTGTGATCAGCTAATCCGTAGCTGCCAATCAAGTTTTTTTGTAAGATCAAGGTCATTCCCATTGATTTTTAGACTTGGGGACTGCGGGCCAGTGGCCTTTGACCCAAGTGAAGGTATCTCCTCTCACACCTTATCCAAATGTATGCCCTACGCAGTTCCGTACAGGGAGTACAAAACAGCCGGAACAATCAGCCTAACATCACTGAAGGTGGCAGGAAGACGAAAGGCCCGGAGAGGGGGAGGCCAAGTTCAAGTTTGTTCAAGCCCTATAAGTTGGGTGGAGGGATCTTTCTTCCTCTGCCGAGTGTCTATCCAGCTGACGACTGGGTCAGGCATTCGTAAAAACCCAGAAGAACCTGGGTATCAAGGAGGGGAGTCGACCCCACGAAACCATCCTATTCGACGCTTTTTCAAGGAAATTTGGATTACACTCTATGGGTGACCACCATGAAAAAGGTAATGTCCAACCATTTAGCCGCTCCTACAGAGGTACCATTGAAAAACGTTACTAATGAAATGTCAAATCAAGGGGAGAATCCAGTCCAGTTTGTGGACCTCCAAATTCATTCTACTATTAACCTTAGTGAACTGAGAGATGAGGATTTGCTGGAATTGGAAATGGCAGCATCAGGTAATGTGCCATCCGAGGGACTGACTAGGGGTGAAGGAATAGAGCTGACTTGTGGTAAAGATCTCCCCACCCCCAAAAAAAAAAACATACATTCGTCACCTAATATGCAGTCTAATACCATCTTGCAATCAGCGAATACACCACAGGAACTGGCAGCCTCCACTATAACGGCCTTAAACTTTGTCCTAACATCTCTGGCCAACGTCTTTGAAAATTTAAAGATGGAGGTCCAACAACATACAGGTATTTTATTGGAGGTCTCAAAAGATCTGGAACTAAATGAAATAACTATGGTGGCTTTAAAATCTGCCGTCAATGAGTCGATGGGGGAACCCATGACAGATCTCCAAAAAGAAGTCAAAACCCAATCAGCAAAATGGATCATCTGACAGTTCTCTGTGGAGATCTAATGAAGATGTCGAAGACCATGTCGGAGAAACTCAATCATTTTAATTGAATGCATGAGGATCGAGAGCAAGGCCCCTCCCAAAAAACTTTTACAGAATCCCTAATACAGGATACTCCCCTGTCTGCATCAGTAATGGAGGAGTTCTTGAGATTGGCCCTCATGGCGGACAGTGAAGGTCTACTTGAAGACGTGGAACAGGACCGGATAATAAATATATCATCAGCTAACTCCGATGTGAATGCTCACCGGAGGAAGAAATTGAATGGAAAGATGAAAAAGAAGAGACAAAGAAGGGCTGGAGCAGCAACTGAAGCTTGCAGCTAGCCGAACAATCAAGGCAAGCAGAAAAAGAAGCATCAGACAGCAGAAACAAACCAATTCCTGAAAAAGTCAAAAGAGGGCCTGAAAAAGGATGAAAAACTCCAGATAGAGAGTGTACCCAAAAGTGGTCAAGGGAAGAACTCCTAGAAGACATCTAAATCAAAAAGTCAAAGAAAGAATCAGGATCCAACGGAAAAAGAAGAAATAGTGGGAAAACTAACTGTGGGAAGCCAAACGGAGACGATTGAGCCGCCAAAGAAAATTGCTCCCATATTCCTACTAGCCAAACGCAAAGGCAAACCTGTAAACCTCTCAGTAAAAATTGCCCCGATCTTGAAAAAACTCAAAAGTGGTGTCCCCAGAGGGATGGAGGAGGCCCTGTGTCCAGATAATAAAGTGGCTTAAGTGAACACAGGTGTGGCAAACAATTTGGCGGATGAAGGATCGCCCGATAGTAATAGCGAAAGAAAGGAAGTGCCACAGGTTTGTGTGCAATTGGCAGATGGAAACGATGAAAATACTCTCATAGGAAGTATTTCTGAAAACAATAATAGGGCAAGGGGATCCAACAGTGAACTCAATCAACACAATCAAATAAAGCTCTGCAGAGTTTTTCTTTCGAGAAAACTACCAATAATGCAATATAAAATGCCCTTGAATTGGTCCACGATCCTCCGTGAAATGAAGGCAATTCCTGCCTTGAAGTATATATCAGCCGCCATTGAGGTAGCGAGCTTTACTTTTGGGTCTGATACAAATATTGCTGAAGTGACTCTGAAATCAAGACTTGGTCTGGACCTAATTGTGGGTGAGGCAGCGGCATGGGATCAAAGATGTCTGAGGATTTACCAGGTATGCCCAGTACCAGCTACTGCTCACCCAGATTATCTAGAGAGGCAAGACCAGTCAGCAAGACCCAATAGTATAGAAGGCAACCTTCTAAACCCAGTGAACATCTGGGAAATGGTTCCAGAGATAATCATACAAGTATTCCTTAAAATGGGCGTCTCCAAGCAGAAGCTCTAGTGAAGAAGCAGATAAAGGTACTATCATGGAACACTAGAGGTTACACCGCCTTCTCCTAAGAACCAAGGAAATCATAAATCTGTAAGACTGCAGACCTAATAATATTTCAAGAGACTTGGTTAACATGCGGGGTTGGGATAGAAGGTTTCTCTATTTTTCAGCAGTGGCCTTGGGTTCAGAAGGGGGTAAACCTACGGGGGTCTCCTCGTGGCTTGTAGCAATGAGCTCTTTATGTCATCAAAAATACTATCAAATATACGACAGGGCATCCTACTGGTGAGAGTAACAAAAAGAGGAGTCAATATGGGTAAGAGTTGGATTATCGGAAATGTGTATTGGAACCCAAATGTTATCTCATTATTTGATTTCCTGCATGACCTCTCGGATGCCTTAGTAGAATGTTCTATGCAGTTTCCGGCTAGTGATCTAAATTCACAATGTATTTCTACATGAGATGCAATCGTGGGTAAGACTTGACATAAAACTAGCAATGGAAAAATATGGGCGGAGTTCATGCATGAGTGAGGTCTCCAAATGTTTAATGGTAAAATCAGGGGGGACATCCCTAATGCCCTGTCTTGGCGAAGGGGTAATTCTTAACTACAATCGATTATCTTTTTGCCTCTAGAAGTATTTTTGAAAGTTGCATTGATCTTTGTTTGGGGATGGAAATATTGATGACCATATAATGCTAAAGGCAACCTTGGGGCATGAGGGGGATCCAGGATCTTTGGTTTATTGTCATGAGTCATCCACTAATGGTGCAGGTAATGCCATAAGGAGATTCGAGAAAGGGGGCAAACTCCTAAACTATGAATTGAGGGAACGGGTTTCCCAACTCTCTGATCGTCAGCTAGAGAAACTCTGTAATCCCGGTGGCTTCTCTTTGTTTCTATCTAACGTGGCTATCAGAATCTAATCCCCAGAAACATCATAGGATTCAGAAACATACATTCAATAGCAAAAAAGAAAGAACTCAGACTACAAAGAATGAAGGTAAAGAGATCCTGTCCAGCTGCAGAATTATATAAGGAAGGTACTAGACTCCTTAATAATAACCACAGGAACTGGCTAAGAGCTCACATGCATCTTATGCTTCACCAAGATAGTGAGAGAATGCTCTCTGCACAATCGTGTAGAAACTCGAGAAATTTCTGACAATGGTCGGGATGAAGGAAGTATCCAAGCACCAGATACAGGACTCTGTGATCCAAGAACTGGTGGTCTGAAGTGAGCATTTTACCAAGGTCTATGATTCTCCGAACTTAATAGTTTGGGAAACAAATACTTTGATCAAGTGGTCCCTTGATTTTACTGCATGTGATCTTGAACTACTGATAAGCAAATCCTCAGCGTCAAGAGTGGTGGGACCAAATGGTCTAAATACTTCCATCCTTAAAATGGATCCACCCTTGTGGGCAAGGGATTTGAAAACATTATTTGACAACATAATTATTTTAAAGAGTGTCTCAGACCTATCGAAAAATTACATAGTAATACCTCTATAAAAAGGGGGATAGACTTTGGCAGCAAATTATCGTCCGATTTCCCTATTAGATGCGAACAGTAACATTTTTACAGGTTTCATTTTAGGGGAATTAGATGCTTGAGCCAAAGTCAAGAGTATCATCCCTAGGCACTAATCGGGCTTTAGGAAGGGTTTATCGACATCTCTTAATGGGTTACTCTTGAGTTGCCTGTGCTCGCCCTCTTTTCACCGGGCGTGGATAGATCTTTCCCAGGCCTTCAACACAATTGATAGGTATCCTCTATGGAAAAAGCTAGATGTATGGGGGATTTCCCCTAGTCTATTATCTATCCTGAGAGAATTACATTGATGCGGGTGAGGCTTAGTAGATCAGGCCTCTTGTCAAAAGCGATCAGGATAGAGAGAGGGGTTTGTCAGGGTTGTTTACTTGCTCCCTTCCTGTTCATTGTCTTTATGGCGGACCTAGCTGGGTAGTTGAAGAAAATAGGTTTAATCTCACCTTCACTTGGAAAAACAAAAATTAATTGGTTGGCTTATGCAGACGACATTGTAGTCCTAGATTATTCTCAAGTAGGGCTGCAGAGTCTTCTGTGTGCTTTGGAAAACTATGCACGTAAGAATAATCTAACCATTAATCCGGCAAAATCCAAGATACTAATTTTTAAACATCCTAGAAAGACAGTTAAGAACTACGCCTGGGATCTGGACCAGCTGCCAATAGAGACTGTCTCGGAAACTGACCTATCTGGGAGCAACACTCAGTTCGTTCCCAACGAAAGGTAGTTTGTTGCAATCAATTGAGCGTAAATTGGTAAAAGTGGGAGCTCAAATGAAAAAAATCAAATCCCAATTTTGTAAATTCTCTATACTTCTACTTGTGATATTTTACATTGGTAAGGTAGTCCCAGTAGTCCTCTTTGGCTTGGATTACAACTTTTTAGACATGGAGATTGAATGGGACAGAATTGAAGCTAAGCTGTGGAAACAAACCGGATTACCGGATTGTGTCCCAATAACCGCCCTTCGATATGAGCTAGGCCTGTCATCGCTTAGATCATGGTTGGAATGGAAGTGTGCCTTTTTCTCTTTTTTCTTTTTCTTTTTTGGTCCTTTTGCTGTAATGATCTCCTTTTTCTTCTTTCATGTTCGTGTTTCCCTTTGTCTGTGACTATGTTTTAGCTTTAACTGAATAAGGGAAAATATTTTGTTGTAATTTGTTTTAATTGTCTCAATTTTATATTTCTGTATTTTATTACTTATTATGTGTTTAAAGTCAAATGTTGGCTATTGCACAATAAAAATAAAATAAAAAAATAAAAATTGTGGAACATCCAGATTCTATACACACATATATATTGGCGGCATCACCTGCAATCTATTCACTATGTATAGCCAGCCTCAGGATTACTCAGTCTACTTCCGTTACTGCATCTGTACAATAAAAAAATGGCATTGCATTTTCTTTGGTGCTCTCTGCAGGTGCAATCTTCATTTTGCTTATGAAATGTTGCTCAATTCTTGACTTCAACATCAAATTCTATAAGGTCTATTCACCTTCTTCATTGACATCTGGGGGCGTCATTTCTGCTCCATGTGATGTCACCAGTCTTCTCTTTCACACATCTTCACACTTCTTCCGGAATTGCCTTCAGAAGGCTGTCATTTCTCAGCGGATACATCATGTAGGCCTTTCTCAATGGATACCTTGTTTCAAGGACTTTTCGTGGTATAGGTACCATTATTGGCTTTGCGCATGTCGTAAGTCCGGCTGCCAACATATAGGCAAAATGGGGGCAGGACTTCCGGTAGAGGCACTTGGCTCCTCCTCTACACTGTTACAAAGCAATGCTCTATTGCTGGTATATAATGTTATATGACATGAAAAAGGAACTTGAATAAGGTATGGAAACAATAGTTAATGGTAAATGTCACAAAATATGTTAAACAAAAACAATCAACTTAAATGCTATACTCAATGTAGAGTGCCAATATTAATGTGTCAACCTTGGGAACCATATATTCAAGGATAACACATATGTGTTTGATTGACCGACCTGTTTCTGTGTATGCACCTGTTAAAAAAATGGGTATGAACAACTCACGAATTAACTGACGTATTATTCACCATTCACAATCGGGGAAAGACGCTCAGCTAATCAGGTAGCTCGAATAGCAGGTGAGAAAACATTGTGTACCATCCAATTTTGGCCCTTCCACAGGTGGCGCCATCTTGATTGTGTGGAGATAACATTATCCTCTCCCTGTTGCCCATCCAAGTCCCCAACCACCAAACCCCAAAGACATCCCTCTTTCCCCACTTACCTGCTGGACCGGAGCTTTGTCCTCTGGTCCCAGGGCTACTCCTGCTTGCGGCCACAATGGAAATAGAAAAGGGACTAAGGGCCTCATCACAAGTCCGGTGGAATCTTGGTGCTATTTCTGCTGCTTGGAATTAGTGTTACTGCTGGAATGTGCAGCGGTATTAGCGCCGAACCACAACTTGGCATGAAGGTGTGTTCCACTCCAGTGGTAACACTAATACCACCTGGTGGAAACTGCACCGACCAAGGCACACTGCCAAAATATCAGTGGTAACAACACTACCGCCACTGTCCCTGGCACTATTAGCGCTAGCTCAATTAGCACCGGTAGAAATAGTATCATCACCGGAACGGGAAGCACGGTGGTGGGCATATTTAAAACACAATCCAATCAGAATCACCCATTTCCTGAAGCCATCCGGACCTGAAAGACACAGAAATCATGTCTCAGGAGAGAACCTGAGGCAATGTGCCTGAGAACCAGCTGCAAAAGCCCAAATTCAGTGAGGGAGAACTGGTGGTCCTCACTGATGAAGTCATGGCCCACTGAGATGAACTTTATGGCAGCAGGCAACAAAAGAAAACCGGTCAGCGCAAGATTGCCACCTGGCATGTCATCAGCCAGAAGGTGACTGCGGGTAGGCAGTATCCCCCCGTGATTCTGAGGACTGCCGTAAGAGGTGGAACCATTGAGCAACTAGTCCTGACAGCAAGGGAGGAATAATGCAGTGCCAATCTCGATATGGAGGGCATTGAGGGAGTACGAGGGGCTGAGGCATGTGCCAGCTGCCAGGAGGCAGGGGGTGAGTCAACTCCCACCAACACACAACAAATGACCATTCATAAATATCAGCCTAGCACAAGATGCCATAGTGGACAAGGACACATGCCAGCAGACCCATCAGCTAGGCCGGCCTATCAGGGTGAAGTGACAGAGTGCCACATCACCCACCCTCCACAGAAGCCAGGGGACAGGGCACCATGTGCACCTTTGAAAGGTACTGCAGTGTGAATGGGTGGAAAGCAACCAATCCAAGTACAATGCACACCACATCCCTGCTGGAGCACCCTGTGCCAGCTGGATTGTGGTGCGTGAGTACACAACACTGTGCAACACTGTGCCACTCTTTTCCATAGCAAATATGCCAACACATGTGAAAGAACCATATCTGACAACATTTCATATGTCGCCTACAGGCACTCATGCATCACCAGAAGGATCTGAGGAAGATGATGGGGCATGCCCATAGTGAAATGTCGCCTACAAACCCTCAATGTCAGCCACCACCACCTCAGAAAGGTGCACAAAAGCCACACCAAGGTGAAAGGAACACCATGCAACATCTGGACCCGGCAAGGCCAAGCCTGCAGGTGGCAAGGCAAGCTCTGTGCCAACACCACAAGCCACCAGGAGCACCTCCATGGCCACTTCACCCAGCTGCAGTGTCAGACACCATAGCCACACCTGCTGGCAGGGCCGACATTGAGATCCAGGGAGATACAAGCCCAGTGACACAGCCTGATGAAGGACCACACACCCCAGAGAGCCTCCCCCACCACCAGTGTGCCCAGATACCTGAGCCTGATAAGTAAACACCATCATATGGATCACCGGCCAGGGTGCAGGGTAAGCCCTGAGCCTATGCTCAGCCCCTCTCCCATTCACCACACATCACCAAGACAAACCATCCTGCAGAGTCTGGATGAAATGGAGAGGCAGCAAAGGGAGATGGAGGCCTTTGGCCACACCAATTCCCAATAGCTCCACGCAATCTGCGATTGCCTGCAGAATTGTGCAAGCAATTGTCAGGAACCAGGCAGCCTAACTGTGCATGGGCAGAGAGTCAGGGAGATGACAGATGGGATCTCGGCTTTTGCAGAGTCAATTCATCAGAGCATGGAACTTACCCTGCAGCACATCCAGGGGCCAGGGTCAATACCCTCCAATTACGGCGACCCCCACTGAGGGGTCCCAGTCCAGGACACCCAGGCACTGGTCAGAGCACCATTTGGGGTCCAAATCACTGGGGGAAGCCCTGAGAAGGAAGAAGTGGGGAAGTAACATTGACACACCATTTGCCCACAGTGGCTTTGCTGGGGTGATGGTGGTGGGATGGGGAAGGGAGATAATGTGCAGGGGTGTTGGTGGTGGAAGTAAGGATGGGGATAGTGTTCTGGGGTGTTGGTGGGGGTTGGGGAATACTGTTCTGGGTTTATAGCCGGGTCGATGGGGAGGGGGGATAGTGTGCTGGGGTGTTGGTGGTGGGAAGGGGGAGAGTGTTCTGGGGTGTTGATAAGGGGAGCCAGGATAGATAGTACACTTAATTACATTACAACAGTTGAAATCCATCAATGCAAGGACATTGCTCATTGTATCATGGTTGTGTTTATTAATGAACGTGAGTGTCAATCAGTGGTGCCTGGCATGTGCCATAAGTAATTCTCAGAAGAAGTTGTCTATCATTCCCTGGTGAGCCAGTCACCCATCCCTGACATCGTCTCTGGCAATGCGCACATTCACCTCTGCCACAGGCACTGTATCTTCATCTTCTGGGGGTGGCATGTTCACATCAGCGGGTATAGGGACATTCCGCTGGGGGCAGATATTGTGCCGCATGGCACACACAAGCACTATTTTGCCCACTTTTTCAGGTGAGTACATCAGAGCTCCTCCTGTATGGTCCAGGGAGTGGAAACAGGCCTTCGGGAGGCCAAAGGACTGCTCTATGCACACACTGGTCCTGCTGTGAGCATGGTTGTAGGTAATATGCTATGGCTTTTGTGGATCCCTCACAGGTGTCATGAACCAGGGCAGCTGCGGGTATCCGGAGTCACCTGCATGGAGATATTTACAGCCATGTGTCACAGTTTATAGTGCGGAGGGCATTTCACGGCATCAGGGCATTAGACATCATGTCCATGTATTTGGGGCTTCATTGCGTGGCATGCCTATTTGCAATCTTTGTGCATGTTGTGTCACTCGTATCATGCATTGTATTTACTTAACATGCAACCTGTTTCCCTGCAGCAGTTGTACCGTCATATGTCTGTCAGTGCCATGTCAAGCTGACATGGTGGCAGTCTTGTAGCAGTGTATTGCTCTTGTGCATGTGGGCTGATGGGTTTCCTATCAGCCCCTTTAGTCTTTGGGGGGCAGCGGGTCGGCAATGCAAGCTCACTGTACATGGGTACTTGGCTGTAGCAATGGCAGGGTTGATGTTGTGCGATGCGATGTGGCACTTTGTTTGTCTTTGGAACGCATTATGCAAGTTGCATCATGGTACCTGTAGTCATGTGCATGTTTGGAGATGCTACTGTATGTGTTCATCAGATTCTACATTTAGGTCGGTCCGACATGTGCATGTCCCCTAGTATGTTCTGTGAATTTAGTGCGGGAGATAGCAGGTCCGACATTTGCATTCACTTGTCATGCCATGCTTTGTGGGTTTTCTTGCACCGCTACCCCGTCTGGTCAGGTGCATTGCAGCACACACAGGATGATAGTTTTACTCACCCACTATCCACATCTTTGCTTCTCCATGTATCCATGCAGTGTACTGTACCGTAGGACCTTGGCATTGTGGGTGGAACCATGTCAGTGGGCACAGCAGAGGGTGATATTCAGGTTGGGATCGCAGGTCACCTACAAATCCAAGTAGTGGTAGTGCTTACGGTTGCAGTACACTACTTCATGGGCCTGGGGGCCACCAACGCCACATGGTTACAGTCCAAGGATGCGTTTATATTTGCCATTTGGGAAACAGCATAGAACGGTTCCTTCATGGTATAAACATGTGCTGGGGTGGTGGGCAGTGATATGTGGCATGGCACATGCGGCAGGAGGGAATCCAGCACCTGGGCCAGGACTACACAGAATGTTGGCTGTGCCATGCCGTGCATCATGGGCGCGGAGTGCTGGAAGCTGCCCGTTCTATGGAATTATAGGACGGCCACTAGCTTCAGCTGTGGGGCCGCAGCTTTCTGGATGTTGATCTCCTCCCTACGTCAGCCTGGATTGTGTTGAGGAGCTCAGTTATGATCTCCCTGTTGAGGCGGTACAGGGTGACCAACTGCCTGTCCAGGGTGAGGGCCTGACCCTGGGGATTGGTACTCACCTTGATTGGCCTCTCCTCCTCTTCCACCTCCTCCTCCCCTGCATACCCTGTTCCCTGGGCTGTTTGTGCTGCTTCTGTAGTTCCAGGCACAGCTTGAGCAGCTGCATGTCCAATCTCACAATGGCTAGTGGCAGCATTTTGTTGTAACAGTGTTTGGGGTGGGCATGTGCCTTAAGTAGCCCTGTGGGGTGGATTGGGATCACCCGTGGCGGCTTAATTTCTGCCACCTGTGTTCATTTACCTCCAGGCTGGGGTTAATTGCGTTGTGTTTTAGGTGCGGTTACAGGGACTAGTGATGCAGCAGTGATTGCGATTCATGGTATCGGCACAGATTCCACTGGCTGTTATAGTGCCAGTGGTAATTGCGCCGGCTGTTTTATAGTCAGCAGTAATTGTGCCGGCTCGTGATCCGGCGGATCTGTATTTATTTATTTCCTTTTATTTATTTATTGAACATGTGTATGGCACTTATACTCAGGTTTTTCCAGGTGCCACAAGATAAGATGGGAATCCAAAAGGTAGAACAACAAAAAGTGTAATATTGCTGTGTGACAATCCTATGCATGACAAGGTTGTAGGTGCAAAGGGGAGGGGGAAGATGGAGAAGTGCAGGAGTGGGGTGCCCCCAAGGGTGGGGGCAGGCAAGTGCTGGGTGGGCCAAGGTGGCACGTACCAGGGGAAGGGAGGATGAGTGTGGTGGACCTCCCACTCTCTGCTTTGCTTAGAGAAGCATTTGACCTACAGAGAGTTGGAGCAAGAAGACTAAAGGACTCTGGGAGGGAAGGATGGATGTAAAGAGGTCCCAAGCCCCAGGCAGCCTGGTGGATGATGCAAGGGGTCTTGAATTTGATACTTGCACTCTTTGGGAGCAAGTGGAGAGATGTTAGGGCTTGAGAAATGTGGTTCCTCAGCTTTAATCCAAGGATAAGTCTTGCAGTCCTATTCTGGATTAGCTGAAGGGGGCAAAGGGAGTAAAGAGGCAGGTTGAGGAAGAGGCTGTTGCAGTAGTCTAGCCTAATGAGAACCAAGACTCTGGAGACATTGAGCTTCTGGGGGAAGGTAAGGAAAATAGAATACCCCTGAGCAGGTGCAACTGAAAATTGGACTTCTTGAAAAAGGTCAATGATGTGTGGAGAGAATGAGGGAGAGGAGTCAAAGATGATGACAAGGTTTTTTGCCTCACAAGTGGGTGAGGGGAGAGGACCCATAGAGTCAGGCTAGATAGTGGGTGAGAAACAAGGAGCAGGCATCCCAATGAGTAGGTTGTCTATCTTACTGGCATTAAGGCAGAGATCATTGATCATTGGCAGAGCACCATGCCTGAATAGCAGTCAGGCAGTCAGGTATTATGGAAGAGGAGGAGGAGGAGGTAGACGATGGCAACTCGAAAGAGAGCTGTGTTGCATCTGCGTAATACTGGAAATGAGGGGAGAAAGTAGGGATAAGTGGGGCCAGCTGGATGTTGAAGAGCCAAGGTGAAAGGATAGAGCACTTAGGGATACCACAGGTAGAAAGTGAGGTGGAGAAGAGAAAAGGGCCCATTTGCACTTGGGAAGGTTTGTTTGAATGGAAGGCGTTCAGCCTAGCCAGTGCACAATCTGTGATGCCTAGGGTATCATGAAGACGGTTTATGAGGATGGAGTGGTTGACTGTGTAAAAAGCAGAAGTAGGGTAAAAGGAGGATTAGATAGAACAAAGGGAGTATTAGAGTCCAGGTTAGAGAGTAGGTCTTCACAGGTGTTCAGGAGAGCAGTTTCTGTGTCTCTGGCAGCCCTAAATGCAGACTGATGGTCATGGCGTCAGCTGGCCATTTCTGTGTGGAGGGTCAGTTGGGGGATAACCAGCTTCTCCACGAGGTTGCCCAAAAATGAGGTGATAGAGATATGGCAATAGTTAGCCAGGCAAAAAGGGTCAGTATATGGCTTTTTTAGGAGAGGGTGCACAAGAGAGTGCTTGAGGCGTTGAGGGAAGGAGCCAGTGACAAATGAGTGGTTTTAGAGGTCAGCCAAGGCTGCAGCAAGAGAGGCAATGTTGTCCTTGATGTTTCTGTCAGCGGATCATGGTAGTTACTCTATTGTGCATGCTGTTTCAGGTCTGCAGTCCTCATGATTTTCAAAAGCAGAATCCTGGAGGCCAACACCTGGATGGCCACTTCATACTTGTTCTCCTCATTGATCCAACTAAGACACTGCTGAAAAGTGGAGCCTACCACAGCAGGGCCCACATTCATTGTTCCCTTCATAATTAATGGTGTTGGTCCATGAGCTTCTACCCTAGTCCTGGATAGGTTTTATTTAATCTCCCTTTATAGGGTTACTTCGTCAGAGCCCACTCTTTGTCGCCCTACTAACCATCTATCCTGGCAACTACTGCCAAGAGCTGTAGCATGAATGCGAGTCATTCATGACAGTATTGGCCCTCCGATCCCAGTCACCATTGGTTTTCCCCTATAGATTTAATGTAAAGGTTGTTTTATTTCTGATTTCTCTGGAGTATCTGTACTCTTCGTACTTGGGCAAGTTTGGGAATGATTCCTAAAGCTGTAATATAGCACTGTGAGATTATATGAGTCCAAAATCAGGATCGTTGAAGTATAGTTTGGCTTTTACAAGCTGAGATACAAGAATCATGTCTGCTCCATTTGGTCACTCTGATACTACCTTTTCTGAACAGTTTAATTTGCTTTCATGAAAGGACTTTTGATAAAGCTTCTTTCCGTTGTAGGGATGATAACATTTATACTCGTCTTCTGGAATTAAGGGACACATATTATTAAAATGTGCATTATCCTAAAAATATACTATTTTCAAATGTGGTTCATATGAATTGATGTATATTTTGCTTAGGAGTGGGCAAATATGCCATTTTCTTGAATGCAGACTGTAACGGTTGATTGGATTATATGAGAAACCATATGGTATTTTCACTTCTAAACCCCTTGGATCCTCTGCGCAGGTGACCATAGAAACACCATCAATATTGGATCCTGACCCTGGGGTTTCGAGAAGCGAGGGAGGATCACCTGCATGGATGGTTCTTGGGGACTGGGAGTGGGGAGCCCATGGGCAAGACTTGGTATCCCCCTTGGCCTACTGATGACCAACCCAACCCTTCCCCGACCTTTATAGGTTATTATAAATCATCTCCCCTTGTTTCCCCCCATGTAAACCCTGACGGGGTGAAGAAGAGGCAACTAAGAGAAGCAGAGTCTGGCTTGACATTTATTTGTGGATAAGCGCTACAAAGTATGAGTCCTTGGGAAAATACTAACTTTCCCAACCAGGTAGATCATCATGTAGGAGTATTATTTCAGGCTTTGAACTCACAGGCCATCCTCCCATTTAGGAAGTCCGTAGAGGGGAATGCTTTCCATATTTTTTGTAATCACAACTGTCGAGTGATGGAGAGGAACAAAATAATAAGTTCTTTGGGCTTATAGCTTAATTTTCCCTATGGGATGGGCATTTACGTACTACCCCCTAGAGAAAAAGGATTTAGAATACAACCAATACTCTAATGGGGAGAAGAATTGAAGTTTGTTGTTTTGAATATTTCTGACGACCCTATTGAGATCAAATGGGGTCAGTTGGTAGGAATTCTAAGGTATGAAATCTTATGGGAATTTTTTTCTACCCAGCTTTCAGAGAAAGTTATTGGGAGAACATCTCTTGTAAGGAAAGGAGTTGAAGTCTTGTCTTTGATCATGTAGAAACAGACAATGCTTCCGTGGTGAAGACATGTTACTAGAGTCAGTCAGTTCCCCAGAAAGTTTGGTAATCTATAAAACCAGGGAGTAGGTGGGAAATAACTTAGTTTCAGTAAGTACTTCAGCAGAGACCCCAGAGCACCCCAATAAATCATCATCTAATATACCATTTTCCTCGCCAGAGTTACTTGACATCCATCTTCCCCAGATAAAGACAACCTTAGAAAAAGGAACCACAAGACAGAAAAGTGTCTGTTTTGAATTTTGAATATGGTGTCTGTATCTTTCTTTATGATGCTTTTACAACTAACCACCTGCTCTTTCTGGTACTCTTACTGAGGTGCTGTATATGAGTTTGGACACTCACTTGTCTCACTGATTGAGCATTATGTGCCCAATTTTGGACAGCCTGAGGGCTGGAAAGTTCAGTGTACATCATTTGTTCGAAGTCTCTACTGTGTGAATTCTGGGGGGACAATCCACAAATGCAGCTCCAACTTCTGAAATTTCAGCTAACCCCTGGATATGGGCATGGCTAGTAAATGTTAGTTCAAGGAATAGCTCCTCCCTAACATCTCGGTCAACACACCCTGCACTCCCCAACCACTTGGTGATCTGCTCTCCGCTGTCAACTTCCCTTGTTGCTTGTAGATCCTTTGCTGCCAATTGGTCATCCTCGCCACCCTCTTTTAGCTCCCTGCTCCATTTTTCTCTGCTCCCCTCACTGTGTTCTTCCCCCTATGATTGTAAAGCACTTTGTTGCTTCACAAAGCTAGGTCCACGCTCAATTAATAAACTAATAATAATAATTTTTAAAGTGTACTATTACTAAGAGCATCTTGGCGTTGATTCAGAGGGAGAAGCAAGAAACATCTAGCAAGGTAACAAAAAGTTCTTAAAATTACAAAGGAATAGCAATAAATTGTTGATGGACCTAATGAACTGAAGCAATTAGTTATAGACATGAAAGGCTAAGATGGAGAGTGCTGTTCCGATTCTTTGTGAGAAACGGAAGCACAGAGCCTTAGAGGGCTACGCAATGGTGGAACTCAGCCAGTGAGTAGCATCATATGGCATGATCTTAGATGAGAAAATAGAAGGGCCGATACTGTGAGGAACATGGTAGACTAGACATTTAGCTTAGTTAGGAAGTTAACAGAGTTAGTAATTGGGGACACCAAGGTCGGGATGAGTAGCTCCATTGTGAATAATCCGAAGCCTGCCAATAAGAAACTCTTTCCTTCCAAGTCACAGTTTACATAATCCAGGTGGGATTGCTAAGGATTTCAATCAGGCGATGCACACCTTAGTCTCGGAACGAGTATGCAGTGTGCGACTTAAATACTTATGTTTTATGTTAGATTCAATATTGAGATGGTACACCACTCATATCACACCCGCTTTTCAAATACTCAGGGTCATAATGGACCATGAACCAGGCTGCCTGGTAAAATAGAATATTTATTTATTTATTTTAAAATTCAAAAGAAATCATACAATTTTTAATATGGGCAGAAATCACCAATGGGGTGATAAGAACAATAGGAATGTAAGCAATGGGCTTAGTTTAACCTTCTATTGACACATCTACAAAACACCAGGGAATAGGAGCACTTTTTGATTTTATGAAAGATATCACTTAAGTTATAATTTCCCCCTGCAATGTTCCCTCAATCCACAAATCATCAATTATAAATGGATATGAAGAAATGGCAGGTAATCAGGAATGACAAATGGAAAACAGAATAGAAATCGGAACTTCCCTCCCAAATAAGAGAGAAAAACGGATTAGAAACCCTGGCAATGCTAAAAATGACACTCGGAAATGGATGAATAAAATAATGAATGTGTGTTAAAACCTTAAAGCAAATATAATTCTTCACTAAAGCAACAATGTAAATATACTTACAATCACAAGCAATGGATTAGCAAAAACAAACAGTTTGAAAATGAGTGGCAGGGTTTAAAACATGTTGCAGCAAATGACACGTTGGACATTTTTCAAACTTTGCAATTTCTGCCTGAAATTACCAAAACGGAATAAAAATGGTTGAAATTGATTTAGAGTGCAGTTTTTATGTGGAGAATAGCTATAGATCATAGGTACAATATGGAAGTAAATTAAGTCTCTAGCTGGTAAATTGAATGAGTTATGCAAGATCTAGAAAGGTGCGTTTTGAGAAATATGGAGCAGTGAAAAAGGAAAGGAAATCAGTTTTGACAAGAACAGTTTTATTCTACACTAGAGTATTCAGGCTAGGCCACCGAAGAGTGACACAGTAAGCTCCAGGGTTGATTCACAAGTTCAACCCTAGCTCCCCAGCGCCCGCCCCAGCCGAACCTGTCCGATCACTCGAAATAGGATTAATAGCTTAGGATTTCACTAGACAACATTATTAGAGAGATGGCTCTAGCACGATAAATCAATGGCAGGGTGGCAAGAATAATTGTGACAGTTTGAACAATGTATCAGGATAAGGATAGGGTGATTTAGCGAGTGGTAGGAGAACTAAGACAAGATAAGCTATGGGTTTAGATGGGATGGCAATTGATACAGTCCACTTCTTAGTTTTTGGATTTTGGACAGTCGGTGCTCTGGTCACCACATAGATCTTGTCTAACAAAGTACAGTCGGACAAAATCAGCGGGACAGGATCAGCTGGGCAGGGACGGATTACCGGGTAACACATCTGGACTGGCAATTCTGATCACTGGATAATACAGGTCATCAGGGTAGCAGGATGGCAGCAGAATGCAGTGAGTGGCAACAAGCCAGGCTGAATCAGGATGCCAAAGGTACCACAGTATTCCCCTTGTTAATGGGAAATTTAGTGTTTTCTTATATTGTAGTGTAGGCCTTGCTGGGAATGGGATCAGCACTGCTTGGATTTTGCAATGGGCTCTGGAGTAGGATCAGCAATGCTTGGCCTTGTAGTTGGAGTCTGGTTCTGGAAGATGATGGGTACAGGAACGCAGTGCAGGAAATCAGGAAGAGTGTGTGTCTAGAGTCTTGTCAGGGATACTTATTTATAGTGTAAAATGACATCATCAAAGTATAGGCTGGGCAGGGTTAAGTACGAACACCCCTAAACTACTTGGATTGGGAAGGGGTGCTAGTCTCTGCCTTGCTCTCAACTGGTTGGATTTCCAAGGAAATGATGTCAGGTTTATGAGGTGAGATTTACAATGTCCAAAAACTTTCAAATTTACTTTACTGAAATCAGTAAAGAATCAGTCCAATCCTCAAGTCTGTGGGACCTTGTTTCGCCTTCTGACACATTTTGGTAGTTTTTAGCATTAAAGATTCAGCCTAAAATGCCCTAATTTTACACACAGATGCACATTCTCCCCAGGGATCTATGTACAAAAATGTATGTTTGCAATATTAATACTTTTCGATCTATCCTTACTACTTTGCCCTTTCTGTTGCCAATGTGTCAGTGAGTTCTACCATGTCTCTAAAGCAAGCACGAAAAATCACTTTTAAACTGCAACATTTTTACAATTTTTCAAAGTCTTGCTGCAAAGATAGAAGTCTTTAAAGTTTATTCCTGAAATAGTCTTGGGACACAAAAGGCAGTCTCTGTTCCTGGGTTAATTTTTTTTTCTGTCCTTCCACTGCTGCCAACTGTCATTTCCTTTAGAGCAGGGTGGAGATTTCTCCCTTCATTGAAGTTATATTGCCCCCTTCACACCTTCGGCTTCCTTTCCTGGGAGCTTCATTGTTTGGGTCCCAGCAGAGACAAAAGTCTGTTCAACCCCGTAATTATCAGGGGTTTGTCAGTATCTGCTCAGAGAGAGAGCCTTCCTTTTGGTGCCACCCCTCCAAGCAGAACCTGTTCTTCAAGTTGCAGCTCCAGCCACGATACTTTTAATCTTAAATTTCTTATCGTAGATCCAGAATTAAAGCAAGCTGGTTGTATTAAATCCATGTTATACAGTCTCCCCAGCAACAATCCCCTTCACATTGCTAAAGACTGGCAGGCTTTCATTCACCAGTGTACTGTTCCAAAACACAGTACACTGTGTTTTTCTTTAATTTTGCAAAAGCCAATTATTTTACTCGTGGTGCAGCCAGCCTTTCCTTCTTGAATACAACTTTTCATCTCCAGCAGCTTAACATACTGTCTTGCAGCTATAGTTATTCTCTTGAAGGCTGGTGTTGGTCTGCAGCACAGCTACATTGACACAGATATGGCTCAGCTAGTTAGAGTCCCTCTCTGAACAGCTGAGTTGTGGATATTTTTGCAAAGAAAATTAACGCTTTTCCCGTTTAAGTGAAAGTAAAGTTCCTGGTTGATTTTTTTAGAGTTGGTTTGACTGGGCCTGTCACTCAGGAATTATGCCTGGTTTTGGTGAAACACAGTGAAATATCCTGGGCATGACAGGGCCTTTTTAATCACAGTGGTTTCAAGGAACAGAGGGAATTAGCGTCAGAGCTGCATTTCTTTTAAAGGTGAAAAAGGGTTTATTTTCAATGGATATTTTGGCTTTTGCAGCGAAGCAACGTTGATTGTTGTACTTTATTCCTTCTGCTCAGGTGGGGAACCCACTGGCAATCTCCTTTAATGTGCCCCCTAGTTGCATCCTGCCCGATGTGTACTTGGCAGGGTGGCGCAGCCATTTTTGGTTGTTGTTGCAAAATGCAGTTTGGAGCCATGGCGCTCACAGGAGCCAGCACAGACATTTGGCTGTTTCTGTGCAAATGCAGCTTGGTAATGTGGGGCAATGCCATTGAGTGGGTCAGTATATACCACAGGATGACAATGAGGTGGATGAAGGAGATTATGTATGCTGTGGCAGAAAATAAATTGACTTTTTATTTATTTCAAAGTGATTTGTACCACCATCGTAATTTTCTAACTCTGAAGGCCAGATGTGGGGAACCCAGATTCAAGGCGGAAGGGGATATTACGTCAGTAGTACTGGTGTTAAGCTGAAACCAGCTCAAAGCCATCCAGTAAAATGTGAAGAAGCTCTCAGTCCCTGGCATAAATTGAGGCCCTGGTTATGATCTGAATAAGTATAAGAGTGAAAGTCTAGATAAAGAGGAGACAAACAGAACGATTAAAATGAAGAAAAGAACTGTGTGTCAATTGGGATAAATCTACCTTATTCCTGGTTCACCAAGGTCAAATACCTGGGAGTTCACTTCTGCCAGAACCGAATATCTTTCTTAGTAAAAGTCTGGTGCCAATCACTGAAAGGTTTCTTGCATACACTAGGTCCTTGGTGGCTCTCCCCCTCACTTTGCTAGGGTGGGCAGCACTGTTTAAACTGATGACCCTTCCCAGGTATCATTATCTTCTCTAGAACAATCCAGTGACTATACCTCAGAAGGAATTTCGTTAAAATTGAAAGGACAATATTACAACTTTTAGAGCATGGGTCACAGCCCCAAATAGTACAGAATCATACCAAAATGTCACCATGATTGTGGCAACATTACGAATGATGCGCCTGAACACAGTACAATATTCCCGACCCCCATTATGGCAACTAAGGTGAGCATGGGTTGCGGGTGTGTCCCCTGCTCCCCTTAGTTGGTGTAATGGGGGTCAGAGATTGTGGGGGTGTCCATGCTTCCATTCAATGTAGATCAAGGGACAAAGTTTAAGAAAACTTTAAAAAAGGACCCTGCCATGCCAGCTCTGACCTACGTAAGTGGGTAGGAACTGACGCTGCAGGAGATAGAGGGGAGTCAGCAACACACTCTTGCATGTGCCACTGAAAAGGTAAGTGCATTAGGGAGGAGCGGGAGGGGGCTGTGGGCGACAAGTGATCTATGAGATCACTGAGGTGCGCCATAATGAAGGTCGACATTTTCATAGCTGCCAATACGGGCATCAAATTAATCACATAGATCCTATAGCAATACACACTCTCTAAACTTGCATGTAGGAATGGGGTATTGGGGACCCAGACCTGTAGAAATACTATTGGGCTTCACATATTGTGGTGGCTAATGAATGGCTACAAGGCAGCCTGACACTGCCACACATATGAGTGGAGTTGGACAGGCTAATACTTGCAGACCTTTTACAAATGCTACATAACTAGACAATGTCACAGTTTTATTACATGGCACAATCCAACCAGGGACTCCTTCCCCGGCAATGAATGTGGTGTACAATAAAGCGCTTTTTATTTTTAATAAGCCACAGGTTCCTTTTTTTTTAGTAGGCCTCCAACCTGTCTCGCACCCAACCTCCACAAACACCCTGTGCCACAATGGACCAGGAATCAGGCCGGTGTGTATCAATAAGATAGTTATTAATTTATTATTTAATGAAAAAAAGGAAAATCAAACAATTTCACAGCCACCAATGTTGTGGCAACCCAAAATGCACTAATCTCTACAAAACAATTAGGTTGAAAGATCCTCTTACAATTCGCACAGTCTTTAATGGCAACACACAAAAAAAAACAATTTAATAAAGAGATGACACCATCCAGCACTCCCCCTGCAACACTCAACCCCAAAGATCATCTAACTTGATTCCTTTGAATGGAATAGAGAGTGGAAATTGAATTTGGGGGTAATGCCCACCACCCCAAGATGTGAATCCTGCAAAGAAAGTGAAAACCTGTTTTTGGAGCGAAATGGCAGAATGGGATTTTGATTATTACTCAAAACTGCTAGATGACAGAATGAAAGGAAATTCGTATTGCTTAAACTTGAGGAGATAGGGCAGCTAAGATAAAACTAATCAGAATACAAGGGCAAAGTAAGAATGAACTGGAAAAATCAGTTTTGGGAGAAACCAAATGCAAAAGGGGAAATGCAGTGGCAAATGGATATTCGTTTTACACTGGATTTACAATGACAGGCAGCTCAGGTAAGGGGTTTTACTTATAATAGGCAAATCGGTTTTCAATGACAAGATCAGAGACACATAACAGATAGACTTGTAGGCAAAAGGGATTGCTTTCAATGATTATGATTTGGGGTTTTAGTTGGGCAGATGCAAATAGGAATTTGTGGGGTAATGCACACAATACATGGACACATTTGGTTTTCAGTTACAAGGAGACTAATTCTTTTGAGGCAATACTTTAATGACTATAATAATTAAAGAAAGACACCAGGGGCAAGAGGGTTAATTTTGATTTTTAAAAGACTTGAGGGGTGAATTTCTAATATGGGAATTAATTGATTTACTTAAAAATATGCTAAGGATTCACACAGACACTGAGAGATTTACCAAAGGGAATATGCTAACAGACACAGGCTAAACACAGATTCTTCTATGGGAGGTGAATGAATTACACTGACAATTTGGGGTTTTAAATGGGGTTTAATGCTATAAAAAGGAAGGGCTAATGCAATTTAGGGCTGGGGTATTTGTTTACTTACAAAGTAAGCCTTGGTGTGGGATTCTGAAAAGCCAGCTGGATCTCAGGACAGTCTGGATAGCTAGGCAAGGGGTCTGGTCACTGCACTCTGCCTTGGTTTGGAATTCTGGAAAGCCATCCAGATCTCAGGACACTCTAGACAGCTAGGAAAGGGGTCTGTTCACTGCACTCTGCCTTGGTTTGGTTCAGCCGCCTTCTCTCTCCGTCCTCCTTTTCCTGTCTACAGCAGACTTTTTGTGTCCCCTGACCTAGTACAGTCCCCCTTATATAGCACAAATGACATCACTCACTTTACAATCTAGAGGGAGTACTCTGTAATTATCCCTATCGCTCGGATAAGACAGTTTACCATTCCTCTCTCCGACTCCCTGACATGATTGGTTCAAGGGAAGAGAGCACCATCTATCTGTTTGCATTTACTACTATCCCTTGTCCTCCTTGCCACTTTTTGACAAAAAAAGTTATGTCTCCTAACATCATAATTCTACTAGCCCCATGACATATGAAATAGATATGTGGTTTTAGTGAGTCATAAGGAAGTAGGTAAGCCAATCGCCAACTGCATACAATGTAGCATGGGCCAGTGGCTCATTTTTGTCCTTTTCACAAAATGTATAACGGTTATAACTCTGCAAATAATCAAGTATGTTCATAATCTCATTTACCATCTTTCCACCAATTGTCCCATTTTTAGATCACAGCCAGAAAACTATCTTAACTAGCCATTTTAGTCTCCAAAGTCCTAGGAAAGTGCACTTTATCTCTTAAAAACCACCTGTAAATTACATAAAAACATAGCACAAAATGAAATTATTTCTCGTTCTAATTCCTCCGAAAATGCCTAAAAATGAAATCAGTCCTTTAATGACAATTGGGAGGATCTGTCCCCCTCTGTGGGAGGGGCACTTCCTCCCCCACAGCAAACTGTCTTTCCCTGGCTCAGTCGGTGACCAGAGATTTTTATGACCCCCTTTGAAGTTGTCCGTTCGTTCTTTGTAGTGGGTGCAGGAAGGACTCACAACCCCTAGTCAAACTTAAGCCACACTTGCTTTCTTCGAAATCCCTGAGCCCCTGCCTTCAAGTCTGGCAGAGCAGGCAATTATGTCACCCTCAGTAACCTCACATTTGACTGAGGAATGGTTCAGTGGGACCGGGGCTTTTAATTGTGAAGTTTCCTGCCTTAGCCCCAAACTTGGTTTTCCGGTATTGTGTGCCTCTTCAAAGGTGACTGAAGTCTTGTGGGTGGAAACATAATGTACATTACCTTAGTCAACCCGGACAGCATATTTACCTGACATTTCTCTTGTGCAACCAGTGCTATCTTTTCACTGTGGCCTTTTAAAGTTATTTTTCTATTTCACACTTGTGCAAGCCATTTTTGCGTTTAATGTTTGAAATCCTGTCTTGTAGGTCACAGGATTCTTTCATTTCTCTTTTTTGTGTGAGTTTGAATTTGCTGTTAGTCCTTTGACAATGAGGGGTAGGCCCCCTTCCACATGGTTCTTTGATTTGACTTGAACAGGAGAAAAAGCTAAGCTGTTTTTCGTTTGCAGTGTTTGAAGGGCTGCTGTTCGAGTGAAATGGAAATCAAAATCAGTTTCTGATTGCAGTGTAGAAATTCATGCCCCTCATATGAATTAAAAGTAAAGCAAGGCCGTTTTTGGATGCAATGCATACATTCATGAAATTCAGGTGAAATAAAAGCAACGCAGGGCTGTTTTTGGATGCAGTGCATAACTTCTTGTCATTCAGGTGAAATAAAAGCAACGCAGGGCCGTTTTTGGATGCAGTGTTCAAATGCTTTCCACCCATTTGACAGGGAAAGCAAAGCACAGGCATTTTTGATGGCAATGTTTAAATGCAGTTTTTCAGGTGAAAGACATTTCTGTTTAGGGCCTTTAAATTCACCCCACAACAAACACGAAAAAATGACACTTCTGACACAACAGGTCATCCATATGCATCCGCAGCCACTAAAGCAGTGGATTGGGGAGGAAGGTCACCCTTAAGGCCCACATGTGGATCAATAAGAACCTACTGGAAATTAAAAAATGGGACTTCGCCAAACTATGGTGGAGAATAGGGATTCATCTGGATGGGGATGTGTTTTGGAGGGGCAGCTGCTGAGCTTTGCGGGATTGTATGGTAGGTTTGAGCTGACTTCAGTGGAGGTATTTTAATATCATAGATTTATACTTGCTAAGCAGGTGCAATATGACAATAGTTATGACTGTCCCGAACACATCCCACTGGAAGCTAAACTGGACAACCTCTTTATCCCAAGGAGAGCGATATCAACACTGTAGCAAGTTATACTAGCTTTCACCCGCAGTCCCTTGATGGGACTGCAGCAGAAGTGGAAATCAGATGTGGGTCACATTGATCCGTAAGATTGGCAGGAGGTGTTAATAACACAGAGAGAAATCGCCATACCTGTCAGGCTCTGATTAGTTCAATAACAAATTTGTCATAGGTTATATTACATTTGAGATGCTGTTCAGATATGACCAAGCCTAAACCTCCACTGCCTACATTGCCACATCATGGTGGGCATATTCTAACAAATGTTTTCATTGTGTAAAAAAATGTACAAGTTTTGGTTGCCGATACAAACTCATAGATTCAAAACTCTAGATCAACGCACCACAAATGGCCTGAAATTGGGCTTATTGGGTATGTGGAGCCAAACAGCTTATTTTCAATACGAGAAGCTGTTCATCTCCAAAGCAATGATAGTGGTCAGACGTAAAAATTGCCAGGCTGTGGGGGTGAAGAATCCACCATGGGTATCCAAGTGAGAAAGAGACATGGATGTTTGCATGTCGGTGGAAGAAAAGATATACAGGAATAGGGGTTTCCGGCAAAAATGTGCCAGAATGTGGAACAAATGGGGGAATGTAAATTAATAGGGGGAGGTCAATATGCCAGATCCCTTGTATTGTATTTTAATGACATAACTCGATGGCCAGTAAGATATATGCATATGCAAACATGATACTGATCAGTTGTTTGGTTGTAATGTTGTTTTAGGGTACTATTTTTAAAATTAAGAAGAGAAAGAGCAAAGCCCCAGGGGACACCATAAGTAGAAAGACAACAAGGACAAGAAAATGAGCCCACAGGACAGGCAAAGAGGAGCACAACCAGGTTAATAGCTAGCGAGAGATGCGAGCATTGGCTAACTGATCCCCGAGTAATTGCTTGTCAACAGTGTGAAATGGCACTAACATAGATCAAGTATAGTCATAGAAGCGTCACAGCCGCCATCTAAATGTAAGCAGGAACATTTGAGTGCAGCCACTAGGGCTGACTCAGTGACCCTGGCTGGACAAAAACATACCTGAAAATGATCAAGTATAAAATCATATGTGAAGGCACACCCAGCCAAATGTTAAAGTCACCAAGAATAATTATTCTGATGTGTGGTCAACTTAGTTCCATATGATGTTGATACAGGGAGCTGGAAAAAAGTGCATCTAAAGTATGATGGCATCTAAAGTATGATGATATATAAAGCTAAAGAGTTGTGAGGGGAAACAGAATTTCAATTCCTTCTTCATCAAGATATCTCACACATGAAATTGACTTTTGACCAGAGATTGAACGTTAGCCAGCATAGAAATTCTATCCATGACCCATAATTATAGCATGTTTAACACAATTCGAAATGCAAGCTGGGTGACATAAAATACATTTTGAATTTACATATATAAATATAGCTAGTTTGCGTGATATGTTGCATGCTTTAAGTGGTTTACACATGCCAGAGGACACTGATTTAAAGCAAGAGGTGGCCAGGATACCTTAAGGTGGATAAATGAGTTTGGTCCAAAAGAGTGAGGAGCTGCCTCACTGAGTTTCACTGTGATGCATTCTTTATGGAGAGCCCTTGGTAGTGCGTTATACAGCTTTGCACCAAAGAAAGAGAAAAATCAGCCTCTTCTGCTTGTGTTCCAGATTTTGCTAATGCAGAGTGTGTGATATTTCAACCCATGTCAATGCACCCTACTACATCCCTTTGCCAATGGGGGAATGAAACAGCCAAAAATGGAGGCGCTAACACCTGTGCGTGCCAAATCTGCAAAACTGTGCATGGTTCATAAATCACAAAAGGCTGCACAGCCCTGCACACGCACAGGCAAAGTTGATGTCAAAACAGAACCCCCTGCAGGAGAATGCCAGGGGGTGCTTTTACCTGTCACATGAAGAAAGGCCACAGAAGTGGGCTAAAATCTGGAAATGCCTGTAAAATACAGTTTTCCCAATCAATTGCAACCTTCAAAGTGCAGTTCTGGCGCTATTTTCAGTCATTTTCCAGGTTAACTATTGAAATGAAAAGTTGCTGGAACCACCGATCATCCAGTACAGTCAGAGGAATCCAGGACTCACTGCCTGACAGCTGCACAATAAAACAGGATGTCAAACCCAGTTCAAACGTGTTTCTTTTTCCTGAAGAAATTGCAAAATTCGCCTATTTAAAGCATGTTTGTGAAGGGCTTCATTCTTTTAAATGTTCAAATCCCTTAAAAACTGTGCTTATTTTTATATGGGTTAAAGAAAATACTTTATTTTGAATTTAAAGCAACCCAGTATTGGAGTTAAGTAACTGCTTCATTCTGATTGGATAGTGACCAGCCTGGGAAAGTTTGACACTTCAGTTTGACACTCCCTTGCTACAGGAAGTCTAAGGGATGCTGGAGGTTCTCACATACGGAGCACAATAACTTCATTAGACATTCGTCTTTTGGCTGAGCCAAGAACAAAGGACAGGCTGAGCATTGACCTCTGCTGGGGAGGGGCAGAATGCTTCCATCTCCACCCCACCCTGATCAAACGGACCTGACAGCTGTTGTTTGTTGAAATGAGAGAAGAAAAAAACTATGTTGAAAGGAACTTTTTGGTGTTTAAATCTTTATTTGTGGTTAAGTTTGAAACTCTTTAATTGTGCAACCTGAAGGAGGATAAATCTAAAAATTGGTAGATGTTAACCTAATTTTAGGCTTTTGCTTTGAAGACATTGATGAAACCGGTACCACCTAAGGAATCAAAGTTACAGGAAAACCCTCATTGTAGCAGAACTATTAATGCTGAAAACCTAAGATTGTATATTTTTGCTCCAGTGATAATCGCCTTGATATGTACTGAATTAGAAGTTATTAATCCAAACTGTTATGATTAAAATTGATAAAATTCTATAGAATGAGAAAGACAGCTCTCCCAGAGATGGGGATTGAATGTAAATATAACCCATCAAATATGCAATGTATATGTCCGATTTTATTAGGAGACATAATTTTAGAAATGTACATTTGTACAAAAGTTAAGTTTTGGTTTAAATCAATGTGGGAGTTCCAAAATCCCATCATAAAGATGACAGCTCTTTTCTGACTGCCAACCAGACAAGGCAAGTGTCTGTGGCCACTCACAGCCGTGGGTGTGTTTTGAAATTCTGCCCACACCATAAACTTTATGATGTCACTTGGGAGGATAAATATAGGAGCTTCACCACACATAGGGACACACTGCTTCCATAACCCACCAAGATTTCCGTGCAGCGTCTTGTTCCTGACTTCTTCATCTTGTCCAGAACACTTCATCTTGCAGCTGACTCCAGATTTCTTTGCAGAATCCAGGCCTTAGCATTGCTTAACTTTTTTTAGCTAGGCCCAAATTCAACCATCCCAAAACTTGAGGGGATTTAATACTGGTTCAGTTTGGCTTGCTACCATTAAGGCTTGCCCACTGAAACTTGCATCCTGCTATCTACCGTGTTCAGTGACCAGAAGGGCCCATCCAAATCCAGTCTGAGGTGCAGTCCAAAATTGACCAGAACTGCACTGCTGATCCAATCCCACCAGAGGTGCCCTGCTACCGGTAGACCTGATCCGATGAACAGAACTTTGACGGTCGAATTTTAATTACAAGGGACTGTAAGGATTAATAGGAAAAACAGTGACCCATAGTATATTTGCTTTGTTTTATCCCATTCTCAAATCATCCCATCTTTAACTTCAGAACCGTAGTATTGTCTGAACCATTCTTGCACTGATTTTCTCTCATTTATGTTACAAAACCATAAGTCATCAGTGATTTTGAGTAACTAAAGTAAATCCCAGAAAGAAATAGAGTATCCACCACGTGAAGGGTTACACTGGTCACGTAACTGTGGAGATTGCCAGGTGGAATTCTCTTTTTCATAGTCGCTAATATAGTGTAATAAAACCAATATGTCATTTTTAAAACCGAATTTCTGTTTTCATTTTCACGCCTATTTTGCAAAAACACATCTCACTAAAACCTCCACAACCAATAACCGCAGTGCAGTTTTCAAAAGTTTACACATGTCTTTTTCCCATTCAAAGTGTTTCTTAAACTCCCATCCTGATCTAAAGTGTGTACTGTTGTTTATCTTGTAGCTCATGTTTGTTTGGACCTCTTTAGTGTTGCTTTCCTAAGAGTTTTTATCCATTTAAGCATTCTGACTACTTTGCATTGTTATCTAAAGCCATTTTCACCTGTCATTTTTAAAAAGTGTCAATTTCCAAAAATGGTTTTCTCTTTTGTTTGGGGAGGGAAGATTGCATCCAAACTCTAGACATTGGGCCTCATTACACGGTAGGCGGTAAGGGATTACCGGCACCGGTAAGTGCACTACGAGGTCCCTTAGCGGGTCCCGTCCCTAACCCGTGGTTTTACTAGGCGTTATGGAATGGACCCGTTGAGGGACTTCAGAGCTAATAACGATACAGCAAATTGCAGTACCGTTATTAAATTCATTCCCATTTCCATTGAGCCCTATGGGGGCTCGAATGGGAATGGGGAATGGTTCCTGGAATGGGGACTTACTGGGTCCTCCAAGGTCGGAATTACCCGGTAAGTCCCTTTCCGGCGAACACGGACCCGGAATGCGGTAAGGGGGTAGCCATGGCGCTCATAGCACCATGGCTACCGCCTACCGTGTAATGAGGCCCATTGTCTTTCATTCCTGAATACCTGATGATTAATAACATCTGTGTAGGATTGCTCATTTGTACCTTAAATAACTTTGCTGGGGGAAATATTAACCTAAACGCTATCTGTTCACAAACCAAAACTGTTCTTTTTCCTGTGTTTTCTATTCTGCATTATTATAAGTTAATTCAATTGCTATATATATATGTGTGTGTGATTTGAATATTAAATAATAGATCTTTACCATTACAAATTAGCTTGATACCTGGTCCAGTGTGACCTAGGGGGTATTTTGAGAAGGGTGTGATATGAGTGGTATATCGTTCGGAATATTGAACTTATAGACACAAATAAATAAGTATTTCATTGCGCACTACATGCTAGGCGAGACCTGGGTGTGTGCCTGATTGAAATCCTTAATATATTTTGGGGCTCGGGCCACGGTTCTGAATTCAAGATACCACCCGTGACAGTGTAACACAGCAAACAAGCCTGCAGGGTACAGACAACTTGCTGGGTTGGGGTACTGTGCTAGACTGTACAAGCTCCTTTCAAAATAAATACTCCAAAAATTGGGCCTGTTTTTAAAAGTAAAGTAACCCTAAAATAAGTCATAAGGAAATTGATATTCCTGAAATGGTGATCCCAGTAGAAATTAATATTGCTAGGGAACACCACCTGCACAAACTGTTTGTCAGGGGTGAGTGGCCAAAACATAATGAGCAGATCTGGCTACAAGAAATCAAAGAACAGGTCACTGCCATAGACCTAGATACATGGCAGGGCAAGGGCCTATTGCACCAAGCACTCAGTGAACTGTACATGGCCCCAAAAATAAAAGAGGAGCAGTGTAAAATTGCCAAAATAGCAGCCTACCTGTACCTCCACATAGGAATAATACAGGAAAAGCATGCAGAAAACATAGTTCTGGCAAAGTAGCAAGAGGAAACCCTACAGAAAATGCACACTAATCTGGACTCTGTAGATCAAAGGCTCCAGAAGAGCCAAGAATAAGAAACAGAAGCTAGCTCTCAGATCTGCCTCTCTTACAGCAAGAGAAGGCAGAGCAAAATACCCAAGTACAGACACTGAAAAACTAGTGTCAGGAAAGGATTGACTCTTTACAACAGAATCAACAGAAACTGGAGCAGCAATTACCTTTTAATAGAGTCTGCCCAGAACAGCTAGTTATCCTACAAGACCGCATAGACAAATTAATAGAGGAAAACAATAAATTAATTATTGAAGATCTAGAATCTCAAGAAGAATTTGATGAGGAGCGCCAGAAATTGTATGCATTTAAAAAACAAAGGAATGACCTGGCTGAACAGATGGGCACTCTAAGTCAGGAGAGGGACGCCTTAGGCCAGGAAGTCAGCCAATTAAAAACTAAGTTAGAGGAAAGAAAGCTGGCCTCCAGGAGCTTAGTGAAGATAAAAGCGAATATGAACAGCACCAGCCGGGTGGAGGATGCTCTGGAAAAGAACACCCAGACCAATAATAACAAAACTCAGGAAGTGAGTCTCCTGCAGAAAAAATTGGCCCGGTATTTCCAAACCAGGCAGGAAACACAGAGAGACAATGAGGCTCTCTGTGAAGAGAATGATAGGGTACAGAAACAGATAGCCATGCAAGAGCAAATCATTGAGACCAGTAAGGCCTTAATAGAGGAGCAAAGGAGTCAGATGTAGGCATGGCACCAGGGAATAGGGGCTGAAAGAGAAGAGGTAGGAAGGGGCAGAGAAACCCCTGAGCATAACATCAGGACCCCTGCAATCAGGGACTCTAACCCCTTCAGTACCATGGACTCTGCCGGATTCATGTCCACTGGCTCAAATGAACCAAGGGCCATGGGGATGGTAGACTTAAGCAGAATTGGCAATGTGGGACTGACAGATCAGCACCTCTCAGAAATGGATGGAGAGGCGGCTCTGTGCAGATTCCCAAATGTTAGGGCTAGCCTTTCTGATTAGGAAGACTCCTGTGAGGGGAGAATCAGGGAATTGGATCCTCAAAAATAACACCTACCAAAGGGTCAGTCGGTCAAATTTGGTGGGGAACTCCAGGAAAGCGGGCCCACAAAGAGTATCTTAAAGACTTCTTCCCAGCTAGGACAGTGGGGGGGTGTACTCAGCCAATCCTGGGAGCAGGGGAGAATCAGAAGACTCTTCTGAGTGCCACAGGCATCAAGACACTAGGCCCCCACATTCTGCAAGCCATTCTCAAGCTTGCAGAATCAGGGAGAGCCTAGAAGATCATATAGCCACCTCCTGTAGCAGTGCCTCTGAGTCAGAGGATGAGTGGACTCAGGTGACTAAGTCCAAAAAGGCCAACAAAATTAAGAGAGCTCTACTAAAAGATCCCCTGAAACAGATCAAGGCCATTAGGAGCGTCCTAACTCCCTATCACAAAAATAACAAGCATTCAGTCTGGGAGCACCTTGAATTATACGAGCAATTGATGGATACTTTCCATCTGAAAGATAGGCAGAGTTGCATCCAATATATCAAGTGGACATTTTCCCCTGAATACTCCAGCTTCTTAGCGGGGCTGGAGGATCAGAACGATTCAAGATGGTCCACCTATAGGGCGGCCGTCTTAAAACATTTTTCTGTACATAGGAACCCCCAAGTGGCCCGTAAGGGGGCCTACAATCTGCAGTCTGGGGAAGGCCAGGCCCCCCAAGAATTTGTGCAAGAACTAAAACATGCCTTTGCACAGACCACCAGGAGGGTGCGCACAGACAGTAGGGAGTTCATGAATACCTTCTTTCATGCACTCCCTAAATACATCATGACCCAGTTGGTGAGGGACTTTCACAAGTAGAGATCACTAGACTGGGTCATTGAACAGGCGACTCATATTTATTGTATTGTAGTGTATTGTTTATTTATTTATTTGTAGAGGGCACTGGGCCGCTAGGCAACTGGGCGCTTGTGAAAATCTTAGGTTATAGTTACATAAATATCTTACATTTCTTATGTTACAGTTACATACATATCTTACATACATACAGAATATCAGGATATATTTACAGTTATTGGTGACATAAAGGATTAAAAAAGTTATAGGGAGAGGAGAGAAGTGTCTAGGTCGGTGGAGACCAGTCATTCAAAGGTAAAGCGTCAGCAGTCGTTGCTGTGTGGCCAGAGTTTAACATTGGTTTTGAACATGTGAAAGGCGGGAGTGGATCTTAGTGAATCCGGAATAGAGTTCCATAGATGTGCAGCCTATACTGGGAAGCTTGAGCCTCCAGTTCTTTTCAGATTGAAGTTTGGGATTCTGATACTATTGGTTTGGGCCTTTCTGATGGGGCGTTCGGATGTATGCTTGGTGAATTTCTCTGTGAGGTATGCAAGTGCTTTGTTATTGAGACAGTTGTGTGTAATGTTCAGGATTTTAAGTTTGATTCAGTCATTGATGGCCAACAATTTGGCGGCTCTTCTTTGGTCAGATATGTGTTGTCCTTTGGGAATGCCTAGTGCTGTTCTAAGGGCATTGTTTTGCAAGGTTTGGAGTTTATGGGTGTTGTGTTTACTAGTGCCTAGATAAAGTGCGTTACAATAATCTAGTTTCGATAGGATAAGGGCTGGTGCAATGGTGATGCAATTATCCGTTGACAGAAATGGTTTACATGCATGAATTAGTTTGCATGTGTAACTGGTTGCTGAGGCTGTGGCATTAACTTGCTTGTCGAGGTTGAGAGCTGAGTCTAAGTAGAATCCTAAGGTTTTAACTTCCTTGGCTACATTGATTTTGATACCATCAATAGTGATGGATTTGTACATGTGGGAAAGTTTGTGTAGTTTACTGGTGGATCCAATGATTAAGAGCTCGGTTTTATTGTTGTTAAGACATAGACCGTGTGTGGCCATCCAAGCTTGAATGATATGATAGATTTTGTTTATGAGGTTAATGTCTTTCTCCTAGTCTCCTTGGATTGGGATGAGGATCTGGGTGTCGTCAGCATAATTAGTATATGAGACACCGAGTTTGTACAAGATATTGAAGAGTGGCTTTGTAAAAATACTATACAAAGTAGGGGCGACACATGACCCCTGAGGAACACCACAGGTGATGAGAACTGGGTCCGCGGCTGAAGTGGGCGAGAAGACTCCTATAGTTCTATTATACAGGAATGAATGTATCCACACAGTGGCATTAGTAGAGAAGTTGGCAGCCGATTTGAGATGGTTACATAGTACTTTGTGATTTACCAAGTCAAATGCGGCTGATAGATCTAGGAATAGAAGAATGGAGATGTCTCCTTTGTCTTTACGCTCATCTAGTTGGTTTTTGAGATCAAGGAGTGTTAGGGAGAATTCTCTTTTAAGGCTAAGTTCCCTTACCTATAGAGTACCCCAGCAGCTTTTCTGGATTTGAAGGGTTTCTTTTTTTTCTCCTGCTAAGAGTGAGCCACTTTTTTCCCACTCTTAGACAAATTGGTGGTGTATGTCTTAGGCTATATTTTGTGCTTATGGTCTATGGGGTTTTTCTCACCCTCATAGGAATCATCTTTTTAACATGTGTGTTACACAGCATCCTCCGGGCCGTACCACCGGGGTGTCGTAGCGACCCCCAAACATAAACTCCATCACCTGGGATTGACTACTGTCTCCCAGGGCATGTAAAGTCCCCATTGACTTTACTAGTCAATAATTATTAACTAAATCAGTACAACCCATCTTAAAATGGAAGTACTGAAAAGGGTTAACAGTTTTTCCCTAGTGTTCATTTTCAAGGGGGTACAGTATAGTTCCTCTCTCAAAGGTTTCTGGCTGGTGGCAGTGGTTACGACCATAATTATTCAACCACAAATATGTTCCTATGGGATTTTTCCATTGTTCGAGGCTACCACTTTTTCTGAAAGCCTCTAACGCACCGCTGGTTTATATTAATATTAACTTTAATCCGCTGTTTGTTTTTTGCCAGAACTTTAATAATATTTCTTTCTTGTTTCTTTCTCTAAAATCCTAACGCAGGTCGGGGATCCATTGTTCGTCCTTTTGGCGGGCTTCTGCACTGAACCCCTCCTCTTGGCGCCACTGAATCTGGGGTAGACAGGATGTGTGGGAGCGGGAATAGGCACCCTGCACGGGGTTGACTACGCAACCCAAGACGCTCTCTGCCCTGATAAACTGGGGTGTTCTCCCGCCAGGAGAGCCACCCCACTGTTTCAGTGACAGCTAGGCTGTATGAATGGGGGTCTTGCTACATAAAAGCAGGGTCCTCAGGACTGGAGGACAAGATGTCGCCACTGGAACTAGAAACCCGATGAGGAGAGAAGCTGAAGACACCTGCAATGACTGAACCACCGGAGAAGCCCTGCTGCAAATCCTCACCACTTTTCTCCAACGACTCGAAAAGATCTTAGCCTGCAAGAGTCTTCTTCCCTTGAGCTGGTGGGGCCAACCAGTTCACCAATCACCTTCCAGGGCCTGCCTTGGTTGAATCGCCAGTGTCCTGCACTCTGAGACTGGATAGCCAGGCACCCATCCAACACGACCGTGATTTAAAGGAGCGTACCTTTTATTCGTGCCGGCAGCACCGCGGCTGGTTTCATCCCTAGGCAGTGCAGTAATTCAAAGCTTCCTCCACGACGAGAGTCTCTCTTCCTCTGCTGTATCTCCCGAACTGCAGAAACTGCCAGGAACTACCGCCACCGCAGGAGCCTCTTCTACTTTTAAGGTAAATTGTTCCGCCAGGCCTCCCGCTTCGTTGGGTATCGCTAAAGGTTTTTTAAAACCTTTACTTACCTACTGGGTTGGCTGCCCCGATCCTCTAACATTGTCTTTCACCTTCTGCAACCGCATTTTCAAATCGTTAAACAAAGGCTTGGCTGCAGCTACTAGAACAGTTTGATCCTGGGCACATTGCCTGGTACCACTGACTCTGGCACAGGCCTATTGACTCTGGCTAAATCTGTTACAACTGCCTTTTCTAGATAGCTTTTCACCTAGAAATGTGTTGGTGCACCTAACTCTTATAAACAACTTTTCCTTCCCTCTTTTTAAACTTGTGAAGTGCCATTTTGCTCGGTTTTCATCTCAGTATTGCCTATACTAAAGTACTGCCTTGTTTAACTTGTTCACAATCTACTTGGGAAGTATTGCTGGTGTGTTCTAGAGTCTAACCCTGTATAAATTGTCCTTTCCCTCCTTTTTGAGAAATTGATAGAGTGCCATTTCTGCTTTGTTTTCACTGTGCCGTTTTGCTCAGTTTTCACTCTTGCTCAAACTTGTCTACAATTTAAATAGGGAGTTGTGTATCCTTTTCTTGACTATTTTAACTTGCTTTAATAATAGTGATTTGTGTGTGAACATCAGAGTGTGTAAAATAAATATATATTATTTTTGAAACAAAGCTTTGGTCAGTGTTTCCTTGTTCCATAGTGATGTAGCCCTAATGTGTAAACCCTGAATACTGCTCATCTCCCTCTTGAGATAAGTCTGACTGGTTAGCCGCAGCTACCAACTAACACAGTAATTCATAGAAATTTGCGCACAAGTGGCGCACGCGGCCGGCGCACAGTGTGCGTGTGCGAATCTCTGCGCCAGCCGCGTGCGCTAAAATCCATTTCCGCGCACAGCGTATTCATGGATTTCAGCATCCAAAACCAGCCGTGGCGCAGAGTGGCGCAGCGACCCTGCAGCAGCACCAGTTATGCCCCCAAGAACGCCCTCGCGCAAGGAAAAGCCATCAAAAGCCCCAATCCAGCACAAAGGGCTGTGCTAACCCTGAACCAGTTTACAGGGCCGCCACACAGCAAACGCCGAGTGGGGCACATGTATTTCTGGGGTTCGCGTGAAGTTTCACACGTGATGGGCCCTGGGCGAGTGGGGTACATGTATTTCTTGGGGTTTGCGTGAAGTTTCACACGTGATAGGCCCTGTGCGAGCGGGGTACATGTATTCCTGGGGTTCACATGAAGTTTCACACGCGATAGGCCTTGGGCGAGCCAGGTACGTGTATTTCGGGGGTGCGCGTGAAGTTTCACATGCGATAGGCCCTGTGTGGGTGGGGTACGTGTATTTCTGGGGTTTGCGTGAAGTTTCACACGCGATAGGCCCTGTGCGAGTGGGGTACGTGTATTACTGGGGTTCGCGGGAAGTTTCACACGTGATTGGATCCGGGTACGTGTATTTCAGGGGTGCGCGGGAAGTTTCACACGCGATAGGCCCTGTGCGAGTGGGGTACGTGTATTTCAGTGGTGCGCGGAAAGTTTCACATGCGATAGGCCCTGTGCTAGTGGGGTACATGTATTACTGGGGTTCGCAGGAAGTTTCAAAAGTGATTGGATCCAGGTGCGTGTATTTCGGGGGTGCACGTGAAGTTTCACACGCGATTGGCCCTGTGCGAGTGGAGTAAGTGTATAACTGGGGTTCGCGGGAAGTTTCACACACGATTTGAGCAGGTTACGTGTATTTCTGGGGTTCGCCTGAAGTTTCACACGCGATGGGCCCTGTGCGAGTGGGGTACGTGTATTTCTGGGGTTCGTGTGAAGTTTCACACGCGATAGGCCCTGTGCGAGTGGGGTACGTGTATTACTGGGGTGCACGTGAAGTTTCACACATGATTGAACCTGTGCGAGTGGGGTACGTGTATAACTGGGGTTCGCGGGAAGTTTCACACGCGATTTGAGCAGGTTACGTGTATTTCTGGGGTTCGCGTGAAGTTTCACATGCGATAGGCCATGTGCGAGTGGGGTATGTGTATTACTGGGGTGCACGTGAAGTTTCACATGCGATTGGCCCTGTGCGAGTGGGGTACGTGTATAACTGGGGTTTGTGGGAAGTTTCACATGCAATTTGAGCAGGTTACGTGTATTTCTGGGGTTCGCGTGAAGTTTCACACGCGATGGGCCCTGTGTGAGTGGGGTACATGTATTTCTGGGGTTCGCGTGAAGTTTCACATGCGATAGGCCCTGTGCGAGTGGGGTACGTGTATTACTGGGGATCGTGGGAAGTTTCACACGTGATTGGATACAGGTAGTTGTATTTTAGGGGTGCGCGGGAAGTTTCACACGTGATTGGCCCTGTGCGAGTGGGGTACGTGTATAACTGGGGTTTGTGGGAAGTTTCACACGCAATTTGAGCAGGTTATGTGTATTTCTGGGGTTCGCATGAAGTTTCACATGAGGTGGGCCCTGTGTGAGTGGGGTACATGTATTTCTGGGGTTCGCGTGAAGTTTCACATGCGATAGGCCCTGTGTGAGTGGGGTACATGTATTTCTGGGGTTCGCGTGAAGTTTCACACGCGATTGGCCCTGTGCAGTGGGGTACGTGTATTTCAGGGGTGCGCGGGGAGTCCTACACGTGCATTGGCAGTGTGGGTCCTCCCAGGTGTTCCCTTTACACCCTCCATGGCCCCTGCAAGTAGCCCACACCACAGGGGACTACTCCGCACCCCTGCTCATGTCCCGCAGGCGGCCCATCCACCATGGGCATGCCCCCCAGCAAGCCACATGTCAGCTTGCACCACTGATCACCAACTCATGTCCCCTTGCACCTCCACCCCCCAGCAGTCAGGGGCACCTGCCAGCCCCCACTCATGTCCCCCAGCACCCCCACACCCCAGCAGTCAGGGGCACCTGCCAGCAGGCCCCCACTCATGTCCCCCTGCACTCCCACCCCCCAGCAGTCAGGGGCACCTGCCAGCAGGCCCCCACTCATGTCCCACTCATGTCCCCCTGCACCCCCACCCCCCAGCAGTCGGGGGCACCTGCCAGCAGGCCCCCTCTCATGTCCCACTCATGTCCCCTTGCACCCCCACCCCCCAGCAGTCAGGGGCACCTGCCAGCAGGGCCCACTCATGTCCCCTTGTACCCCTACCCCCCAGCAGTCAGGGGCACCTGCCAGCAGGCCCCCACTCATGTCCCACTCATGTCTGCCTGCACCCCCACCCCCCAGCAGTCAGGGGCACCTGCCAGCAGGCCCCCACTCATGTCCCCCAGCACCCCCACCCCCCAGCAGTCAGGGACACCTGCCAGCAGGCCCCCACTCATGTCCCCCAGCAACCCCACCCCCCAGCAGTCAGGGGCACCTGCCAGCAGGCCCCCACTCATGTCCCCCTGAACCCCCACCCCCCAGCAGTCAGGGGCACCTGCCAGCAGGCCCCCACTCATGTCCCACTCATGTCTCCCTGCACCCCCACCCCCCAGCAGTCAGGGGCACCTGCCAGCAGGCCCCCACTTATGTCCCCCAGCACCCCCACCCCCCAGCAGTCAGGGGCACCTGCCAGCAGGCCCCCACTCATGTCCCCCTGTACCCACACCCCCAGCAATCAGGGGCAGTGAGGATTGAGATCTAGTAGAAGGCCAGGATCTTATTGGAGGTCTGGACCCTTTGGACCATCTTGAACTGCAGTCTTTACTAGCAGAAGGTGGCCCCAAAAGGGCAGACTTCAGTAGGGGACAAAGAGAATGTCCATCTCTGGAAGGTCTTCGCCACCAGGCAGCTTCTCAGCTTGAAGGGCAAGAGCCTGGGAAGTATAGGTTACACTGGGAAGATGGCCTCTTCTATAGTGAAACGACTGAGTCAACCCCTGGTGACTACAAACGACTTGTAGTGCCCCAAGAGAACAGACTCCAGTTCTTGCAACTAGCCCAGAAGATACATTTGGCGGGTCACTTGAGTTTCAAGACGACTAAGGAAAGGCTCTCTCTCTACTTTTATTGGCCTAAAATGGGAGGTAGATAAGTATTGCAAGAGTTGCCACACCTGCCAAACTTCTGGTAAGAGTGGTTCCAAAAACGTGGCACCTTTAGTGCCTCTCTCTGTGGTGGGAGTACCATTTGAGAGGGTGGGAATCAACATTGTCGGTCATCTTGACTGTCCAACCTCTTCAGGCAACAGCTTTATACTTGTTGTAGTAGACCATGCTACTAGGTACCCTGAAGCAATTCCTATGAGAACTGTTACAGCTCAGGCTGTGGCTAAGGCTCTCCTTGGTATTTTTACCAGGGTTGGGTTTCCTAAGGAGGTAATATCCGACAGTGGGTCAAATCTTATGTCCTACTACATGAACGCCATGTGGAAAAACTGTGGAGTTACCTACACGTTCTCAACAGCCTACCACCCTCAGACAAATGGATTGGTAGAAAGGTTTAACAGAACCATGAAGAGCATGATAGGAGCTTTAGAAGACCCTCTTAAGAGAAAGTGGGATGTTCTACTGCCATGCCTTCTCTTTGCATATAGGGAAGTCCCTCAGGAGGGAATGGGTTACAGTCCCTTTGAACTTCTCTATGGCCATCCGGTCAGAGGTCCATTGGCCCTGATCAAGGAGGGGTTGGAGAGTGCTCCTTCCCCCATGCCAGTCAGAGTGACTGACTATGTGATAGGACTCCGGAAGAGAGTGTCATACATGATGGCTGAGGAAATTAATAACTTGAAAGCAGGTCAGGCTCTGGTTAAGCATTGGCAAGACCAGAAGGCAAACATGGTTGAGTTCGCTCAAGACCAGCTAGTTCTTGTTATGGTGCCAACAAGGCAGAGAGCCTTGCACGACAAGTGGACAGGACCCTTCAAAATTGTGGGAAAACTTGGAGAGGTAAACTATCTGGTGGGTTTAGGCAATCCTAAAGAGGCTCCCAGAGTCTTTCACACCAACCGTCTAAAAGGTTATGTCTCGAGACCAGAACTTGGAGCTTTGCTTCTAGCTTCAGCTCAAGAGGAGGAGGCGAGTGAACCTCTGCCTGACCTTCTCAGAGGCAAGCCTCTAGATGAGCAAATAGAAGGAGTTAATCTCTCTTCTAATCTGACTTCTTAACAACACGAGGAGTGCATGTTTTGTTAAATCAATTTGCCCCCTTGTTTTCACTTTCACCAGGTTTGACCCCTTGGGGCCAGCATGACATAAACACTGGTGATTGTTTACCTGTCAAAAGCAGGGGTTATAGAATGTCAGAAAATATGAGAACCCACATCAAAGGAGAGGTCAACAAGATGCTTGATCTCGGGGTAATAGAACCCTCTACTAGTCCATGGTCTAGCCCAGTTGTGTTAGTACCAAAGGCAGGATCCATGGAGTTGAGATTCTGCGTGGACTATAGAGCTCTAAATGCAGTCACTAAGACTGATGCCCTTCATTTGCCATGGACAGATGAGCTGGTGGATAGTCTTGGTTCAGCCAAGTTCCTCAGCACATTTGATCTAACGTCAGCCTATTGGCAAATAGCCCTGACAGACCATGCCAAAGAGAAAACTGCATTCTCCATCCCAGTTGGCTTATACCAGTTTAAGGGTATGCCTTTTGGCTTAAAGAATGCACCTGCTATATTCCAAAGGATGGTTAACCAGGTTCTGAATGGGATGGAGGACTTCTGCATGGCATACTTGGATGACATTGCAGTGTTCAGCCCTACTTGAAAAGAACATGTTGGCCACCTAGCCTTTGCTCATCAAGATTGAAGCTGTGCAACATTGGACAACACCTACTACTCAAACCCAGGTGAGAGCCTTCTTAGGTCTCACTGGGTATTATAGGAATTTCATTGAGAACTATGGGACCATAGCTTCTCCACCGAATGTAATCTCTTCTCCTAAGTTCCCTAAAAAGGCCAAATGGAATGAGGGGTGCAATCAGGCCTTTGAAAGCTGAAAAAGAGTCCTTTGTAAAGCTCCAGTTCTAAGAGCTCCTGACTACCACCAACCCTTCATTGTGGAAACAGATGCTTCCAATACAGGTATAGGTACAGTCCTTAGTCAACTGGATGAGAAAGGTAGGGAACACCACATGTGCTTCATCAGTAGGAAACCTGAGACAAGGTGGGCAACTATTGAGAGAAAATGTTTTGCTATTGCGTGGTCTCTGAAGAAGTTAAGGCCATACTTGTATGGTTCTACTTTCACCATTCAGACTGATCACCAACCCTTGAGATGGTTGATGCAAATGAAAGGGGAAAACCCAAAACTGTTAAGATGGTCAATCTGCCTCCAAGGGTTTGATTTTACCATTGAGCACAGGTCAGGATGTCACCACCAAAATGCTGATGGTCTCTCTAGGATGTTTCTAACCGACTACAGGTAAGAGTCTCATCCAGGAGTGGATTAGATCCTCCTGTCCCTTAGTCTGGGGGGGAGGGGCAGTGTTAGGGAGAATTCTCTTCTAAAGCTAATTTCCCTTACATATAGAGTCCCCCAGCAGCTTTGCTGGATTTAAAGGGTTTATTTTTTTTCTCCTGCTAAGAGTGAAACCCTTTTTTCCCTCTATTAGACAGATTGCAATTGTATGTTTTAGGCTATCTTGTGTGCTTATGGTCTATGGGGTTTTTCTCACCCTCATAGGAATCATCTTTTTAACATGTGTGGTACACAGCACCCTCCGTGCCATACCACCGGGGTGTCGTAGCGACCCCCAAATGTAGACTCCATACCCTGAGACTGACTACTGTCTCCCAGGGCATGTAAAGTCCCCATTGACTTTACTAGTCAATAATTATGAACTAAATCAGTACAACCCATCTTAAAATGGAAGTACTGAAAAGGGTTAACAGTTTTTCCCTAGTGTTCATTTTCAAGGGGGTACAGTATAGTTCCTCTCTCAAAAGTTTCTGGCTGGTGGCAGTGGTTACGACCATAATTATTCGACCGCAAATATTTTCCTATGGGATTTTTCCATTGTTCGAGGCTACCACTTTTTCTGAAAGCCTCTAACGCACCGCTGGTTTATATTAATATTAACTTTAATCTGCTGTTTGTTTTTTGCCAGAACTTTAATAATATTTCTTTCTCTTTTCTTTCTCTGAAATCCTAACCCAGGTCAGGGATCCATTATTCGTCCTTTTGGCGGTCTTCTGCACAGAAGCCCTCCTCTCGGCGCCACTGAGTCTGGGGTAGACAGGATGTGTGGGAGGGGGAATAGGAAACCAGGACAGGGTTGCCTATGCAATCCAAGTCGCACTCTGCCCTGATAGGTTGGGGGGTTCTCCCGCCAGGAGAGCCACCCCACTGTGTGAGTGACAGCTAGGCTGTATGAATGGGGGTCTTGCTGCATAAAAGAAGGGTCCTGAGGACTGGAGGACAAGATGTCACCACTGGAACTAGAAACCCAAAGAAGAGAGAAGATGAAGACACCTGCAATGACTGAACCACTGGCGAAGCCCTGCTGCAGATCCTTACCACGTTTCTCCAACGACTCAAGAAGATCTTTGCCTGCAAGAGTCTTCTTTCCCTTGAGCTGGTGGGCCAACCAGTTCACCAATTGCCTTCCAGGACCTGCCTTGGTCGAATTGCCAGTGCTCTGCACTTGGAGACCGGATAGCCAGGCACCGTCCACCGCAACCGCGATTTAAAGGAGCATACCTTTTATTCGTGTCAGCACCACCACGGCTGGTTTCATCCCTGGGCAGTGCAGTAACTCGAACCTTCCTCCACGATGAGAGTCTCTCTTCCTCTGCTGATCTCCGAACTGCAGGAACTTCCAGGAACTACCGCTACCACAGGAGCCTCTTCTACTTTTAAGGTACATTGTTCCGCCAGGCGTCCCACTTCGTTGGGTATCGCTAAAGGTGTTTTAAATCCTTTACTTACCTATTGGATTGGCTGCCCCGATCCTCTAGAATTGTCTTGCACCTTCTGCAACCGCCTTTTCAAATCACTAAACAAAGACTTGACTGCAGCTACTAGAACAGTTTGATCCTGGGCACATTGCCTTGTACCACTGACTCTGGCGCAGGCCTATTGACTCTGGATAAATCTGTTACAACTGTCTTCTCTAGATTGCTTCTCACCTAGAAATGTGTTGGTGCACCTAACTCTTATAAACAACTTTTCCTTCCCTCTTTTTAAACTTGTGAAGTGCCATTTTGCTCGGTTTTCACCTTAGTATTGCGTATAGTAAAGTACTGCCTTGCCTAACTTGTTCACAATCTACTTGGGAAGTATTGCTGGTGTGTTCTAGAGTCTAACCCTGTATAAATTGTCCTTTCCCTCCTTTTTGAGAAATTGATAGAGTGCCATTTCTGCTTGGTTTTCACTGTGCCGTTTTGCTCAGTTTCCACTCTTGCTCAAACTTGTCTACAATTTAAATAGGGAGTTGTGTATCCTTTTCTTGACTATTTTAACTTGCTTTAATAATAGTGATTTGTGTGTGACCATCAGAGTGTGTCAAATAAATATATATTATTTTTGATACAAAGCTTTGGTCAGTGTTTCCTTGTTCCATATTGCTGTAGCCCTAATGTGTAAACCCTGAATACTGCTCATCTCCCTCTTGAGATAAGTCTGACTGCTTAGCCACAGCTACCAACTAACACAGTAATTCATAGAAATTTGCGCACAAGTGGCGCATGCGGCTGGCGCACAGTGTGCGCGTGCAAATCTCTGCGCCAGCTGCGTGCGCTAAAATCCATTTCCGCGCACAGCGTATTCATGGATTTCAGCATCCAAAACCAGCCGTGGCGCAGAGTGGCGCAGCGACCCTGCAGCAGCACCAGTTATGCCCCCAAGAATGCCATCACACAAGGAAAAGCCATCAAAAGCCCCAATCCAGCACAAAGGGCTGCGCTAACCCTGTACCAGTTTACAGGGCCGCCACACAGCAAATGCCGAGCGGGGAACGTGTATTTCTGGGGTTCGCGTGAAGTTTCACACACGATGGGCCCTGGGCGAGTGGGGTACATGTATTTCTTGGGGTTTGCGTGAAGTTTCACACGTGATAGGCCCTGTGCGAGCACGGTACAATTATTCCTGGGGTTCACATGAAGTTTCACACGCGATAGGCCTGGGGCGAGATGGGTACGTGTATTACGGGGGGGCGCATGAAGTTTCACATGTGATAGGCCCTGTGCGAGTGGGGTACGTGTATTTCTGGGGTTTGCGTGAAGTTTCACACGCGATAGGCCCTGTGCGAGTGGGGTACGTGTATTACTGGGGTTCGCGCGAAGTTTCACACGTGATTGGATCGGGTACGTGTATTTCAGGGGTGCGCGGGAAGTTTCACACGCGGTAGGCCCTGTGCTAGTGGGGTACATGTATTACTGGGGTTCGCGGGAAGTTTCACACGTGATTGGATCTGGGTGCGTGTATTTCGGGGGTGCGTGTAAAGTTTCACACGCGATTTGAGCAGGTTACGTGTATTTCTGGGGTTCACATGAAGTTTCACACGCGATGGGCCCTGTGCGAGTGGGGTACGTGTATTTCTGGGGTTCGTGTGAAGTTTCACATGCGATAGGCCCTGTGCGAGTGGGGTACGTGTATTACTGGGGTGCACGTGAAGTTTCACACGCGATTGGCCCTGAGCGAGTGGGGTACGTGTATAACTGGGGTTCGCGGGAAGTTTCACACGCGATTTGAGCAGGTTACGTGTATTTCTGGGGTTTGCATGAAGTTTCACACGCGATGGGTCCTGGGCGAGCGGGGTACGTGTATTTCTGGGGTTCGCGTGAAGTTTCACATGCGATAGGCCCTGTGCGAGTGGGGTATGTGTATTACTGGGGTGTGCATGAAGTTTCACATGCGATTGGCCCTGTGCGAGTGGGGTACGTGTATAACTGGGGTTTGTGGGATGTTTCACACGCAATTTGAGCAGGTTACATGTATTTCTGGGGTTCGCGTGAAGTTTCACATGCGATAGGCCCTGTGCGAGTGGGGTACGTGTATTACTGGGGTTTGCGGGAAGTTTCAGACGTGAATGGATCAAGGTAGTTGTATTTTAGGGGTGCGCGGGAAGTTTCACACGCGATTGGCCCTGTGCAGTGGGGTACGTGTATTCCTGGGGTGTGCGGGAAGTTTCACACGCGATTTTGCTGTCAGAGTGGGGTACGTATATTTCAGGGGTGCACGGGGAGTCCTACACGTGAATTAGCAGTGTGGGTCATCCCAGGTGTTCCCTCTACACCCTCCACGGCCCCTGCAGGTAGCCAACACCACAGGGGACTACTCCGCACCCCTGGTCATGTCCCGCAGGAGGCCCATCCACCATGGGCATGCCCCCCAGCAAGCCACATGTCAGCTTGCACCACTGATCAACAACTCATGTCCCCTTGCACCCCCACCCCCCAGCAGTCAGGGGCACCTGCCAGCAGGTCCCCACTCATGTTCCCCAGCACCCCCACCCCCCAGCAGTCAGGGGCACCTGCCAGCAGGCCCCCACTCATGTCCCACTCATGTGCCCCTGCACCCCCACCCCCCAGCAGTCAGGGGCACCTGCCAGCAGACCCCCACTCATGTCCCACTCATGTCCCCCTGTACCCCCACTCCCCAGCAGTCAGGGGCACCTGCCAGCAGGGCCCATTCATGTCCCCTTGTACTCCCACCCCCCAGCAGTCAGGGGCACCTGTCAGCAGGCCCCCACTCATGTCTCCCTGCACCCCCACCCCCCAGCAGTCAGGGGCACCTGCCAGCAGGCCCCCACTCATGTCCCCCAGCACCCCCACCCCCCAGCAGTCAGGGGCACCTGCCAGCAGGCCCCTACTCATGTCCCACTGCACCCACACCCCCAGCAGTCAGGGGCACCTGCCAGCAGGCCCCCACTCATGTCCCACTCATGTCTCCCTGCACCCCCACCCCCCAGCAGTCAGGGGCACCTGCCAGCAGGCCCCCACTCATGTCCCCCAGCACCCCCACCCCCAGCAGTCAGGGGCACCTGCCAGCAGGCCCCCACTCATGTCCCCCTGCACCCACACCCCCAGCAGTCAGGGGCACCTGCCAGCAGGCCCCCACTCATGTCCCACTCATGTCCCCCTGCACCCCCACCCCCCAGCAGTCAGGGGCACCTGCCAGCAGGCCCCCACTCATGTCCCACTCATGTCTCCCAACACCCCCAACCCCAGCAGTCAGGGGCACCTGCCAGCAGGCCCCAACTCATGTCCCCCAGCACCCCCACCCCCAGCAGTCAGGGGCACCTGCCAGCAGGCCCCCACTCATGTCTCCCAGCACCCCCACCCTCCAGAAGTCAGGGGCATCTGTCAGCAGGCCCCAACTCATGTCCCCCTGCACCCTCAACCCCCAGCAGTCATGGGCACCTGCCAGCAGGCCCCCACTCATGTCCCCAGCACCCCCACCCCCCAGCAGTCAGGGGCACCTGCCAGCAGGCCCCCACTCATGTCCCCCTGCCCCCACGTCATGATGATCCTGAATCATGGGCCTTATGGCCAGCCTCCACAGCCCAAAGACCCAACCAAGTATTGCATCCACCCACTTAAAATGCCTATTACATGATACAAACCCAATGGCAAGTATATAAATTAACACATGTCTGTCACACACACACAATGGGTGCAAGTGAATGTGAAAACCCATATCATGACATGCATGAAACCAATGAGATAATACCACACATGGAAGTATGATGAACAAAATGTATTAAACACAACATGAATGTAATTAAAAAACAACACACAACAATGGGCATAAGAAAAGAAACGCTGCTTGTCCGTAAAATAATAAAAACCAAGAAATCATAATCCAAAGAAATCCAAAAGAAATGGTGTCCAAAGTTTCAGTCCAACAAAGCAAATCCAATGCAAAAAAGAAAGTGAAATCCAGAGATTAATCCACTGGTGAACTATGTACAAATCAATAATTCAGGGTCCATGAGCCCAACTAATGGAATGAAACCTAAAAACTATATACAAAAATGTGGTGCATTGTCCAAGCGCTCCAAAATAAACAAAACAGAAAAGAAACCTAACACTATCTAACTATATACAATGTTGCCGGGCAAGTCCTGCGGCTCACTCTGTGGTGTCCCGGGCCAGGGCATCATCGAACTCCATGTCGATGTCCCGGAGGTGGGCCTCTGCCCTGGCCCTGAGGTCTCGCAAGAAGGCACTCATGGCCTGTTCCAACTCCCTGCGAGTTGCCTCGAGGAACTCTGCCCGCCTCAACACCTGATGCATGGAGAACTCTGCCCTGATCATGGTGAGCCGCGCCTCTTCCGCCCGTTGCCGCTCCGCATCTATCCACTGGCCCAACCGCTGCCACATGGAAGACACTCCCATTCCTGGGTCCTCCTGCCCTCTGGCCGATGCCTGCCCCTCCGATGTTGATGGCCCCGAGCCATCATTGCTCCCACCTAGAGCCTGCTCCTGCTGCTGTCCATGTGCCCTGTCTGATGGTGCCTGCACATCCTCCATCAGCTGGTCTCCAGTTGTGGTGTCCCCCCTTGCTGGACCACCGACTCCCGACTGTGGCAGGGATGTGAGCTCCACCAAGCTGGCTGTGTTGGTTGGGCCAGGTCCACAGGGGGCCCTGGTGGAATTTGGGCTGGAACACGGTGTGGAGAACAACTGGCACATAGTCTCTACAGAGGAGGAGAGGTCCGCCAGAGTGCGCAACACATGTAGGAACCCACTGACCAGGGCCCCTCCCAGCAGTGCCATGTCACGACCCTGCTCTTCGTGATGGCGTGCGTTCTCCACCCATGAAGAACGCACGTCATCAACAATGACACGCATGCGCAATGAAACACCAACCAGGACGGAGCCCATACGGTCGTGGGACCCCTCGTCCGCAGGTAGAGAAGAGGCAGATGACATGGCACTCTCCCCTACCTGCGGACGGGCCTGGGACGGGGCATCCCTGCTGGTGCATGGTGGTGCAGCCACAGGGTCAAGGACAGCGACATGCACAGGCCCCTCTGCGGTGACCTGTGCTGCCTCCTGACCCTGGCCCTGGACTGCACCACTTGCACCAGTGGTACCACCCCCACCAGGCCCCATGTCGGCTCAGTAGCGGGCTCCTCCTCCTCTGTGGAGACCACCAACCTGGATGTCTCTGCACCGTCTTCCGCCATTGGAAGCCCCTGTGGGGGCTCACCCGGGCCTTCTGCTACAGACGTAGTGGCAGACGCGGCACCAGCCCCCTCGCTCCCAGATGATGGAACTTCCTGGCAGGGTGGCTGGGCCTTGCGTCGCCGCCCGGTGGAGGCATCCCCGCCGCTTGGCTCCACAGCGCCGTCTCCGCCCTCTTCTTCACATGATGCTGCGTAGAGGGAGACATAGAACACAAGCATCAGGGTACAGTACATAATTTCCCTACACAGGAATCAAAAACACATGAGTGGCACTGTCAAATGCCACTTCCATCCTGTCCCTCCACAACACATGGTTGAATGCACGTAACACACATGCAGAAACAGTCCCGCCGCCTGCAATCAACATCAGCATCCATGTACAAGGGACTCTGTTAACCAAGATGTTGCCTTCACAGTCACACACACACACACTTCTCAGACACACACACATGTGCACCATACATGTTCATGACATCAGCACCCATCCCTCACCCCCCCTCCATGTCCAAGAACAGAGACTGCCATGCTTTCATGTGTGCATTACGCATACAGCACTCCTTGTAGCATTGTAACTCAGGCACCAACCATGTCGTTCACACATTAGTGGCCTCACATGCAGGACCATGATGTCCCTGCACACACACATCCATACATGGTCTATGTCACACATACAGGCAAGTATCAGACTACCAGCACACTGCAACATGCCACTTACCGCTCAACTCCAGACAGGTCTGCCTCTGCAGGATCTGGTCATGGAGCGCTGGGCCTACACGTTCCAGGACCCTCATCTGGATGTTACTCATGCGTGCCCGGCCCCCCTGCGCGAGGCACCGGGCCTTTATGAGGGTCCTGGACCTGAAGTCGTCCCAGCGCTTCTTGATGTGCTGAGTTGGTGGCAACCACTACGCCGTCCCAGATCCTCTCCCGTCCTTCCTTGTTGGCGCGCGATGTTCCGAAGAGGGTATCATAATTCCCCAGGACATGCTCCACCAGGACACCAACTTCCTTCTGACTGAAGCTGGTGGACCTCTGCCTCTCTGGCTGGGGGTTGTAAGTGGTCTCAGATGGTGTTTTCCCAGACATGGCGACCCCCGAGGCAGGCGTGGGTGGGCACCTGGGTCCTGGGGCTGGGCTGTGGAGCGATGGTATCCCAGTCAGGAGTCTTCTGTTCCAGCAGGGGTGGACACAGCAATTGGACCCCTGCAGATGGTTGATGTGCAGGCACCAAATAGCAGGGCATGTGGGCAGCAGGCAGTCAGGCAGCAGCAGATGGCAGGTGGGAGCGTGCTCGGGGCAGGAAAATGGCTTTCAGGGCAGGAGCGTGGTCTTCCGTGTGTTTTCACGTGGCAAGCTTGATACGGAGTGATTTGGCATGTGAAAAAAGTGCACATCAGCGTGTAATTCGAGGAAAGGCCCTTGGCGCATAAGCGTGTTAGTTACATTATGCGCGTGGACGTTTCCCTCATAGCACGTGATGACAGAGCACACGTGAAAAAACTGCACGTCCGAGTGTCATTGCGTGTAATTGGAGGAAAGGGCCCACGTACACACGTATGTGACGTGTACGTGTGGGCCGGTTTAAAAGCTACCTGTAGAACACCATTTCCTTGTACGTGCTTTTCGTGGAGAGCGAGTGGGTGAAAACTGTACTTCTTGTCAGTTCACACGCGATTACTTCACAGCGTTTCTAGTTCGTACTCCCTGTTACCTCTGACAGCTTTCATTTTTCTTATTTTTTTGGGCCTGTTTCCTCAAACAGTGTTCACTTCTCCTTTTGTCCTGTCTCCTCAGACAGCGTACAATTCTTCTTTTGGCGGGGGTGTTGCCAACGCGCACAGGCACGTTCTTTTTCCAGGCAGACGGTGAGTCGCGCACGTATTTACCAACTGTGCTTGCCCCGTGTGTCGCGTAACCCTTCAGAGGTCATTGTTAGCTGCGTGTATTACGCGTACGCTTATTTTTGTGTTTCTGGGTGCCACAGCGTAGTGCGGGTTCATTTTTCCACGCACGTGGTCTACGAGGGGTTGCGTGCACGTTAGTTTTTGGTTTTGGGCTGCCTGTGCGTTGCGTGACCCGTCATCTTCCCCCAGGGGACACAGACAGCCTTGTTAGAGCACTAGGGTACGAATTTCATCTAGTACCCTACCCCTTTGACCCCAAATTGCCCAGGACAAATAGTTTACTGCTCCTCCCATACGCACAACAACATCAGTGCCATGGTTGGGAGGCGACCAAGCGGTAAGGGAGGCAAAGGGGGCCGACCTTCAAAAGGTGGACGTGGTGGGTGCGGTAGGGGACGTGGCCGGGATTTGCAGGCTGCCCCTGTACCCCCATGTGTGGAGGACCAATCAGGGACACCCATGCCCCCCATGGTTGAGGGAAACGTGGCTGAGACCATCCCAGCTCAGCCCTTGTTGGACCAGCCCATTGTGGCACCTGACCTGGCACAGGATGACTCCTAGGCTGACTTCCAGGTCAGCAAGTCTAGGCCACGTGTGGCGGTGCAAGTTGTTGTCACCAAGCCACATGGATCTGGGGCAGCTATGTCATCTGCTGCCCCAAGTATGCAGGGTGGGGAGGCTGCAGGAGCAGCTGCAGCTCCATCCACCCCAGCCAAGACAGTGTTGGTCCATGTCCATCAAACTGACGTTCCCCCTGCCAAAAGCACCTTGCAACCAATGCCTGCACCAAGATCTATGGTCATTGTGCATTCCCACACACCTACTACCCAGTCCACCGGTGCTTCTGCCCGTACTGACCAGAGCGGCGTAAGCCACTCTGGCTCTGCTCCACCTTCAAAAAAGAGGAAGAAAGGTGCTCTGGCACAACAGAATGAGATCCCCTGACCCAGCTACACACTCCGGCACGTCAAGGAAGCCTAGCTTTAATGACGCAGAGCTTGATGCACTTGTGACCTATGTGTCGGCACATAGCCACGAAATGCTGTTGACTGCAGGGTGCAAGACCACAACTGGTCAACGTAAGGCACACTGGCAGATCATCGTGGATCGCATAAGTGCCCTTGGATTTGTGAGGGGCACAGCTGATGATTGCTACAAGCGGTGGAATGACCTGAAACGCAGAGCAAAGAACAAGCTGGCCTCAAATCATGCCGCTACTCTGGTGACTGGCGGTGGGTCTCCACAAGAGGACAACAAACTCACTGAACATGAGTCTGTTGCTGGGACCTTCGTCACAGAGGAACAGATCCAAGGTGTGGGAGGACTACCTGATTACGAAGCATTGTCCGGTGAGTGCCCATGTGTGTGTGTGTAATGCGTGTGTATGTTGTTTGGGTGACGGGTTCTGATTGAGTGCCAGGTGAGGGTGTGTACTCAAGAGTGTTATGGGTCACCCATTTCCTTCCTCACATACAATCACGTGCCTTGTATTTGGCTATGACTGCATCCCTTCTGCCCACAGTAGCCTATTAGGGCCACAATAGTGCAGTTTACCTTGTACTGCCATCTTGCAACTACATTGATCAGAATTTGTAAGTGTGCCTTCAGGATGATAGTTTCCACTCTCCCCTTTTTGCTAGACATTTATCTACCCTATTGAGACATTTGCGATATGCTTCGGTCATTGTTTACTGGCCACACTGGGGCAATTTTTTACCTGGTTATGTTCACGATTAGACCAGTAAGGCTGATGGAGTATTGGCCTGCAGAAATGTTTTGATAAGTGCCTGTTTGCATGTGGAAAATGACAGATGTTTCCTGTGATGTCAAAGTGCCGAAAAATAGATCAGCCCACAATTACTGTATTATTGGACACTGGATGTGTTTCAGTGTGTGGCACATGCATATTTTGCAACACTGTTCAGCATTAATCCTCTCATCTTGTCGATGTCACATGGATGTGAGACAGTGCCAATACACTGGCATATAGCTATATTTTTGTACTTTACCATGGCTATGCTACATGACATGTGTGTGCTGGCATGTGTCATGTATGTGTATTGGACATGGCACTCACAGCCTGATGTGTGATGCCAGTGCTACCCAACATGCTGCAAATGTGTTGCTTTTCCGTCTTGCTCTCCCCAGTGTCTGCCCTTTTGACTCCACTTCCAACTCTTTGACAGTTCATGCATGGCAGGGTTATAGTCATGTGGGACATGTGTAAATCATGTACTGAATATGTGGCTTGTCATGGCTTATGTGTGTGCTATGGTGCTCATGCCTGTTTCCATTTGTTGTCTTTCATGTTTTTGCAGGTGATGACCCACTTGATGCTGTTGAGGTTGAGGAGATGGTGCAGACCCAGGAGGACTCTCAGGCATGACCAGGCACCAGTGGGGGACGTGGTGTGGTGGTGGGTGAGAACCTAATCTTACTGCAGACCATACCCTCCAGGGGTGCCTCTGGGTGCACCTCCCCAGACCTCTATTCTGGTGCTGAATCGGATGATGAGACTTATGTGCCGTCGCAGGTAAGTGTTTCTGGCAGGGATTCTGTTCTGTTTAACCCACCTGCACCAGGGGTAGAACCCTCTATGGGGATGTCAGTGTTGGTAGATCCGCCTTTGGCGGTTACGGATGCAGGGTCACACTCCACAGCATCTGATCATGTTCCTGGGCCAGCAGATCAGAGGGGGAATGCAGTCCTGCAGCCTCAGGCAGTGCCAGCACAGCAAGGTGCACATCGCCTTGCCCCAAACAGGTGTGGTGCCCGTTGACGCGGTGGCCGTACACCACCAGGCAATACCGTATGGGAGAACTCCATGTACGGTATGGCAACCCAACAGGCAGCATCAGTTGAAATGATGGCTCAGGCAATGGAGAGGGTGGCCACTTCCTTTATCCCCCCTGAAAGGCAGATGGAGCAACTACAGCAGGCAACAGACTCCATTTGCCAATCACACAGGGACGACATGGCATCCAACAGGGACCGACGGGCGGCACTGGAGACTCTACGCCAATCCATCTCAATAGAGTCCCAGGCCCACAGGGAAGCCCTGAGGGAAGAACTCCATAACCTCAGGGAGACTCTTCTTGACCTTGAGGCTTCCACTAATTTGAGGACAGAACAGCAGCTGGAGCGGCTCACACGTTCGCTCTCAGCTGAGATGCAGGCAACACGTGAGGTGATCCGGGTATCACGGGAGGCCATGCATGCAGAAATGCTTGCACCCCGTGAGGCGGTGCATGGGTATCTCTGCACTTTAATCCTCCAGAATCAGTCCTTCAGCACCCGCATGCTTGCTGCCATGGAGGACCATACCAGGCTTTGCGTGGGCTGCCTCCCATAGCACCACCACCTCCTGATGCAGCAGCAGAGGGTGATGAGAGCGACAGCAACAATTCTCCCACAATAGCGTAGCCGTGCAGGCCATGAGCCCATCGAGGTGTTTTTTTCCCCAACATCCACACAGGTGGCTGTTGGGGCGCACCCTGTCCTCGGACCTCCTGGGTGGCCTCCCCCCCCGACCCCCACATGGCCATTTTTAATTTTTTTTTCTTTTTTAATTATTTTTTTACAGTGTGTTGCCTTGTGTGGCTCCTGTGGGCATCCACTGTATTCCGGCTGGGCACAAGCAGGCTTGTCCTGAGTTTGGGTTAGATGCTTGGGTTTGTGAGACACACACCCCTCCTGCTTCCCGTTTCCATGGGCTTGCAAAGGGTGTGACCAAGTGACAGTGAATTACACAGGGACGTTGGGCTCCCATGAGCTGTGTGGGCAGTCTGTAGTCAATATCGTGTAGACATTCCTAGTGGATATTGTTGTTGTTTTGTACACTGCATGGTGTATTGATATGTGCTTGTGCTCCCATGTCTCCCTCCAAATTTGCAGGTTCATTCCTCATGTCTTCACAAGGCCGTCTACTTTGGAGATGGAGTTCATGTTCTATGCAGTACACTGACAAATTTGGAAGGCTGCACACTACAGTTGGAAGGGGTGTCGATGTGGTGGCATATTCAGGTTGTAAGACTACGACTACTTTAACTTAGTACTGTCATGTTTTTCCTATGTTTGAGGTTGTGTTGCTGCATTGTATTTTTGGTAAGTATTTGGTCATGTGTGTTGTTAGTTCTACATTACTGGGAGCATATTGTGTGTGGCCAGTTTTCATTAGGGACAGTGTATTTGGTGACACTTGTGTCAGGTTTTGGGGATTGCGTTGTTTGCTTTCACATAGCAAGACATGCCATGGTGTGTTGGGTGGCGGAGCTGGGGAGGGGTTGGGTCACATGGCGCTGTTGTCATGTTGTATTTTGCAAGGGGGTAATGAATTTAGCAGCATAGAAGTGTCTTCTTATGACACAGCATTGGTGGTGTTTGTGTAGGTAGGGATGCACAAAATGTAACACTTCCAGGTGACCAATCTCAGGCTGGTATGGTTGTGACAGTTGACTGTCCCTTATGTCATCATCATTGATTGTCAGCTGGTATGTGCCAGGGCTGTGTGCACTCCACAGGGGTGTGATTTTAGGTGAAGTAATTTTCCACCAGCTGCGTATGGGCTGCCTCGCCCCGTGGCCTTTCCCCTCCCATGCACAGCGGGCGTGCATGTGGTTGGAGATGTGGGGGCACCACCATGTCCACCGGCAGACCCCGGCATGTTGCAATGTTGTGCAGGACACATGCTGCCACTATTATCCTGCACACTACTGGGGGAGCATATAACAGCTGCCTGCCAGAACGGTCAAGGGAGTGAAAGCGTGACTTGAGCACTCCAAATGTGCGCTCCACTATGCCCCGGGTTGCAATGTGGGCTGTGTTGTATTTTACCTCGGGTGGCGTGGTGGGGTTCCGAATTGGCGCCATCATGTGGGTGCAAAGAGGGTAGGCACTGTCCCCTGGGGAGGTGGTGATGGGTATCATTAGTGGGGTTGTGCCATTACTCAGTATCTGACATGCATGCATGTGCTGTGGCATTTATACTCACCAAGCAGCCATGTATCGCCATGCCGCACAGCTTCTAGGTCCCGGTTTAGGGTTGACATTCTGTAAATGAAACTGTTGTGGGTGGACCCTGGATAGTTGGCATATACTGAGGTGATGATTCCCTTGGCATCACATACTACCTGCACATTGATGGAATGCCAGTGCTTGTGCAGGCAGCGTGACTGCGTGGCCTGTGACACCCCCCCCACTATAGCACTTGTGCGCTGAAATGGTCAAGTGGCTGTTAGATGGTGGGGGCTTCCCAGGGCCCCCACCTGCACTCGCACGCACACCGACACACACAGACCAGGAACCACGCAGGACGCGTGTGCTCTGCTCGGGTCCCCGGCTCGAACTGCCGGAGGACCGTCTTTATTCATAACAGCGCACGCGCGTGCCTCGATCCCGCTCGTGCATGCGTAACACTTGCGTAGTCACTACGCAACATCCCTCCTTTTCCCCCAAACAAGAAACCATAACAATTTATGTAACTACCAACAGTACTTCAAACTTTAACGGCCAGTCTCGTACCGGTTACAAGGCAGAGTCCATAATAAAGTCTTGGAACCTCTGCGGCGGCTTGCGCCCCGCCCGCCTCGGGTACCTGCGTGCCTCGGCTGGGAGCACCTCTGGTGTCCCTGGAGTCTCGGGTGGTCCGTCATCCTTCGGTGCCGATCTGGCGTGCTGCACGGGCTCCCGCGTGGTGCTCTCTTGCGGGTCAGGCGCCGCCTCTATGCGCTTGAAGAATGACACATTACTCGTGACTATTCCCTGTGCATTGGCCACAGTGACCATGGACCCTTTGACATGGGGCACCCCTAGTCGCTGTGCCTCATAGGGCAACAACAGTTTTCCTTCCGGCCTCCTGTTTCGCACCAGCATGGTGTCCGCCACTGCAATCGCCTTCTCTGGCAATCCTCGCTGAGCCGTCTCACTCTCTTCCGGGCAGCTCTTTCTGCTCGCACCCGGTTGTTGTCGATCTCCCCCGGACCCTGACCTTCCACTTCGGGCAACAGTCCTCTTGGTACCCGTTTAAAAAGGGCTTCCGCCGGCGCGACCCCAGTAGATTGATGTGGGGTCTTGCAATACTCCCACAAAAAGTCAAACAGGTTGCGCCGTAGATCTTCCCCTCCGTTCATCGATATGTGGAAGATCTTGTTGAGTGTCCGCATGAAGCGTTCCACCTCCCCATTGGCCCTGGGCCAGAGCGGGGTGACTTTCCAGTGCTTTATCCCCCTTTCCTCACAGTAGCGAGCAAACTGCTGCCCTTGGAACGGCGACCCGTTATCCGAACAGATCTCCAGAGGTAAACCATGGGTGGCAAAAATGTTCTCCATGGCCAGGATGGTGTGGTCACTTGCCGGGGACTCAACCAGCTCCACCTCGGGATAGCGGGACCACTGGTCCGACACCGCCAGAAAGTACATTCCACGGCCTGTGGACCCGAAGTCTGCATGCACAGCCCCCCACAGGCGTTCACTCCTCTCCATGGCTTGGATAGGCGGCCCTCTCTGCACTGGACTCGCCGCCCAGCATGGAATGCAGGCCCGCACAAACTCATCCACCCTGCTCTCTAGATCCGGGAACCACACTTTTAACTGGAGCCGCGCCTTCGTCTTTGCCGTCCCCTGGTGTCCCTTGTGGGCCAACTGCAGCACCTTGCCCACCAGAGTGCGCGGGATGACTATCTGGTGCCCCCTCAGCAGGAGGCCATCCTCGGCCACCGACAGCTCATGACGTGTCTTCCGGAGCGCCCTCAAGTCCTTTTGAGCATTGTCGCCCCTTCTGGCATTGATCATCAACACCTCGCGCCATTCCCCACTTGACACGGCCTCCTTGATCCTCAAGAACGTCAGCATTCGACTCGTCCGCAATTTCCTGGTGCGCCAGGGCGATGGGCAGTGCTGCCTCCACCACCAGGTGCACTGCCTCAACACAGTCCGCCACCTCGTCCGAGTCCCTGGGCCGCCCAGCCCCCGGGTGTTGGGACAGATAATCCGCTGGATTGTGGGTGCCAGGGCGATACATCAGCTTGACCCCATACTCCATTAGCGAGAGCATCCACCTCTCGATGCGTGGTTGTGGTTTGGACGACGCTCCAGACATGATCAGGATCAGGGGCTTATGATACGTCACCACCACTACGGGCTTCCCCAGAATGTAAATGCGAAAGTGTTTGCAGCCCCATAGGATAGCCAAGGCCTCGCGCTCGATCTGTGAATAGCGCCTCTCTGTCTTGGTGAGAGCCTTGCTGGCGTATACAATGGGTCTCATGGTCCCTTGGGCGTCTGCCTGCATGAGAACCACCCCCAGTCCAACCGGGCTGGCGTCCACTACGATCTCCGACTCCCGGTCCGGATTGAAGTATGCCATCGTCTCCTGGCATGACAGGGCGTTCTTGATGGTGGAGAACACCCTCTGTTCCTTCCCGGTCCAGTTCCAGGCCATGTCATTTCTAGTCAGTGCCCGCAAGGGCTCCGACAGGGATGCCAAGTCGCGAATGAATCGTCAACAATAGTTGACCATCCCCAGGAAGTTCCTTACTTCCGCGGGTGACACCGGCGGGGCAGACTCCTGGATGTCCTTCACCTTCTCCGGATCTGGGGAGATGCCCCCCGCGTGGAACACAAAGCTGAAGAATTCCAGCCGGTCTTTCAAAATCTCACACTTTTGTTTGTTGAGAGTCAGGCCGAGGCCACGGAGCCTTTCCAGGGTGTTTTACAGGTGCTTTAGGTGTTCCGCCTCCGATCTCGGGAACACCAGGATGTCGTCCGACATATTGATCGCCCCTTTGAGTCCCGACAGTGCTCCCCTGATGGCATTCTGGAAGACCTCCGCTGCCGACGAGACCCCGAAGCTGAGCCTCCTAAACTGATACAGCCCCTCGTGAGTCATAAAGGTAGTAATGTATCTTGACTCGTGGTGAAGCTCCAGCTGATGGTAGCCAGATCTCAAGTCCAGTTTAGAGAACACTCTTGCTCCATGCAAGGGCACCCTCATTCTCTCCTTCTTCACCCATGCTGGCGAACAGGCCACGTACTCACAATGACACTTGATGGCGAAGGCGTGATCTTGGCACCAAAACCACCAAAACCACCTTTCAGAGGGCAGGTAGGAGAAATAAATGACCTAAAAAGACCCGTTTTGTGGAGAAGGTTAGTTTCTTCCAGTTTGAAGGAGAGGGTTCCTCAGAGGACTCTGGGAAAAGGATCTTCTCCTTCAAGGATCGGGGAACTCCTCCCAGAGAAAAATGGGTCCCAAGAGATCCTAATCAAGACTGGGTAAATGTGGTGACTGAGTTAAATCCGCCCATCATTGAACCCCAGAATGACAAGCCAGAAAATCACCTTGCTCAAACCAATTCTGGGCACTGCCGCCAAAAAGGGGGGGCGGCCCAGAATCAGAACCAGGGGAGCCCAAAACTCCCCCAATATCCAACTGCCATATCTTTCTTACAGATTCCCAAGCTCTCACACAGAATCCTGCCCAAAATACCCTTGTGTCAGAATCAAGAGGCAAGAAATTAACCCAAATTGGCCCAAAATGCACATTATCTTTGCCCCCTGGAGGAGAAGGAGAGAAGATTTTATGCCCCAGTTCAAATACAAGGGCAATGTACATTTTTGGCACTGGTGGATACTGGATCCCAAGCCACCCTTCTGTCAAAGAGGGCCTTTGATCAGCTGAATTCAGGAAGGGGGAGAGATATCAGATTCCTCTCACCCCTCTTCCTGGACAACTTCAGAACTTCGCTGGGAATGAAATTCCTGTCGAGGGCACTGTGGATTTAGAAATTAAAATTGGGCGACAAAAGGTGAAACACACGGTCATAGTTGTGACTCGAGAGGGCACACCATGTTTACTGGGGAATGACATCCTGCTCAGATTGTCTCCCCTAATGGATTGTGTAAGCAAGGCCCTCTGGACCCAGACTAACCGACCAATAAAATTAAAACTTAGTGTCAACCATGTTAGTTTAAATGGCACATGCCACATGGTTGAACAAAAACAGGATCACATTGAATTCCATTTTCAGAACAGCAAAATCCCTGATGTGACAGTAATTGCATTAGGACAACAAACTGGTGATGGGAATTCCTCCCTATTTCTGAAAATCAACCTTCCTTCCAGTCTCAAGTGGCATTCCACAGTGGAAGGAAATACTCTGAAATTCTATACCAATTCACAATCAGAAAATCTCACTTCCATAGTCCAAAATGCTGAGAAACCAGCTTAAAGCTTGGCTGACATTCAGAAAATTGGAGAACAGTTATTCATCCCTATTCAGTTAAATGAGGGGAAGGACTCTGTTCCCGCCCGAGTGTGTGTGAACAACGGTAAGAGCTTCTTCAGCAAAGCCATGTTCCTAAAACTCCCAAAAGATCCAGCCATTCCCACATTTAAATTGATAGACAAATGGGAAATGCACCTGGAAACACCCAATTCCAAACATCTCCTGCCTAGCACATGTATGCTCAAAATGTCCATAGGCAACAAGAGCATAGTCCATAATTGTTGGGTCGTGCGAGATGTCCTAGCTGCATTTTATTTAGGCAGTGACATTCTCAATCGCTTTGCCATTAGTTTGGACCTAATAAACTATAAGGCCTGGTCCCGATTGTGGGTAATCCCATGGACTTTGATGATCCAGAGAAAGCATTTCGGTCAGCTCAACTGCTGCCATATGCAGTTGAAGTTTAGATTGGAGAGGAAGTTGCCATCCCAGAACAGACCCGACAATTCCCACTTGAAGTAAAAATTAAAAGAGGACAGAAACTGCAAAATCCTGACGCATATGTTCATCTCAATGCCCATCTCCAACAGCAAGGGTTGGGGTTAAACCCAACACCACTAGTCAATACGGAACACAACACCATTCCAATAGTGGTGGATTACAGCGACTTTAGGAGTATCACTCTGGGCGCAGGCACCATTATTGGAAAGCGGTTGATGACCGACATTTTTCCATAGATTTACGTAATGAACCGAATGGACCAATCCCCAATGACTGTTTTGACAGTGATAGCAACAATAACACAACACCAGACAGGATCTTCACCCGGCATGGGGGGAATTTCCTGGTGTACTCCTCCTGCCCTTAATCTAAGGAAGTGGTGAACTGTGACTTCATGAGGGATGAGGTGATCTTTCAAGTCCACCAGGACTGCCTTCCCCACCTGAAGCCATCAGTCCAAATTAGTACTTTAACCATGGACTTCTCCAGCCAGCTGGAGGAAGCCGTTGAGATAGCCAAACCAGAAGTCTTTCCGGGCTTCAGGCAGATGGTTGAAGAGATAGGCAACCTAGCTGATACCTGTGAGACTCTGGAGCAAAAACAAAAATTGAAACAAGTTTTCTTAGATTTTCAGGATCTCTTTGCGGTGGACTCATATGACTGTGGTAGCACCAAAATCCATACAAAAAAATTCCAACTCACTCTGGTATGACTCCAGTGTTTGTGAAGCAATGCCGATTGTGTCTTGCATCCATGGAGACCCTCACAGATATAATTAAAAACCTTGAGTCCCGTGGGATAATTTGTCTAGTCCAGAGCACCTTCAATAGTCCGGTGCTGGGGATTTTGAAACCAAACGGTCAGTGGAGACTCTGCGCTGACCTAAGGGAGCTAAACAAACGGGTCTACCCTTCCTGATGGCCTCTTCTCTACATTGACCAAGGGCTGGCCCAGATCCAGGGGTCAAAGGTATACACTGCTATTGACCTGACCAATGGGTACTCAACCGTACCTGTCAGTAGGGAGGACCAATACAAGCTGGCCTTTACCTTCCGGGGGCAGCAGTACACTAAGAGCCGGACTTCCTTCGGATACATCAACTCCGGCAATGAATGTAAAATCTTCTTGCATAAGGTCATGCCCGACTTAGGTGAAAGGGGTAACCTGGTCTATGTAGATGATGTTCTGATCAAAAGCTCAACTGTGGACGAGCACATATCGGAGATCCGCTATGTTCTGAAACAGTTGAGGGATTCCGGAGCAAAACTATCTTTCCAAAAGGCACAGCAGTGCAGGACCCATGTCAACTTCTTGGGGCATGAGATAACTCCTGAGGGTCTCTGTCCCCAGGAAAAGAAAGTAGAAGCACTCATGAAACTAAAAAACTCCACAACTCTGCGGGAGTTAAGGAGCCTCCTTGGACTGACTAATTACAGCAGAAAGTTCATTGAGGATTACGCAGGGATCAGAAGACCCCTGATCTATCTGTTTAAGGGGGGGGGTCAAGTGGGAGTGGCATCCAGAACAAGCTGAGGCAGTAAAGAAACTCAAAAGAAGCCTCTCACAAGCACTTTGCCTAGCTTACCCTGTCAAAAACAAGGAATTCTTCTTGGAGACAGGGTTCTCAAATACATGCTTGGATGCAGTATTATACCAAAAGCATAAAGCATAACAAAGTCAATAAAGTCATCTCCTATGCGAGTAAGACTTTATCCTTTGTGAAGGAAAAATTCACCGATTGTGAGAAAGCACTCCAGGCAATGGTGTGGGCATTGAAGAATTACCACCCGTTCATCCAGGGGGAACACATCATAGTGGAGTCTCCACACCAGCCTCTGCAACGTCTTCAAAGTGACAGAATCTGGGCCGGAAAGTGAGTAATTCCCGAATTACTTCCTGGATTCTGTCAATGCAAGGCTTTCCTGTGGAGGTCAGATATGACCAAAACAAGAAGAGTCCCCTCCCTCAAGGTCTGGCTGACTTGTATGATTGTGCCAGAGAAAACTGTCTTGAGGACGAAAGACTTAAAATCAAGGACAACATGGAGGCCTACCTCAATTCCCCACACAAAGTCTATGAAGAAGACAAGTGTGAGGGAACTGTCTATGTGGATGGGTGCTCCTACCATGTTGACAACAACGGGGAAAAGGAACTTGTGGCCGGCGTGGGGAATTCTTGGGTGAATGATGCCCCAGAACCCTCCATTGGGTACAAAATCAAAATCGGTCCCCGTAGAAGTCAAGTGACAGAGCTGATGGCTGTGCATAAAGCCATCCTCACTGCTAGCCAACACCAACTCCACAAACTGGTCATAATCACTGATTCAGATTATGTCGGGAACGGGTTGGTGGAGCACCTGGTTAATTGGAAGACCAGAGGCACGCTATGTGCTAACAACAAACCACTAAAACATGGAAAATGAGTACAAAATATTAATGATCTGGTCACCTCTAGAGGGTCGACCATCTACTGGGAATAGATCGAGGGTCATTCTAAGGTAGAGGGACCAGACAAAACTAGAAATGACCTAGCTGATCATCTGTCCAAAACCAGAGCCATCCAAGGGGATCTACTTGAGATTGAGTCCCTGTTGGGGGAAATCAAGTTCACTGCTATCACTAGGTCCCAGACAAATGCTCACAATGAAATAGGACCTCAGCGTGTTGATGAAATGTCCAACAATCCAAGACAGTTTGTTGGTGAGGAGATCCATATCTGGCTGTGACCAGTGGGTGGTCCCTACCTCATTCCGAAGCCTGATGCTAAGTCACGCCCATGATGTGGCCACAGCCGGTCATCGGGGGTTTCATACGACATTAGAAATCTTACGAGAGGTTGCATACTGGTCCCACATGGGTCAGGACCTCGACCAATACTTGAAGGGGTGTCTTGTGTGTGAAAAATTTCAGCCAACATCACTCACAGACTGTGCTCCCCTCAAAAGAGCGGGATGACACTGCCTTGGTAAGATTTGCAAGTCGATTTTATCGGGCCCATGATTTGCTCCTCTAGACGACACAAGTACATGTTAACAATAACATGCTTGTTTACTAAATGGGTGGAATGTCTCCCGGCCGCAAATTGCTAGGCAGAAACAGCAGCTGCCCTGATGATCAATCACACCTTCTCGTGTTTTGGACTACCCCAAAGGATTGAGTCAAATCGAGGTAGTCATTTCACCTGCGAAGTGATGACAAAGATGTGGGAGATACTTGGGGTAAAAAGGAAACTACACGTTGCATACTGCTAGTCCTCTAGTGGTGGAGTTGAGAGGTACAATGAAACTATTGTGAGCATATTAAAAAAGTTTGTGGCAGATTCTGGGCCAAGTTGGGATATTTGATTAACCCTTGTCCTGATGGCCATCAGATCTACCCCTTCTTCTGCAACAAAAATGTCTCCATTTGAGCTGATGACTGGATGAAGGATGGTGCTACACCAGCATCTGCTCTACAGAACCCAAGAGCAGACTTTGATAAATGCCTCCACAACTCATGAGTATATTGAGAATCTGAGAAAACACCTTCAACATGCTTTTGCATATGCTCAGCAGAATCTAGAAAGATCTGAACACAGTATGAAGACCCACTATGACCTTAAGACAACTAAAAAGAAATATCAAGTAGGAGACATGGTCTACTTGTACAATTTCCAAAGGAACCAAGCCAAGGAACACAAATTTCTCCCAAGTTGGCGGGTCCATTTGAAATTATGGACAGAATCTCACCAGTCGGCTACAGAATCTGCACCCCCAAGGGAAATTTTACAGAAGGGGCAGACAATTGGGTCCACATAAACCAGCTAAAGAGTTGCCATCCCAGGCATACTTTGTGGCAAATAGAATAGCTTACCGGAAACCTAGAGGGGGAAAATCCAGAGATCTAAAAAAAATAAAAATTATTAAATGTTCATTGATTACATTCGAGGAAAGTGTTAAGACTATTATTGAATATATGCAGGGAATATTGTAAATTGTTATTAAATGCATGTATCCAGACCATGTATTTAAAATACAGTTTTCCCAATCACTTGCAACCTTCAAAGTGCTGTTTTGGTGCTAATTTCAGTAATTTTCCAGGTAAACTATTGAAATGAAAAAGGTTTGCTGGAACCACTGATCATCCAGTGCAGTCAGAGGAATCCAGGCCTCACTGCCTGACAGATGCATAAGAAAACTAGATGTTAACCCCAGTTTAAATGTGTTTCTTTTTCCTGAAGAAATTGCAAAATTCGCCTATTTAAAGCATGTTTGTGAAGGGCATAATTCTTTTAAATGTCCAAATCCCTTATAAATTATGCATATTTTTATATGGGTTAAAGAAAAGACTTTATTGTGAATTTAAAGTAACCCAGTATTGGAGTTAAGTAACTGCTTAATTCTGATTGGACAGTGACCAGCCTGGGAAAGTTTGACACTTAAATTTGACACTCCCTTGCTACAGGAAGGCTAAGGGATTCTGGAGGTTCTCACATATGGAAGCACAATAGACTTCATTAGACATTCGTCTTTTGGCTGAGCCAAGAACAAAGGACAGGTTGAGCATTGACCTCTGCTGGGGAGGGGCAGGATGCTTCCCTCTACACCTCACCCTGATCAAAGGGATCTGACAGCTGTTGTTTGTTGAAAGGAGAGACAAAAGAGCTCTGTTCAAAGGAACCTTTTGGTGTTTAAATCTTTATTTGTGGTTAGGTTTGAAACTCTTTAACTGTGCAACCTGAAGTAGGATAAATCTAAAAATTGGTAGATGTTAACCTAATTTTAAGCTTTTGCTTTGAAGACATTGATGAAACCGGTACCACCTAAGGAATCAAAGTTACAGGAAAACCCTCATTGTAGCAGAACTATTAATGTTGCAAGCCTAAGATTCTATATTTGTGCTCCAGTTCTAATCGCCTAGAGATGCACCGAATTAGAAATTATTAATCCAAACTGTTATGATTAAAATTGATAAAATTCTATAGAATGAGAAAGACAGCTCTCACAGAGATGGGGATTGAATGTGAATATATCCCATCAAATATGCAATGTGTATGTCCGATTTTATCAGGAGACATAGTTTTGGAAATGTACATTTGTGCAAAAGTTAAGTTTTGGTTTAAATCAATGTGGGAGTTCCTAAATCCCGTCATAAAGATCACAGCTCTGTTCAGACTGCCAACCAGAACAAGGCAAGTGCCTGTGGCCACTCACAGCCATGGGAGTGTGTTTTGAAATTCTGCCTACACCATAAACTTTGTGATGTCACTTGGGAGGATAGATATAGGAGCTTCACCACACATAGAGACACATTGCTTCCAGAACACATCCAGATTTCAGTGCAGCGTCTTGTTCCTGACTTCTTCATATTGTCCAGAACTCTTCATCTTGCAGCTGACTCCAGATTTCTTTGCAGAATCCAGGCCTTAGCATTGCTGAACTCTTTTTAGCTATGCCCAAATTCAGCCATCCGAAAAACTTGAGGGGATTTAATACTGTTTCAGTTTGGCTTGCTTCCATTAAGGCTTGCCCGCTGAAACTTGCATCCTGCTATCTACCGGGTCCAGTGACCAGAAGGGCCCATCCAAATCCAGTCTGAGGTGCAGTCCAAAATTGACCAGAACCGCACTGCTGATCCAATCCCGCCAGAAGTGCCCTGCTGCCGGTAGACCTGATCCGATGACCAGAACTTTGACGCTCCAATTTTAATTACAAGGGACTGTAAGTATTAATAGGAAGAACAGTGACCCATAGTATATTTGCATTGTCATATCCCAATCTCAAACCTAGTATTGTCAGAACCATTGCTGCGCTGATTTTCTCTCATTTATGTTACAAAACCATAAGTAATTAGTGATTTTGAGTAACTAAATTAAATCCCAGAAGAAATTTGAGTATGCAACATGTGAAGGGTTACACTGGCCACGTAACTCTGGAGATTCCCAGGTGGCATTCTCTTTTTCATAGTCATTAATATAGTGTTATTAAACCAATCTGTCATTTTTAAAACGGAATTTCTGTTTTCATTTTCACGCCTATTTTGTAAAAACGCCTCTCACTAAAACCTCCATAACTTCTTCAATTTTATAGATACAAAAGAAATTTCAATTCTCACTGATACCTAAGACCCCTAGCTAAATCCTTAACCAAAAACCGCAACAGTGTATTTGACCCGTTTTTATTAGAAATTGCGGAGTGAAATTTTGCCACAAATTTACCGTTTTCAAAAGTTTATACGTGTCTTTTTCCCATTCAAAGTGTTTCTTAAACTCCCATCCTGATCTAAAGTGTGTACTGTTGTTTATCTTGTAGCTCATATTTGTTAGGACCTTTTTAGTGTTGCTTTCCTAAGAATTTATATCCATTTAACCATTTTGACTACTTTGCATTGTTTTCCAAAGCCATTTTCACCTGTCATTTTTAAAAGTGTCAATTTCCTAAAACGGTTTACTCTCTTGTTTGGGGAGGGAAGATTGTATCCAAACTGTAGACATTGGGCCTCATTACACGGTAGGCGGTAAACCATGGTGCTATTAGCACCATGGTTTCCACCGGTACCCTACCGGTACCACCATGGAGAAAAGGGGAATTACCACCCCATTCCAAGGTTGGCGGGGCGGTAGTTCGCCCTTCCTCCATGGCCCTTCCCCATTCCCATTTTTGCCCCATAGGGCCCAAAGGGAATGGGGAAGGGGCTAATTACGGTACCGCAAATTGCGGTATATGCTATATGTTCACAAACCAAAACTGTTCTTTTTCCTGTGTTTTCTACTCTGCATTATTATAAGTTAATTCAATTGCTTTACTTATTTGAATTGTATTGTCACCGCTTGGTGATTGCAGCCCTATATATATATATTAAAACTTATGTGTGATTTGGATTTTAAATAAAAAAAATAAATCTTTACCTTTACAAACTAGCCTGGGGGTATTTTGAGAAGGGTGTGATATGAGTGGTATATCGTTCAGAATAATTAACTTATAGACACAAATAAATAGGTATTTCATTGCGCACTACATTCTAGGCAAGACCTGGGTGTGTACCTGATTGAAATCCTTAACAAGAACCTTTCATTGGCTGTGCTCAGCTACCACGGGGGTCGTTTTGGGAGTGAATTTAAAAACCTGAACTTCATGGATGATCTAGTGCCAACCTCCTTGCCTGAGACCCAAAACCTAGGATACCAGATGGGTGGCTGCTTCAGTGACATGGGCACCGGGGATTTGATATCATTGGGTTAAGAAACTGTAAGGGCGGGAATGCAGTGGGACTATGGTTAGAGAAGCAACTTTCAGTATCTGATCTCATTCAACCTCTTATACAGCATCTAGCAGGTATAGGTAAGGCACGAAGGTCTTCTTGAAGTACTGACTTGCTCGATTTTTGATGTATGCTTTAAATTGCCAAAATATAGGATTTCCGCAACCTCCAGGTCATCATTAAACAAGATAGGCTTGACCCCACTAGGTGCGGCTTCTGTCCTCTGGATCTTTCCGATGTGTGTAGGGATTTATAAGCATTCAAGATTGTGCTCATACTTTGAAGGGACGGCTTGAATTTCAAATGTGGAACGCCTCGCACATGAAATGGAGCAGCCATATCCAATTCCAAATCAAGCCACCTGAGAAAAAGGGCATGATTTAGATTTGTGTACCAGAGAGGACCCCCCATTAGTTGTAAAATGCATCAAGGAGTCTTTTGAAATGAGGGAGGCCTTACCACCACAATGTAAGGACAAGATTAGTCTCTTTAGTGGCATTTTCCTATTTTCGTTTCCACAAAAATGGGGATAATTCTTTTAAAGGAGGAGCATGACCATTCTAGTGGTAACATTTTGAGGCCATATAAAACCAAAGGGGAAATGGCCAATGTAATGGCCTCTGATCAGCCGCACCATTCATTCATAGTGTATCTGGTACCTCACTGATACATTGAATGCCCAGGTACTTAACACCTACTGGTTGCCCGAGGAGATTGTGACATTCAGTGCTCGATTTGAGGCATGGCTTCCGTTTTATCTACATTTACCTTACACCTGGATATTCTCAAGTACTGCGGATTGATACCCATAAATGCAGGGTGAGAGTATTCTGGGTCCGAGGGATAGGCTAGGATGTCACCTGCTTATGCCGATATTGTCATTTGGAGCGATTAGGACCCACCCCTTTTATCAGCTGATTACTCCTAATAGATGCAGCACTGGTTGCAATTATAGCACAAATACATGAGGGTTCTGCGGGGCAACCTTGTTTGTTGCCGATATGTAAAGCAACATACGCGGAGGATACGCCATTCACAACATTGAACCTTTGCTTTTTAACACTACTCCCACACGCTACATGCACATGTAGACGTTTGTTTAATCAGATGCAATGAGGAGTGAACACAAGTGCTTGTTATTCCTAACAAAGCCCTGTGCCTGTAATTATGTCTGTTTGAATGCATGTTTTGCCATCAGTGTGCGTTTTAGTTACTGCCTTCGTTTTCTCTGAGGCTGCATTTCTGCTTGTAATTGTGCTTGTTTCCACGTGTGGCTGCATGGCTGTGAGCGTCTGCATTTCTGGCATTACAATAGTTCAACTATATGTATCATAAAATACATTGTAAAGGAAGGTACTGTAGGATGCATACAATATTCAGTAATGGTTATAAAGAGAGTCATGCCTAACTCCTCCCACATATAAGCACTGCAATAAAAGGCGTTATTATCCAGTTTGATGGTAAGCACACTATTGAGCACAGATTAATGAGCTGAGTCGGCTATGCCACGAATCAAACGTGTGATCTGCAGGCTCAGCAAAGCTGTCTGGGTAGAGTGATTACCCAGGTGAGCTATCGTGCCTGCAGCGTCTTTACGACTGCCTCTAACCAGCAGCTTTCATGATTACCATATTAGAGCCAGAGGTGAACTTGTCTTTGGGGAAGTCTGGAGATTTCCGGGTAGGCCTCTGCACCCTGGGCCTCTTTAACCTATGTTAGCTCCAAACGTTATCATAGGAAAAGGGTTGGGGGCTTGCTGAACATGTGTAATATGCGGCCACTTTGAACATCATTTCCAGGGCCTCTTTTTGTTCCCTGTGCAGCCCTGATTAGAGCAGACGCATTGCAACCCGAGGGGGCACAAGCACAATCACAGGAGAAACTGTTGACATGGTTTGGAAAAGTTTGGCTAATGAAGGTGGGCGAGACCATGAAATATCTTCACATGTGGAATATATTTTAGAAAAACTCACATAAATTGGTAGATATGCCTCTCGAAAGCAACCACCTGCCAGAAGAGCCGCTTTCTCTGGAACACTTGGCGTGCGTCCATATGCCATATACATATATTTGTTTTGATGTGTTTTTAGCATAATGCACATAGACGCTTGTTTATATACATATTGATGTTGGGTCTCTGGCATGACACATCATGTTAGAGTTTCTTTAAATGTTTAATGTATTGCTATCACAAGGAATATAACTCAGTGTGCCATACCCATGGAATGGACAAGGTCGCCATTTCCATTAGCCTAAAAGTCCCGTCCTTCAAGGCTTCTTCTTTCTCATACGGCTAAATATAGGACATCGTTGGTACTGATATGTATCTGAAAATAATACAAAATATTCCCTTTTATGTGAGACAGGATTTTGATCGTACAGAGACACGAAGGCACACACAATGTTTCACTTTCTAAAAAGCTTAAACAAGTAGCAAAGGCAAAGCAGATACAATGTTTACATCGAAAGTCCTAAAGTGTGACCCAGTTGCAGCAGTTTCTTTGTGTTCATTTGTATCATGCCTGGTTCGTAGGCTTTCCCTGTAGAACCTGATACGCCCCTTCAAATACCCTACGTTTTCCAAGTGAAGGGGGCACATCATGGACTCCCAAATTCCCCTGACAGAATAGCTGGGCTTGGCCAAAAATGGCTAGCCTCTCTGGTTGTTAGGGGAGGGCCGCTTACGTGAATTCCAAGGTGGTATTCCTACTTGTAATCTCAAAATATTCATTGTCGGCGGCATTCCTTGTTATGCTATCATGGTATATACTCACAGAGACTTAATTTGGTGGTTGAAAATAATGGCGGTATTTGTAAAAATACCCCTTGTTTTAACGTTACCACTACATCTATAATGATTCCCAGGCTAGCAAGTGTATTAGTAAAAGATCCAATCAGGCCACAGAGGGGCTAAGAAGGGTCTCTTGGAGAAGCTCAAGGGGGATTCACATTCACGCGGTTTGATTAGCGATACTGCTTAGGCTACACAACCAGAAGCTTCCATTTTGTTTTTTTTTTCTGTACTTGAAAAGAGCTGACCTGAAACACTGGTTTTTAGCCATAGTCTAATTCCACTCGTAATATTGATACTTTATTAATGTCTCTCACTACTGTATACTGCACGTTGCTTTAAAGCTGGGTTTGTTCTATATTAATCCAAATGAAAAAGAAATATAACATACCAGATATAGGGGGTCATTTCGACCCTGGCGCTAAGGGGTTAACAACGCCGTAAAAGGCTGCGGCACCGTTAACCCCTTAGCGCCTAATTACGAGGTCCCTTTGCGGGACCCGACCTGAACGGCTGGTCTGGAACAGCCGTTAAAGTAGGGACCCGCAAAGGGACCTTCGAGGTAATTACGGTACCGCAATTTGCGGTACCGTAATTACTGTCTTCCCCAGTCCCATTGAGCCCTGTGGGGCAAAAATAGGAATGGGGAAGGGCCAATGTTCAATGGGGAATTACCGCCCCGCCAACCTTGGAATGGGGTGGTGATTCCCCATTGAACATTGGCGGACTCGATACAACATCGGCAGCAACCATGGTGCTAATAGCGCCATGGGTTACCGCCAGTGTTGTAATGAGGGCCATAGTTTTAGTGGAGGCATTCACCCCTAGGGTGGCACAGTCACACCACATAATAGATGTTTATTGTTAGTCAACTGCATGGTACTAATGTTATTGATATGTGAAAAATGAAGGCTTTTGTGGACTAGCCAGGGTTTGAGCCTTTAACTATGTGACCAAACACGGATCCACACAGTAGATGCATTAGAGCACTGAAGCGCAAACCCAGCTGTGCTATAGCTTGGTCTCTGCACATAAATACATAAGTGAATACACAAGAAACAATGGCATACTAGGCCATGATGGACCAACTCTATAACATAGGCTTGTGTACACCTCTCAATGACCCAGATATGCTTACTCCATTTAAAAAATACTCCCCTCCTACCTGCTGGTCAGCAAGCATAGATCAAATGTAAATGTATCATCACACTTCCAGAATACTCGTAGGTTGTGCATGGGCTATTATGATTTGCACTGACTGTGACCAGCAGGTCTTAATTTCCTTTTATGCCACCACTATTTCTCTGGCATGTGTTATGCTGCAAAAAATGTGAGGCTCCACCCACTATTCACGCATTGCTTATAGTATCCAGACTTCGGCCCCATATAGGCATGTACAGAAGGCTAGATATAATCTGGTCATGTGAGGTCATTCACCCGTTCTTCTGTTGTTAGACATTTCAGTGTCTTCCATGTTCTAAGTATACCTTGGCCCTCATTCCGAGTTTGGAGGTAATCATGGCGCTATTTGCGCCATGACTACCTCCAGTAACGGTACCGAGTCCGCCCTGGTTCAATGGAGACTTACCGGTCTATTCCAACCTTTGCGGGACCGGTAAGTCCCCATTGAAAAAGCCATTCCCCATTCCTATTTCAGCCCCCATAGGGCTCAATGGGAAGGCGCTAATAACGGTACCGCAAATTGCGGTACCGTCATTAGCTCTGAAGTCCCTTAACGGGCCCCGTCCATAATGCCTGGTAAAACCAGGCGTTAAGAAGGGACCCGCTAAGGGACCTCGGAATAGGGCGCAAAGGGATTAACGGCACCAATGTCAGAATGAGGGCACTTGTCTTGACATGCTGTATAGTCAAAGAATGTTGAGTAAGAGCACGTTTCTTGGGCACTTGGATATTTCAAAGTTTAGGACAATTGTAAGTTCTGTGACAATGCAGGCTGAACAGACCATGTGACATCTCAGAAGGGGTACACTTTCTTTGTTCCCAAAGGTATAAAGCATTACATTAAGATAACAAAGCAGAATATTGTATGCAAAAGTCAGCCGCCTTTGGCAACGTATCACAAATGTGATCTGTAGAGCAACAATCAGGAGCAAAAGGCCTTCCCTTCCCAGATCCCCCCCTCTCTCTGTCTCTAGTGCTGTTATACACTTTATCCTGGGATACACTTGTGGGATACACTTCCCTGCCACTTGGGCGCAAGGATCAATTTAGGGTAAGTAAAACACGTATCAGCCTTAAGGGTGCATTTTCCCAAACATAAGGAACAAATAGGTTTAACAGTGACATGATTATAAATAAATCTGGTACAGGAGTATAGTCTAGCGAACCTAGTGACCTGGTTTAATGTCCAAGTCTCTAATCTAATAAATGGAGGATTTGCTCTCCCTGAAATGCATCCTTCCGTTCACTGGCAGGCTGAGGGAGTTTACAGCACTCCAGCATGCGTCTTTCTTTTTTCAGTGTGTGTTTGCAGATGCTTTGCTCTTCAGGAGCCCAGAGTAATTTCAACATCCTCCTACCATGGCAGTACCTTGTGCTACCAGCCCCTCCAGCTCAGCAAACCCATACAGAGGAACTACCACTCGCCTACTGGGGCAAATGCTTTCACCCCTTGCCAATGGTGCTACCTTCCATTAATATGGCAGATGTTCTCCCCCTTGCCTCCACGCTGTTCAAGCTGTACTAATGATAACCCTTCCAGCCAAGGGTTACTCTCCATCTTTGAGCCAACTACAGAAATAACTAGTGCCTTCCAAGCTGCAGCCTCAGCACGGTGTCAATGCTCACTCATTTCCTTCTCTAAAATGAATAATCTAATACTCTAATTGTCACTCTCCTATTCTCTTCACCTACAGCTTTTGCTACTCAAACGCAATTCCCTTGAAGACTCTTCTAGCCGCCACACTATTGCCTGTATCCTCTGCCCTCTTTTTGCTGGGACCTGGGAGTCACCAGCCACCTGTTCTCTGTAATGATTGACATAATGCTCTAGGGTGGTTGGCCCGGCTACTATAGCACCCCGTTTGTAACTGGGCCCCCCTTCTTTCCCCGAAATCGGCCTTCAACAGCCTTTAAACCTCTGTGGGAAAGTCTCCCCCTGTATACATGACGGACATTCAATCAAAACACGCTACCCTGCAGAGAAACAATGGGAGCTGTTAAACTGTCAAAATAAGTCCTGTTGCCTCTGCTACTTCAAATATGAGCACCAGGGTCTGAATATGCCCACCTGTCACTTTCTCCAGCCAGATTGATCCTGCAAAGTTTGGTGAGGTTCTGTTAAGGGGGGGAGGGGAGTTATAGGTGGGGTCCCAAAATGTGTGTTTTTTTCCCATAGACTCAATGGAAAAAAATGTGTTCACGCCTATAGCCCAAACCACTGGACGTAATTTCACCAAATTCACGGCAGGAACTGCGGCTTGGTCCTGAAAGCGAGCTTTTGTAAATTTGGTGTAAATCCATCAAGTTGTTTTTTTTAAAACAGCCAAAAAGTAGGATAAAACAAATTAGTGATATCTGGGTTTGGTCTGTGGACACACTTCCCTGTTCACTCTGCCGATGGGTATCTGATTGGCCTAGAGGGCAGCGCGAGGTCCGGGAACATTGGATGCACCCACTGATTGGTCAATAAAAAATGTGAGGTGCGCCTGCGAACATTGGGTTAAAAAAAAAATGAAAAAACACAACATTGCACTTGTCAAACTAATGAAACAATCTCCTGGGAGGCGAGGGGTGCTGAGGATGGGATGGGATATGGCCTTACAAAGCCTCGAAAACAGACCCTTTTCCAACTCTGATGTCCGCGAACAGTCCTGATGTCCGGGGCAGTCCTGTGATGTTCGCAGACACCTCGGATGTTTGGGGCATCTATGCCTATTTCTACATTACAGGATTGGTAAAAAGCAGTTTTTGGATGGCTTATAACTTTGGCGCCACTCAATAAAACTGCATGAAATCATGGAATTTCATTTTAGACCTGACTCTGAATGTTTCTGCAAAGTGTGGTGCTGTTTTGTCAAGAGGGAAGAAAATTAGAAGGGGGTTCCCAACATATTTAAAGGCTTATAGATGTGGCCCAATTTGACGAATCTGCACAAATGTTTGCAAACAGATATTAGACCTAGATATGAATGTTTTTGCACAGTTTGGTGGGATTCTGTTAAGAGAGGGCAAAATTAGAGGGGGGGTCTCAATATTTTTAGATGGTTTATAACTTTGTTGCTGTTGGACACATTAGCAGAAATGTTTTCAAACAGATTAGATACCCCACCTTGAATGTTTGTGCAAAGCCTGAATGAATTTTGTCAAGTGGGGGCTAAGATATATGACTATTTTATGTATGTATATTTTGACACTTTAAAAAAAATAAAACATGGGCGGATTTGCAGTAAACTCATGCAAGTAGCATTGGCAAAAACCTGAAAGCATGGTTTTGCAAATGTGTCCATGTTTAATTTTTTTAAAAAGTGTCATAATGTAGGTGTAAAAAAAAGTGATATACGTTTGGTGACTGAGGTATAATAAATAGGCTGTGGCTATGGGAAGTGGCTAGATTGTCCGTGTCATGCGATGACCCGGACAATCTGGCCACTACCCAGGACCACGAGGAAATAGTAGTAGGGTTAAAATGAGTATGGCCAACAGTGACCAGCTATGTGGTAAAGTTTTTCTAAATTCGGATAGGTTTGAAAGGGGAAAAACAATCTACTTGTGGGTACAGGTTGAAGTGCTGGATGGGATTGCAGAAAATATGCACGAGGAGGGTCAGCAAGAACTTCAAAGCATGGTTTAGCAAATATGTCCTGTATTTGATTTTTTTGAAAGTGTGAAAATGTAAGTACACAAAACATTGATATAATATTGCTGTCTGGGCAATGGATCTGGCCGTCAGAAAGGACAAATGTGTATTGTATGTTGCTTATTGGAGCATGCGGCATGGGCAAATCGGTAGGTTTGGATGTGAAAAAATATTCTTCCGTTTACATTCTGCAGTGGTGGACTAGATTACACCAAAAAACTGGTTTTGGGAATCCATGGAACTCGGCGCTAAGGATCGTGATTTTGAGCAGTCTTAATTGCTTGACAATGCTGCATCACAATAAATAATGATCATTTCTTGCTTTAAGTTTTTGTCATTGGGTCTTTTTTGTTACTGGAGGTACTGCCACGTGTTTTGACCCCTAAAGGGCCTTTATCAAGACTGTGGTATTTGTAATTCATACCACATTTGAGTAAATTGGTCATTAATGTTAGGTTGCTTCATTGCATTGGGTGAAAAAGACAAGAAAGCCCAATTCATACAAAAGGTGAAAGTTACCCAAGATGCTTGTGTTTTGCGCAAATTAAGCGGTGACATGCCCATACATATAAAACGATTTTGGTGAAACAAGGTTTATATGAGCAAGGTGTACAGTATGTAAAGTACATATATCATTACAAATGCGAGTCATTGGTAATATTTGCATCACGTTATTGAAATATCATGGATTGGTAGAATATGAAGATGCACCAAGGGAGAAAAAAGACACCGGAAAGATTGCATTAATGTCAGTGTTCTAGAGGTTTGTTGTACTAATGTTGTATTGGGCACATGTGTTTTACCATGGTAAGGTTTACCAATGTTGTTTTTCGTAGTGGCTTGGTAGGTATGGTCATGGGCGTAATTTTAAGGTGGGGACAAGGGTGGTTGCCCCCCCAACTTTCGTGGCACACCATATTGTCCCCATTCATTTGGCAGGGGCACCTTTCCTCTAGATGGCATGTCTCCCCCCCCCCCAACATTTTCAGCAAAGTTACTCCACTGGGTATGGTTCTAGATTGGAGAGGCTTCTTTTAGGGTAAAACTTAATAGTGATCTATGGAAGCAAGTGCAAGCTGGGTACTAGCTATTTTTATTTGCTTGTAACAAGTGTTGCAAGGAATAAGCAGTGCCTAACTGTGCTAAAGTGACTGTATGTGAAAGTGAGGGCTGAGCATTCCCCATGTTCATAGTCGGTTCTATTTTACTAATGTGCAGGGGCGAGGAGGCCGGGGTGAATAGCCTATGTGCCAATTGTTTCATGTGCCGTGAGGGTGTCCCCCATGTGTCCACTGATCTGCAGTGCGCATGCAGTCTTGATTGTATTAACGGGAGTCATTAGTCCTACCATAATAATATAAGTGACAGGGGTGATTTACAGGTCCTGGTGCCTGAACCAGTGTTGTAATGATGGACAAGCCGTAGTGAGAAGAAATGATTAATCTAAAAATGTCCTAAGTATTGAATGTCTTGGGTCGGGTCTAGTACATGTGGTGAGAGTAGTCGCCATGGGTGTAGCGCTCTGAGTGAAAAACCGGGGTAGTGGTTCAGAAGTTGGAATATATACGGCGGTTGGTTAAAATATATCAAATAGAGGTACCAGCGCTAGATTTTCACCTAAGGAGGTCAGTAGGCCTGTGGGGTCTGCTTCTGCTGGTTTGCGGTGATCAAATCGATCCCATTCGCCAGTGTGTCTGGTACAAGTAGTACGGGCATAGGCAAAAACCTAAAGCAAGAAATGATCATTATTTATTGTGAAACAGCACTTTCAAGAAATTAAGTCTAATAAAAAGCCTGATACGTAGCGTTCCATAGATTCCCACAACCAGTTTTTTGTTGTAATCTAGTCCACCATTGCAGACTGTAAACGGAAGCAGAATATTTTTTCACATTCAAACCTACCGCTTTGCCCATGCTGCATGCTCCAATGAGCAATTTACAGTACACATTTCTCCTTGCTGATGGCCAGGCCCATTGCCCGGAAAACAATATTATATTACTATTTTGTGTACTTACATTTTCACACTTTCAAAAAAGTGATCAATGATGGTCCTTATTGTATGCTAGAGAAAAGTATTTGGGACAGAAAATTGTTTCTGTTCTTTTATATTTTTCTCTAGTATAACATTGTCCATTAGTACTCTGGGCGGAGGAGCCAGCCATTCAGGTTGCTAGGAATGTGGGCTTGAACCACCGGTACAAGCCTGCATTCCAAGCTGCCTGATGGCCGGCTCTTCCCACCCCCTTTGCCCCCCAAACATTCCATTCCATTTCTTTTTTTCAACCTCTCATTTACCTTATTTCGGCGGCGACGGGATGCTGCCACCGTATTCATTCCTTCTCTTCGCCTCCTGCAGACAGCCATGTAAAGGAAAGCCTGCCTTCCCTTTCCATGGTGGCCATCTTGGAAAAGGATTTTCCTTCCTACAGTGGGATGCCACGCGTGTCCAGCTGTAGGAAGGAAAATGCTTTTTTTTAGCACCCCAGTTTATCCCTTTGGCAACCCGGGGTGCTAAAGGCCTGGAGCTCTCGTCATCCTCCCTTGCTTCACTTGGGCCGATAACTTTTGCTGCCGGCCCATTATCCCCCGTTCCAGCCTTTGGAATGGGCGATAAACGCCACATTATTTCCATTTGCATTTATTGAGAAATGTAAAGTAGATGGAATCTATAAGATTACTTCTTGTAGTGCTATTTTTTAACTGTGAAAGCTGGTTCCTAAAGGTACCATTTCAGTTTTATTAATTATTTTGCAGGAGAGGTCAGAAAGTAAGGTGGGGAGGGAAATGAGGGCACCAACCACTAATATGGAGGGGCAGGTGGACAGGGGAAGATCTTGCGCATGTGTTACATCTAAGGTAGGGGGCAGTGTTTCGCATGCTCCTTGATTACAGCTTCAATAGCACTTTGAAATTGCTCCCCCCTGCATAGTGGTGTATTGCAGTATAAACAGTGGACTGTTGTCTTTGAAAGATATGGATCAACAGCTTCTTTTATTGCTTGCAAGGTAGCTGGTGGGATTTTGTGTCCCCAGAAGTAGTCTGTGTGGTTACAGTATTGGTTGATGAAGATGAGGTGGAGGAAAACAGCCTACTACTTGCTAATAAAGGAACAGCCTTTCTGAGAGCATTGCAGTGGTTGGATTGGGTGAGGTGGTGCGTGGAGGAGGTCCCATAGGAGTACTGTCAAGGTAGTCCACGACTGAGTTCAACGTTGCACTCAATGCATTTCACTTTGATAGCTTTAGCCTTCGGTACATTCCCAACATTTGGAAAGAACTGCAATACCCATGATTCTCTCTTGGTGCTAGAGGTAGGCACTTCCTCTACCTCATCTTCTTGGTCCTCTTCATTGTCTGTGGAAGTACTTTGCTTTGTTGTCTCTGTCCTCCAGCTGGTGGCGGTGGTGGCTCTTGGGGAGGAGGAATGACAATAGCTGATGCCATTTTTAAGATAAACAGCAGTTTTGCTAATATTCTTCCAAGTATGTGCTCTGTGCTAGATTGTTAATGGATAATGAGTAAGAATAGGTGTAGGAGCTGTGCAAGGGTAAATTTTGGGTTTGAAAATTCCTAGATCAGCAGAAAATGTAGTTCCGAAATGTCTGTGAAACACGGACCCGATCGCAAAGTGTGGACACGTTCGCGGACACGTCATCATGCCGTGCACTCACACGAGTTCACGTAACACTGTGCGGTATGTCTGCGATGATGTCAGACGTTGGTGGATGTCGACGAAAGCAAAAGCATTGGAAAAAGTTGCAAAAAGTGTATAGAAGTGTTACAAATGATGCTAGAAGGTGGGGAATGGCAGAGTTCTAAGATGAAACTTTGTAAATTAGACACAAATGTTGCGTAATTGGGGTAAGTATGATACTAGTAAATTGTCGGAAATTAGCATGCCCTGGTAAAAACCCATGAAATTCACTGAAAAAAATCTTTGTTAAAGGGACATTATGGTTAAGTTGCACTAATAAAAACCTAAGAAATTCAATTAAAAAACGTTGTTAAAGTAACATTATGATTACAAATACAACCGAAAAACCTCAGAAATTCACCAGTTCTGGTAAACTAAGCAACCATAAATCGTGCCACCACCATGCACTGCTAAGACTAACACCTGGACATGAAAGATGACATCACAAATGTCAGTTATGCCATCACTGATGACATCACATATCTGGGCCTTTTTTTTGTTTTCTGACATGATTAGGCTAGTTTTTTGTTTTTACCGATAATGAGAATTTCTAAAATGTAAATGTTTCCATGCCTCTGGCTGCTCTGAAGCCAGACTGATGGTCATGAAGGCAACCAACAGATTAGGTGAGAAGAGTAAGCTGGGAGATGGCCTCCTTTTCCAGGAGTTTGCTCAGGAAAGCAGTGATGGAGATAGTTTGCCGGAAAAGTAGATCTGCAGAATGCTTTTTAAGGAGGGGGTGCACAAGGAAGTGCTTGAGGAGAAACGGGAAAGATCCAGTGGTGAAATGGTGTTTACAGAAAACGGCCAAGTCTGGAGCAAGGGTGTCAGTGTGGTCCTTCATGTTACTGGAGGAGCAGGGGGGCACCTGTTTGGATGACACTTTCAAAGATCGGACTTGTCTAGAAACATTGTTAGGTGTTGTTAGAGAGAAAGAGGAGAAGGGAGGAGGAGAGGTAGAGGCAGTCAGAGGGGGCCAAGAGAGGTAGAGGGAGAGGAAGAGGAGAAAGAGTACAGAGTTTTAGTGGTGAGGTGAGAAGCCAGAGCCGTACAGAGGACCTGGGAGGGAACAGGAGAGATGGAGACTGCAGCAGGATTGGCCAGCTCCTTGCAGAATATAAAGAATTACTCCATGTTGTTAGAGGTCACAGAGATGCGGGCTTCGATGTGGACTTTCTTCTTGAATAGTGCAGAGAGTCTATATTCCCTTTTGAGCAGGCGGCAGGCCAGTTTGTCATAGGATGAACCCGAAGCCCTCCACTTCCTCTCAGCCACCGTACACTTACATTTCAGGCAGCGAGGTCGGAGTCATACCATGAGTTGCATGTGGAGATTCTCATGACAGGGGCAAGGACATCCAAAGTGATGGAGATAGAGAGATGCAGGTTAGAGAAGGTTCTGTCACAGTGTGTCAGCCACAGGCATAGGAGTAGAGAAAGTATCAGCAAAGGCATCCACTGACACACACTTCATGGGCTGGATGGCCGAGAGGTAGGTGGCAGTGCTGGGGGAGGCTTAGCCTAAGGGACAGAGAATTTCAGATGAGAGGAGAGTAAAAGTGGTCAGTCCAAGAGAGAGGCGTGGTGAGAGAGTTAGAGAGGGCGATGTCCGAGCAGATGAGAACATCCAAGGTGTAACCGGCAGAGTGTGTTGGACCACATGGTAGAATGGAAAGAGAGAGTGTGGCGGAGGTTGCAGAAGAGCCCTGAGGAGGTTTTAGAAGCATCCACGTGGATGTTGAGGTCTCAGAGGAGGAGAGGTTGAAAAGGTAGAGGCAAGGAGAGAAGAGGAGAGGTCAGCCCACTCAGACAGGAAGAGGGTGACCTTGCTAGGTGTCCTGTAGATGGTGGCCACAGTCAGAGAGAGGCCGGGAGAGATAGAGAGTCTGCAGACCAGGCATTTAAAGGAGGAGCAGGCCTGAATGGGAATGACAGAAGCATGAACCCACTCGGGAAAGATCAGACCTACTCCACCTCTGGGTTGTGTGGTTCTATTGTTCAAGAGGATCTTGTAGCCATCAGGGAGGAGAGTGTCAAAACTTGTTACAGAGCTGGCTATGAACAATGTCTCAGTGAGCATGCGGACATCAAGGTCAAGTTATTCAAGGAGTGTTTGACAGTCAGCAAGAGTTTAGAGTAGCGACATGGAGCAGGTTGCCACATTTGAAAGACTTCCGGGGTGGGGTACAGGCAAGATGTACATCTGGTGGAGGTGGTAGACGGACCTGAGAGTGGACAGAGGTGGTAGCAGGAGGTGGAATAATAGCCAGGGAGAAGAAGGAAGGTGCCAGAGACGCAGTGGAAAAATGAGTCGGCAGAGGAGACAGAAAAGTGCCAGAAGGAGTAGCAGGAGAAGGAGAAGGACGGAAGTTGAGATGCATAATGAAAAGGAGGAGATTGAGCTGAGGGATCTGGACTTAGACGGTGCCATTTAGATAGACATTAATGATGATCTTGGAGGAGTGGAAGGAGGCCAAGAGGGCCTCCCACCGAGTGCCACAATTAATGGGAGAGGAGGAGAAAAGAGAGAGAGCTGACACCATATGAGGGGTCTATAGGTCTGGTGAGGCAACAACAAAGAGGATTTTGGCGAAAGTCTGTCTGGAGGAAGCACTGATGTATGTATCAGCGATAGGGAAGCCCGGGTTGGAGACTGGGTTGGAGACCAGGATGTCCCTCTTGAACTACTTCCTTCCTGATTTAGTGAGAGGGATAGGATAGGAGATAGAGTAGCAGTTTGACAAGATGGGGAGACGGAAAGCACCATAGAGGGTGCTAGGAGGAAGTAGTAGGAGCAGGGAATGAAAAAGAGAGGCGGGATGCACAGCCCAGTGCTGCTCAGCACAGGATGTGCAGAAGGGGTGAGGGGGTCACACAGTAGGGAACACACAGAAGGAGCATACAGGTACACTCAGCAGTACAGGTACTCCCATGGGGTGGTTAATTAGAGAGTGTGAGAGAGACACATGCAACACAGTTTACAGTACCACAGTTACCCCAATCCAAAACATCCAGATTTAACTTTCCCAGAAGAGGGGAAAGGGCCTAGTTTTAAACACAGCAGCAATGCAAAATGTGACTTTCCTGGGGAGAAGTAAGGGAAGGCTAACAAAATGACTTACAAGGATGCTTATGTGTGGTGCGGTAATGACACAGGAATGATTAGAGGAGGGGCGGGTGAGTTTGGAGGGGTGCAATGATTATTGCCCCCTGACTGTACCTACCTGCTCAGTTGCAGCAGGTTGACAGCTGTGGGCTTCCTGCTTTCGCAGCGATCATCGGCTGACACCCTTGGCAATGTCCTTTGCCTCAGGTCCTTAGCCAAGGGGGCTGCCAGTTAGGGGCTGCCTAGAAGCTGATGGATAAGGGCCCAGTTCACCAATGGGAGTGCAGTGAGTGGGAGGGAGGCCCGGAACAAGGAAGTGTGATCGGGGGTGAAGAGGAGAAGGACTCCATTAACAGCAGTTAGCGGAGAGTGGCAAATAAAACATAATTACATTATTTTTAAATGTGTGTCAAGCTGTATGCCCTGACCCAGACACAGGTGTGCTGGGTAGTGCTAGAAAAAATATAATAGAATTTGAGCCAGTGGCTCCAACACACAGCACTCACCACAGCCAGAGTCAGGAATGCTGTAAACTGAGCCCACAGGGATAGAGCCTTGCAGAGAGCGGGGCCCGTTCACCTATGAGAGTGTGGTGGGCAGGAGGGAGGAGGGTGAGGAACAAGGAAGCATGGTCACAGGGGAGGGGGAGAAGGGGACCAGTCTTAGAGGCACTTTGAGCGCAGCAAATAAAATATAATTACATTATTTTTAATATAGGCAAAGGAGCACTGGGAAGCACCACAAAATATATAATACAATTTGAGCAAGTGGCTCCAACACACAGCACTCACCACAGCCATTAAGTTGTGAATGTTGAAAGCTGTATTCAATGGTAAAGGCCAAAATCTAAGGTTAGTAGCCTCTTATTGTTGTAAAATATTCAGTGAACATGGGTGATGGTTGTGACCACTCTCCTTAATTGAAGTATTGCCCATTCATGTGTTCAAATATATTTAGCCATGCACACTGACCATGGCTGAAGGCCAAGCTTTATGCCAGTTACTGTTGTAATGTAATTAGTGATGTCATCATTGTGGTTATGTTACTCCATAGATAATTGACATTAATAATACAGAAAATTGGGCTAATGAAAACAATGTATCATGTGTAGAAAGAAAAATAAAAAGAAATTGTGTAACCAAATTCCCCCCCAAATAAACCTGTTTGTAAAATACTTTGCATATTTACTTAACCTTTTCAAGAGTGTATATGTACTGTTGATGGATAGAAAGTTATTAAAGTGTTACAGTAACAGTGTACAAAGTTTACACTCAATGTGTCCTAAAATAAATCTTTACAAGACTACTGCCCAGATGGAAACACTAGTAGGCGGCATACAAATGTCCAATAAATAAATGTACATGGACATATGTTTTTTTTATTGTTGTATAGCCGCGGCTACCAAGGATGCATGCCTGGCTAAATGCATCACCAACCGGGAGGTCGGGGGGTTTGCCCGTGGCTTCCACAGGGGATAACTGCAGCTACAATGAAATATATCAGGATATGTCGTTTTTCTAATACAAACTATATTATAAGGATCAATTAAACGTCTTTCATCCATATACACAGTATGAGATTTAAGTGTCTATTTTTATAACTGAAAAGTTGTCCCTTAAAAGGAAAGTTTTGGGGATAAGAAAAAAAGAGGTAGGAACTGGGAAGGGAAAACCCTAGGGGGCTGATTCATGGAATTATTTGCGCCAAAAAACAGGGATTTGTGCACCATTCTGCCCGCAAATCCCTGTTTAACAAATGGGGATTTACGGGCAGAATGGCGCACAAATCCCCTTTCTTTGGTGCAAATAATTCCATGAATCAGCCCCTAGGATTCATACATATAACAAAAGGTATTTATATTTAGTACATTTGTTTGTGTTTTTTTTTCTTCTAAAGAATAGGGTACAAAAATTGACACTTGAAAATATACCAAGCTTTGGGAATTGGCTGTATGTTCAGAAAGAGCTTTGCCCAAAGTATCTAGGGTGCCACCTCCCACCTCGATCAAGCTGTGACAAGTTTTGCACATCACGATAAAGTTAGAAAGATCAGGTGCAGGGAGGATGGACAAAAGCAATGACAGAAAACAGAAAAGAGGTGCTTGGGAGAGGGGTATAACCACAGTTAGGCGATATAGCGAACCATAATGTGTTTTCAGTATGTGCAGCTACACCCTCAGCGCAACAATGTGTTTGCACCTACATTATTGACCAACTGCCTGAGTGAACGAGGAGACGAGCTTGCTCATGGCTGTAGCGGTGTCGAGCGAAGGTCCAATCACTTTGAAAGCTCTGTTCATGCGGATACACAGCATCATGCGTGTTTTCCACAGCCAATCGGATCACAGCTGTGCTCCCACTGCTTAGTCGCATCAACAAATGGCCCAATCATACACTGCAGTATATTGACGCAGACAAGCCCACCCCATTAGATGAAATCTGCAAATGCAAAATCACCCAATGGGACATCAACCTTCATCGAAGCGGCTAGCGCTCTTTGCGTCTGTAGCGCCAGCCAATCATATCACATGCTGCGGCTGCGTATCTACACATGACTCCTAGCCACATCAACAAATGGACCAATCACACATCATTCATGTGAAATCATCCAATGGGACGTCAAGCTTCTTCAATGCAACTACGCATCTTTGCGCTTGATGTACCAGCCAATCATATCACGTGCTGTGGCTGAATGTCTACATGTGATACCTATCCATGTCAATGAACGGTCCAATCATACCTTGCAGTGTATTGACGTGGCTACAACCACACTGTATGATAAAATCTGCGTGTGCGAAAGTGACCAATGGCCCAATCAGGGCACACGGCAGTGCATAGCCGCTAATAATCACCCGACCCACAACAAAAATAAGTTTATATTGATCATTACTACGAGTGCTTGTCAGTGAAAGGCTTTAACCCGTTAATTGTTCCTCCTTTTTACCCACTTTTACCCCAATTATCTTTTCCCTTGCCTTGACATTTGTTCAGTTTGTCTATATTTTGTTTTACTTTTTATAAACATGTTTTCATTTTTGTGGCATTGTCTTTTTAGTGTTGTCATTTCTGCGATTTGGCATTTTCCTCACCAGTTGGACATTTCAACATGTCTAACCATGAGAACAAAAGCAGCAGCAGCAATGATGATGTCATCTGGGTCCCCAATCCATCGCCACCCAGGAAGAAAACCACATGAATCAAAACCCCAGCAGACAGTTGGAGATATTTCAAAGTCAAAGAAAACAGCTCTAAAAAGGAGGCAGATGGTGTATAGTGCACATTTTGCATGAAGACTGTGCACCATCAACTGTGCTGTGGCAAATCCTTGGAACATCTTTGATGATCAAACATCTGGTGAGAGTGGATTGAGATGATGTGGACGACACATATCTAAAATAGCATGAACACCACAAACTTAAAATGCATTGGACTCATGCATTATGGGCATTAAAATCAGCACCTCCTCCAGCACCTGCATTCACCAGTGGGACATCACCGACACTAAATGAACCCTCAACTTCTGCAACAGTGTCAACTGCACCTGTTCCATATTTTGCAGGCTCCCAATGTCTCAGTTATGAGAGTCATGTGTGAACTATGCCACCAAAGGGTAGCCGTCGTAGATGCCACAACTAAGGATTGGGAGAAGTTAATATCTGAACACCAGATTAACTGTCATACTTAATTTCCTTTTAAGTGCAATTTATGTGTCCCCCTTTTTTGAAAAAAATACCCAAAACCAACTCCCTTTGTTATATGTTTCATCCTTATGTGTTTTCTTTCCCTGTTCCACCACCCTGATTGCTTCCCCTAAAACGGCCCTTTTAAGGGCCACCCTTTAAGTGCAACACTTTGGCAAAATGTAAAATAAAGAAATAAATAAATTGATGAAATTGAACACAGACTACATAAATATATTACAATATCTATTGTAATTTATTTCATGTTGTCTGAGTGACTAAAGTCCCCCAAAACATTCACTTATAATCGCGTTTATAATGTTGCCGAATGGGCCTGTAGCCGTGGATATAAGCACTCCAGTCATTGCTCACCTTAGCCGCGCTTGCATATACCCACATCTCACTGGCTGCTGCTATAGCTGTGGCTATACATAATTATATCAAATAAATATACAAATCTGTGTCTATGCATATGTGCATTGTACAAATATATATTATATTAATGAGATGTATTACCTATGGGTCATCTTCTTTGTAGAATAAGAGTCATTCTGAAACAGATTAAAATGTATTTCATGATAAAATAAAAAGAAGAATATTTTTTCTTTCATAATGGTACTAAGTGAATGCTGAATGTATTCCTAGTACACATCCAATAAAGGTTGTATTCATTAATCATGCTACAGAGAAAATAAAGTTTGAGTGAAAAAAACCTTTATTCAATTATTTAAAATATTTAACAATAAATATATATATATATATTCAGTGAAAAAACTTTGTTAAAGGGACGTTATGGTTAAGTTGCGCTACTAAAAACCTATGAAATTCAGTGAAAAAACTTTGTTAAAGGGACGTTATGGTTCCAAGTAAAACCGAAAAACCCTTGAAATTCGCCAGTTATGGTAAGCTAAGAAACCATAACTCGCGCCACCACCATGCACTGCTAAGACTAACACCCAGGACATCAAAGATGACATCACAAATGTCATTGATGACATCACTGATGACATCACATGTGTATGTACTTCTCATGAAATATGTGTAGAAGGGATTCTTATTATGTTGCGAAAAAAGTGTCAAGAATCATTGCAAGAAATATACCCTAATAAGTGCATTGAACGATGCATTGATATAAATAGCATCCTATTATGGGGTTCTATCTAGTATACTAAGCTACTCATACAGAAACATAACATTGTGTGCAGCGTACAAGATGAAGATATGATATTCGTAATGTCAATATGTTGAATATTGAAATGATAATTGTTTTCTTAATAGATTTTTTTGTACTGTGAAATATGAAATAAGTAGCTAATAAAACCCATGTATTACATAATTGCATTACTATAGACAAAACACAAAGACACAAGAACACATACCAATATGGGTAAATACAGGGAAAGTGAAGTTAGCAAAAAAGCACAAGTAGTAGCAGAAACAATTCATAACTTAACTGATTAGTTTCATGCAAATAAATGATTGCTCTGTTTCAAAGCTGCTATTTACCCTATGTATATGTATCACTTGATGTGATTAGACCCTAAGGAAAGTAGTGCGAGTACAATGTATACAAATATGACCATATACAGGGAAAGTACAGCCATAAAAAAAAAACAACAGAACTATCAGAAAGTGCTCATAAGTCTAGTGATTATCTTTATGCACAAAAAGGATTGCTGTCTTTCAAGCTTGTGTTTTCCCATATGTATATGTTTCATATGATGTGACTGTACTCTAAGGGAATTACTGTAAGAACCTACTAGAAGGATACGTCTACAAATAAAATAAAATTCATAGGGGCCGATTCATGGAACAAACGTGCGCCGAAAATCTTTGCGCAAGCAGGCGCAAGCAGGCGCAAGCACAAAAAAACAGGCGCACGCGCACGCGTGCGATTCATGGAAGTCCCTGCGCATGTTTTCCTCGGGATGTGCGCCAAACCCGTGCATGGCGCACACGTCACTGCAACATCCTGAAAGGCGTGCGCGACGCGCACAGTGAAAGCGCACAACCTCGGCGCATACACTAGAAAGTGGGCGGAACACGGGGCATAACGCGCGGAATGGGGAACAACGCGCGAAAATAAGGGCGTAACTGGGGATGTACTGCAGGGAAGCAGACGGAACGCCCACACGTACCCGAACCACACGTATTCATGGAATCGAATAGGGCAAAGCCACGCACAGCCAAAGACACGCACAAGCCGAAACACGCCCGCCACACGAAGTCAGGCGGTAGCGTCCCTGTGCATTACAAAAGTGGCAACATACAGCAATTGGGCCTGTGCAAGCGGGGCACGTGTATTTCGGGGTTGCGCGGGAAGTTACACACGCGATTGAGCGGGGTACGTGTATTTCGGGGGTGCGCGGGTAGTTACACACGCGATTGAGCGGGGTACGTGTATTTCGGGGTTGCGTGGGAAGTTACACACGCAATTGAGCGGGGTACGTGTATTTCAGGGGTGCGCGGGAAGTTACACACGCGATTGACCCCTGAACTTTTTCACGCGATCGGGCCTGGGGGAGCGGGCTACGTGTATTTCAGGGGTTCGCGTGAAGTTTTTCACACGATCGGGCCTGGGGGAGCGGGCTACGTGTATTTCAGGGGTTCGCGTGAACTTTTTCATGCGATCGGGCCTGGGTGAGCGGGCTACGTGTATTTCAGGGGTTCGCGTGAAGTTTTTCACGCGATCGGGCCTCGGGGAGCGGGCTACATGTATTTCAGGGGTTCGTGTGAAGTTTTTCACGCGATCGGGCCTGGGGGAGCGGGCTACGTGTATTTCAGGGGTTCGCGTGAACTTTTTCATGCGATCGGGCCTGGGGGGGAGCGGGGTACCACTCACCGTCTGCCTTGCGTGTAGAAGAACGCGTAGCCAACACCCGCTGTGAAATAATAGCGTGTGAACCCCAACGGATGGAAAACACACGCACCGCACGAAAAGCACGTACAGAGCAGTGTAAAGGCACGCGGGATCTCCAAGCCCTGCCAGGGCAACGCCCGTGCACGAAACATCACTGACGCGCTTACGCGCTAAGGGCCTTTCCTCGAATTTCACGCTGGCGTGCAGGATTTTCACGTGCCAAATCACTCCGTATGAAGCTGGCCACGTGAAAACACACGGAAGACCACGCTCCTGCCCAGAAGGCCGAATTACTGCCCCCCAGTGCCCCGAGCAGCCTCCCACGTGCCATCTGCTGCTGCCTACCAGCCTGCCTGCCTGCTGCCACCGTGCCCTGCCATTTGGTGCCTGCACATCAGCCATCTGCAGGGGTCCAGTTGCTGTGTCCACCCCTGCTGGAACAGAAGACTCCCGACTCGGATAACATCGCTCCACAGCCCAGCCCCAGGACCCAGTTGCCCACCCACACCTGCCCCTGGGGTTGCCATGCCGGGCACATCAACATCTGGCACCAGTGGCAACCCCCAGCCAGAGGGGCAGAGGGGCACCAGATTCACTGCCACCAAAGTTGGTGTCCTGGTGGAGCAAGTCCTGGGGCAGTATGATGCCCTCTTCGGATCGTCCCGCGCCAACAAGGAAGGACGGGAGAGGATCTGGGCCGACTGTGTGGTTGCCATCAACGCAGAGGGGGCGGCAACCCGCACCATCCAGAAGGTCAAGAAGCGCTGGGAGGACTTGAGGTCCAGGACCCTCATAAAGGCCCGGCGCCTCGTGGAGGGGGGCCGGGGCCGCATGAGTTCCATCCAGATGAGGGTCCTGGAACGCGTACACCCAGCACTCCACGCCCAGGTCCTTGTGAGGGAGACCCGTCTGGAGTTGAGCGGTAAGTGGCCAAGCATTGCTGTGTGAGACAGGGCATGTTGCAGTGTGCTGGTTGTCTGATACTTGCCTGTATGTGTGACATAGGCATGTGCGCATGTATGTGTGCAGGGACATCATGGTAATGCATGTGCGACCAGTAATGTGTGAACCGCACGGTTGTTGCATATGTTTAAATGCGACATGGGGAGCCCTATGCAGATTCTACACATGAGAGCATGGCAGTCACTGTTCCTGGACATGGGTGGGGGTGAGGGATGGGTGCTGATGCCAGGTACATATATGGTATCCATGTCTGTGTGCCTGACCTGCGTGTCTGTGACTTGTGAATGCCATGGATGCATGACACATGTCTGTGACAATGTACAGATTTACTGATGCAGCCTAGTCATCCTTGTATCCACTGTGATTGGGGTGTACGGGGCCAGATGGATGTGACTGAGGTGAAGTGTGTGCATGTGATAGGCATGACCCATGATGCATGTGAGTTCCATTACATTGGGCCTCATTACGACCCAGGCGGTAAGTTACCGCCTGGGCCGTGACTTTACCACCATGGCGTAAACTACGTTTACGCCATGGTGGTAGACGGACTTACCGCCCCATTCCAACCTTGGCGGGGCGGCAAATCCCCATTTTCCCATTTTCCCTTCCCCATTCCCATTTTGCCCCATAGGGCATAATGGGAGTGGGGAAGGCGTTAATTACGCCACCGTAAATTACGGTGGCGTAATTAACTCCATGGTCCCTTAGCGCCATGGATTTTAACACCTGCTAAAAGCAGGTGTTAAGTCCGCCATGGCGCTAAGGGACCTCGTACTCAGGCGGTAAGGGTCGGCGCTGTTTACGCCGCCGTAAAACCCTTACCGCCTGAGTCGTAATGAGGCCCATTGTATGTTTCGAGAGTCCATTGGACATTTATGGAAATGTCCATGGCATGCACCATGACTGTCACTGTGTGTGTTTTGCCTGGACTGACACATGTGTTGTGGAGGGACATGATGGAAGTGTACTTTGACAGTGGCACTCATCTGCTATTGCTTCCTGTCTAGGGGACCATTGTACAGTACCCTGATGCTTGTGTTCTCTGTCTCCCTCTACGCAGCGGCTATTGAAGAAGAGGGCGGAGACGGCGCTGTGGAGCAAGGCGGCGGGGATGCCCCCACGGCTGCAGCAGGTGCCCCACAGTGCTGGGGGGTGGGGGTGGTGGGGAACATGAGTTGGACATGGGTGGGGGCCTGCTGGCAGGTGCCCCACAGTGCTGGGGGGTTGTGGGGGGTGGGGAACATGAGTTGGACATGGGTGGGGGCCTGCTGGCAGGTGCCCCACAGTGGTGGGGGGGTGGGGAACATGAGTTGGACATGGGTGGGGGCCTGCTGGCAGGTGCCCCACAGTGCTGGGGGGTGGGGGGTGGGAGACATGGGTGGGGGCCTGCTGGCAGATGCCCCACAGTGCTGGGGGGTGGGGGTGGTGGGGAACATGAGTTGGACATGGGTGGGGGCCTGCTGGCAGGTGCCCCACAGTGCTGGGGGGTGGGGTGGGTGGGGAACATGAGTTGGACATGGGTGGGTGCCTGCTGGCTGGTGCCCCACAGTGCTGGGGGGTAGGGGGGTAGGAGACATGGGTGGGGGCCTGCTGGCAGGTGCCCCACAGTGCTGGGGGGTGGGTGGGTGTTAGACATGGGTGGGGGCCTGCTGGCAGGTGCCCCACAGTGCTGGGGGGTGGGGGTGGTGGGGAACATGAGTTGGACATGGGTGGGGGCCTGCTGGCAGGTGCCCCACAGTGCTGGGGGGTGGGGTGGGTGGGGAACATGAGTTGGACATGGGTGGGTGCCTGCTGGCTGGTGCCCCACAGTGCTGGGGGGTAGGGGGGTAGGAGACATGGGTGGGGGCCTGCTGGCAGGTGCCCCACAGTGCTGGGGGGTGGGTGGGTGTTAGACATGGGTGGGTGCCTGCTGGCTGGTGCCCCACAGTGCTGGGGGGTAGGGGGGGTAGGAGACATGGGTGGGGGCCTGCTGGCAGGTGCCCCACAGTGCTGGGGGGTGGGTGGGTGTTAGACATGGGTGGGGGCCTGCTGGCAGGTGCCCCACAGTGCTGGGGGGGTGGGTAACATGAGTTGGACATGGGTGGGGGCCTGCTGGCAGGTGCCCCACAGTGCTGGGGGGTGGGGGGTCGGGAGACATGGGTGGGGGCCTGCTGGCAGGTGCCCCACAGTGCTGGGGTGGGGGGGTGGGAGACATGGGTGGGGGCCTGCTGGCAGGTGCCCCACAGTGCTGGGGGGTGGGGGGTCGGGAGACATGGGTGGGGGCCTGCTGGCAGGTGCCCCACAGTGCTGGGGGGTGGGGGTGGTGGGGAACATGAGTTGGACATGGGTGGGGGCCTGCTGGCAGGTGCCCCACAGTGCTGGGGGGTGGGGGGAGGGTGGGGAACATGAGTTGGACATGGGTGGGGGCCTGCTGGCAGGTGCCCCACAGTGCTGGGGGGTGGGGGTGGTGGGGAACATGAGTTGGACATGGGTGGGGGCCTGCTGGCAGGTGCCCCACAGTGCTGGGGGGTGGGAGACATGGGTGGGGGCCTGGTGGAGGGTGCCCCTGGTGGCTGGGGGTGCAGGAGGACATGCGTTGGTGGGCAGTAGTGCAAGTTGACATGTGGGTTGGCTGGGGGCATGGCCATGGTGGATGGGGTGCCTGCAGGACATGTGCAGGGTAGGCCCCTGTGGTGTGAGCCACCTGCAGGGGCCGTGGAGGGTGTAGAGGGAACACCTGGGAGGACCCACACGTGCAATTCACGTGTGGTGCTCCCCGCGCACCCCTGTAATACACGTACCCTGCAGCAATCGCGTGTGGAACTTCCCGCGCACCCCTGAAATATGCGTACCCTGCGGCAATCGCGTGTGGAACTTCCCGCGCACCCCTGGAAAACACGTACCCTGATGATGTTGCGTGTGATACTTCCCCCGCACCCCGAAGTACATGTACCCTGCTGGAATCGCGTGTGGAACTTCCCGCGCACCCCTGAAATACGCGTACCCTGCTCGCACGAGGCCAATCACATGTGGAAATTCCCGCGCATCCCTGAAATACACGTACCCTGCTGAAATCGCGTGTGAAACTTCCCCCGCACCCCGAAATACACGTACCCTGCTGAAATCGCGTGTGGAACTTTCCGCGCACCCCTGAAATACACGTACCCTGCCGAAATCGCATGTGAAACTTCCCCCGCACCCTGAAATACACGTACCCTGCTGAAATCGCGTGTGGAACTTCCCGCGCACTCCTGTAATACACGAACCCTGCTGAAATCACGTGTGGAACTTCCCGCGCACCCCTGAAATACACGTACCCTGCTCGCACGGGCCCAATCGCGTGTGGAACTTCCCGCGCACCCCTGAAATACACGTACCCTGCGGCAATCGCGTGTGGAACTTCCCACGCACCCCTGAAATACGCGTACCCTGCGGCAATCACGTGTGGAACTTCCCGCGCACCCCTGGAATACACGTACCCTGATGATGTTGCGTGTGATACTTCCCCCGCGCCCCGAAGTACACGTACCCTGCTGGAATCGCATGTGGAACTTCCCGCGCACCCCTGAAATACGCGTACCCTGCTCGCACGGGGCCAATCGCGTGTGGAACTTCCCGCGCACCCCTGAAATACATGTACCCTGCTGAAATCGCGTGTGAAACTTCCCCCGCACCCTGAAATACACGTACCCTGCTGAAATCGCGTGTGGAACTTCCCACGCACCCCTGAAATACATGTACCCTGTTGAAATCGCGTGTGAAACTTCCCCCGCACCCTGAAATACACGTACCCTGCTGAAATCGCATGTGGAACTTCCCGTGCACCCCTGTAATACACAAACCCTGCTGAAATCGCGTGTGGAAATTCCCGCGCACCTCTGAAATACATGTACACTGTCGCACGGGCCCAATCGCGTGTGGAACTTCCCGCGCACCCCTGAAATACACGTACCCTGCTGAAATCGCGTGTGGAACTTCCTGCGCACCCCTGAAATACACGTACCCTGCGGCAATCGCGTGTGGAACTTCCCGCGCACCCCTGAAATACGCGTACCCTGCTCGCATGGGGCCAATCGCGTGAGGTACTTCCCACGCACCGCAGTGATACACGTAGCCCGCTTGCCGTGCTGGTACAGGGTTAGCGCAGCCCTTTGCGCTGGATTGGGGATTTTGATGGCTTTTCCCTCCGCGAGAGGCTTTCTTGGGGGCGTAACTGGCCTGCTGCAGGGTCGCTGCGCCACTGTGCGCCACGGCTTGTTTTGGTGGCTGGAATCCATGAATACGCTGTGCGTGGAAATGGATTTTAGCGCACGCGGCTGGCGCAGGGATTCGCACGCGCACACTGTGCGCCAGCCGCGTGCGCCACTTGTGCACTGCATTCTATGAATTACCCCCTTAGTTTCTGACTGTTACTGAAGAAAACCATGTGGCCTAGATATGTCAGCAAAAGAAAAAATAGTGAGCCAGACATGTGATGTCATCAGTGATGTCATCAATGACATTTGTGACGTCATCTTTGATGTCCTGGGTGTTAGTCTTAGCAGTGCACGGTGGTGGCGTGAGTTATGGTTGCTTAGCTTACCATAACTGGCGAATTTCAAGGGTTCTTCGGTTTTACTTCGAACCATAACGTCCCTTTAACAAAGTTTTTTCACTGAATTTCATAGGTTTTTAGTAGCGCAACTTAACCATAACGTCCCTTTAACAAAGTTTTTTTCACTGAATTTCATAGGTTTTTAGTAGCGCAACTTAACCATAACGTCCCTTTAAAAAAGTTTTTTCACTGAATTTCATAGTTTTTTAGTAGCACAACTTAACAATAATGACTTTGACTTTATATACATGTCATATGGAACTGACTAGATCTCTTCTTATGAACTTGATGTCCGCGAACTTATTTAATGTTCGCTGACATGTTCGGAGAACAGTACCACTACCTAGAAACTGTGTGGGGGGGGTGGTGGGGTATGTTTGATTGTTACATCATAATATAGGAACATTTAACAAATTCAAAAAGCAGCACACAAACACATTACATATAGTAATACATAAGAAATGTAACCCATATATGTAACACACTCATTTAAATACAATATGTTCTGAAATGGAATATACCACAAGAAGATAAATTGGCTTCCAACATAATTACCTCACAGACACAACAGAACTGAGAACAAGACCAGACCCACTGAATACATAGGACTTATCTTACCAGAAATAGTAAGTGTACTTCATTTTACTCATATATTTATAAACTTTCTGTATTAGATTAAAAAATATATTATCTTTTTTTTTTCTCACAGAAATGTCTAGTACTCTGGAATGGCTAGAGACAATTTCCCACATGAAGAAATGTCACAAGATAGTGAAACTAATGGTAAACACTTTATAATATAAACCATTTATTTATTTATTTTTTTATATACATTTAACATATATATTATTTTTTTGTACAGAGCATACCAAAATAGAAAAAACTTCAGAAAACCCTGTTATGGATAACAGTCTTCACAATATAGAAGAAAACATGGATGTATTGTTGGCTAATTTTAATAATTTTAAAACTTTTGTAGAAAATCATTTCAAACCAAAAACCTCGTACCATTGCCCCACATGTACTTGTCCCTCCTCACCACATCCCAGTCAATTATCCCCAAACCCTCTCCATAATCCAAAACGTTTTGATGAGACTTCCATCCCTTCTTCACCTAATACCAATCATGTTGAAACCCCAAATTCTCCTGTTTTTGTTTCTGTTTCTGCCTCACTTTCTCTGTCATAAATTATTAATATATGTTAAATACAGTTTAATTTTTATATTGTATTGTGAATAGTTTCCGTTTTTGTTTTTTAAAACAATAAAAGTGTCCGCGGACAGTGCAAGTGTTCTGAAATGTTCGTACATAAACGAAAATGGAGGTGTCCTGAAGAACACCACACCTGTTTGTACTGTTCGCTAGCAAGTTGAAACTGTTCTAAGAACACACGTGGTGTCCTGAAATGTTCGTAAAGAAACAAAAATAAAGTGTTCTAAAGAACACTATATCTGTCCGTAATGTTCGCTATCAACTTAAAACTGTCCTAAGAACACAATTGGTGTGCTGAAATGTTCGTAAATAAACGAAAATGATGTGTCGTGAACAACAGTACAACTGTTCGTAGTGTTCGCTAGCAACATGAAACTGTACTAAGAACACACGCGGTGTCCTGAATTGTTCATAAACAAACAAAAATTAAAGTGTCCTAAAGAACACTATACCTGTCCGGTACTGTTCGCTAGCAAGTTCAAACTGTTCTAAGAACGCTATTGGTGTCCTGAAATGTTCGTACGTAAACGAAAATGGAGGTGTCCTGAAGAACACTATACCTGTTCGTAGTGTAAGCTACCAAATTTAAACTGTTCTAAGAACACAATTGGTGTCCGGAAATGTTCGTACATAAACGAAATTACACGTGTCCTGAAGAACACTATATCTGTCCTTACTGTTCACTACCAAGTTTAAACTGTTCTAAGAACACACGCGGTGTCCTGAAATGTTCGTTTCACGTGTGATGCACTTTTAATTACTTCAGAACCCGAACAGTGTCCGTAGGACATCAATGCGCATGCGCTAACCAATCTCCGTGCACTTGGTGTCCTGCGGATAGGCGCTTCCTTCGCGGACTAGTTCGCAAACGGATCATATGACCACGCCCACGCTCATCGTGTGTCCTGAAATGCGGACATTGATCGTGTCCCCGAACAATTTAAAAGTACATTTTCAGTTAATCCATAATATTTTTCAATAAAATCTCACCATGGCACAAGTCCCACATAGCAATCTTGAGTTTCTATATACCTTTTGAAACTTTCCGATCCTTTTTTTGTGTTCGATCTGTCCGCGGACAGTGCGCATGTCCGCGAACCGCGCACAAGCACCCCTATAAAAGACCACGCCCAAGAGCTTATTCCCATTGTGTTTCTGGCTATTCTTCAGACACAGTGATTTTTGCTGCCACCTGCAGACTACACCATCATCGAGATGGCATCCTTGGCTGCTGAACTGCCACTTGGTGCTGCACCTGCTTCAGCACCACCCCCACCCCCTCCACCACCACCACCTCCCCAAGGGCCTGAAGAGGGGAACAGGAGTGAGGATGCGGAGGAGGAAGAAGAGGATGATGAGAATGAGGTAGAGGAAAACCCTACTACCCGCACTAGGCGTGAGTCTTGGGTGTGGTGGTTATTTACCATTCATGGTAATGTTCCTAAGGCTCGTGCGAACCGTGTTACCTGCAATGAGTGCAAAATGATACTCAGTCGCGGGAAGCACGGTAAGTACAGCTTTGGGACCACTACTATGAAGCGACACCTGAGGTCATTTCACTCTGGGGCTATTCGCAGGGTTGTACCTTGTGAAGAACGTAGCAGGTTGATTTCCTCTACTTCATCCTCTGTTTCTGATCCTGTCACCACAAGGACCACCTCTGTGGGACAGCGTCTTCCTCAAGCTGCCTCACAGGCCATACAGAATCCTGATGACCCTTACCTTTCGAGGGTCACAGTTGTATGTATGTACTGTGACACAGTACTCTGCAGGGGGGAGTGACTTCGGAGTGCTTTTGAGACTATCGTCTCAGAGCACGAGAAGACCTGCTCACTACCCAAATAAAACCCACTCTACATCTTCCTCTCTCAGCTCGCCCTTTCTTATCCCTGTGGTTGGTGTCCCCCCCTTTACGCTCCTTTACCCTCCTCTCCTAGTGTTTCGTGTCTGAAAAACCCAAAAAAATACAAAATTACAAAAATCAAAAAAAAATAAGGCTCTTTTCAGAGCCGCCTTTCCCAGTTAAAAAATAGAAGTGAAAATAAATGAAGCAGGGCTCTTTGTATTTTTTAGAAGTCCGCGGACAGTTCGCGAACATTAAAAAAATTGGGTTGCTACTCCATCACAAACATTGTAATTTTCTCTGGAAAGAAGTGGTGGCTCTGAAAAGAGCCTTTGGGTGGTGTTTGTAAGTCAAAAATTGTAAATGCTTAACATCTACTTCAAAATCGTTGCTGTAATTCCAAAAAAGGTTGCAATGCATTTTGTACATTTCTCAGAAAAATCTGATTGCCAGCATAAATAAGATGCACTCCATCGCTGCGAAAAATGTATGTACTACAAAACATAATATTTTCATTGTGAAAAGAAGACATGCCAAAATCTCTTAGAAAGGCACAAACAGCCTTATTAACATTGCGCCTTGCTTTTTCCATTTGTGGACCAAATGAAGAAGAACGAAGCCACATTTGTCTCTGCGCAATCCGTGAAAATATCACTTGAGAATTAGGAAACATGTCCATAACCTTCCTAAGTCCTTCTTTCATAGCAAATTGCAAAAAAATTCCAGTCACATGTCCTAAACTGTTCCCTCCACAATGAATTACAATTATGTCTGGATGTTGCTCTGTCTCCAAAGTAGCACAGAGAGGTAGCAAGTCCAACCACTTCATTCCACGTACTCCATGCCAGTGTACTTCCACATGTGGGAATCCAAGATCTACAGCTACTCCACAGCTTTCTGCATGCACCTTCAACCAATGTATCCACGAATCTCCTAAAATCCAAACAATCTGTTTTCTGAAACACACAGCCATAGCTATCTTTTGTTCTCTCAGCAAAAAGAGTATCTGAGAAAATCTCTCCTGGCACAACACACCCACCAAACTTTCCTGACCAATCCCTTTCAGTGCTTATTCTCATTTGCATGACTTCTGAACCCAAAAATCCCCGGATGTAACTCCCGATGTCCGCGAACTACCGCCATGTCCACGGACATATTGTAACATGAACAGCCCTTCTACCATTTCCACTACACTCTCTCTGCCATTCTCTCATTGGATGTACCTCAAAAATCACATGACCATGCACCAATCACATTCAAGACCTCTACATCTAACTGCATCATCATAGATCAGCACTGCAAATGTACTCTGAATCTCTCTGAGTACAAGTGTCATATCATTGGCAAGCAGCATCTACCAGAAATACTGTACAAGTCTTCAAGATTTCTACTTGCAGCTCTATGCATATCCATATGCATGAACACAAACTTCAGGTATGCATATTTTCTGTATAGTAGATGAACACATTTTCAAACAGACTTTTACCTTGTAAAATCTGTAAAATTAATTTACTGTACTTTTTCCAATTTCCTAAAATCAACTATCACTTATAAACCTTTATACTATTTACTTTCTTTATACACACACACTCAAATCATGTTAAACTAACATTTTTTAAATGAAATATATAGACTACATATATTCAAACAAAATTGCATGCAAACACAATCTATGTTTAAACCTTTATAAAAATACTTATACAATTTCATATTTTTTGTTTTTATTTATTTATTTACTTAATTACTTTAAATTAGACATGACATTGAGGCGCTATTACCTAGAACAGTTTACTTACAGAAATAGTGGTATTCACTAATATATTATAATTTTCACAAGACATAGTAAAGATATTTTTTTTTGCTACAGTTAGTCATCGAATACAATTTGTTCATTAAGAACATATCATATGTACTGAACTGATGCAATGTATCTTATGTAAATAAATTAGTTTAATGGTTTTACAGAAGGCACTGAGGATTTCAATTAAAAAAAGCAATATCTAAATTAAAAACAGTGCTATATACAAACAAAGTTACTAATTTGAAGCTTTTACAATTGCAGTGAAGACCAGTTTCCTGAAAAGAAGCAGCCGAATTCGAAGAAGAAAGAAAATCTAAGAATTTACCTGTTAATTTAAAAAAAAAGTAAGTAAAATTTCACCATAATATTTGTATTATTAATCAAATATACTATAACATTAATACAAGCTATTTCGGTTTCTAAAAATAGAGATTTTGTACCATTTTGTCCAAAAATGTCCATGTCTTAAACAGTGATTTACAGCCAGAATGGGCCACAAATTTCTATTTTTGGACACACAAATTAGCCAACTGAACCACTACAATTTTCATATTATAGAACAAACAACTGTTTTAATTGTATACATTAGATTTACTATTTGTACTTTTCCACACCACTAGCTTACTTTTTTTTTGTCATCTGAACCCCAGTTTAGTAACACATAAATTCAAGAATACCTATCCCTACTAGTTTTAGTTCCCAATGCACAATCACACACCATTACATACATCTTTATCATCTTACTCAAACACTCATGCACACGGCATACATACATTCCAGAACACCCCAACCCATATCTTCTTTATTTTTTTCAACAGACCCTAAAGAATGCCTACCAAAAGTCAAGTCCGTAGAAAGCAACGCAAAAGTAGAGCAAATGAAAATAAAGGTGTCCAACATAAGCATCCATCTCTAGCAGAATTTGTAAAAAAAGTTGAAACAAAACAGCTAATACAATCATTTAGTGAAACACAAGAAGTTTCAAGTACAACAACTTCGCTTCCTCTATCAAAATGTAAAACAAACCAAAAAACAATTAACAGAAAATCAGCTATCAGTACAGATAAAACTACTTCTTCAAATTTTAATATAGTGCAAAGTAAGCATACCAAGAAAAGTATTTTATCCAAAATATACCGTCACAAAGTCCTTCAAAATCTTATAAAAACAGGAGAGAAATCAGGTTCAAAGCTTAAAACCTATCGTAGGAAATTAATCTTAGAAGCATTGATGGACAGTGCAATTCTTCTCAAAAGAAATGTATTTATTTTACTGTTAAACAAAATTAAACCACTAACAAAACTAATAACTAAATTACAAAAAAGACTTCTCAATAAGCGAAATATCAACAGAAAGAACTTCTTAAGTATCAGCGGAGGTGAATGGAATCACACTACAAGCACAGAACCATATTTTAATGAAGAAGCGTACAAACAAAAGCAAACTAATACAATTGCCATACATAGCAGTGGTCGAGGTTATGAAAAAGTGAATAATAACATAATGGAACAAGAAGTACTTCTTACAAAAATATGCCCTGAAAACTTAGAATTACCCCTCCATTCAACTGAATCAGAACGTCTAGTGTACAAATGGCCATGCACGTCAATGTGTAACATTCCCAAATAATGTTTCAAATCTTTACGCCAATTCCTCAATAAATATGTAAAAAGCAAAGACAAAATCAAAATTAAATTACTGCAAAATATAGATACCTGTCCAGTGCGCAAGTACACAGGACTACAAGGACATTCATTGGCCTGCATTACAGGACCTACTTGTAAAACCACTTTCCATGATATCAAAAGGATATCAACACATCATTCAACTATAAGAAATCTAGTCTATAAACTGTACTATGCTAAAAGTCCTGCTTTAGCACTAGCAAAGTTAAATAACATCCTTCTACATGGTACAGCAAAAGACCTACTTGAAGAAATTCACTATATTCAGAAAAAATATTTTGGAAGTGAAAGCCATTTACAGAATGAAATAGCTTTAAACCAATTAAGCAACAATTCTACACATGGCAACCTTTTGCTAAACACATACAAAAAAGAAATACTAAAATTTAAAAGTACATCAGCTGAAGTACCAAACCATGTATGTGTATGTTGCCGTAGAATTATTTATAAAAGTAACACAAAAACTGTGGACCTATCATACAAAATAGAAGACAATGAAGATTCTAAATGGTTTGAATTAGCTCTCTACCTTGTAGCAGAAAACAAATATGAAATAACTGAGCCCTTAATACTTTGCAGTTATTGCACTACAAAACTTGACAACAACCAAACTCCTTCACGTTCTATCACAAATAATTTGGAATTATACCCAGTACCAAAACCTCTACAACAACTTAATTTATATGAGAGCATCATAATTCAAACAGTACACCCATTTCGAGCAATAATACGCCTTCAACCAAAAACAGCAAAATCACCTCCCTCTGAATTGGTAAAAGGCATTCGTGGGAAAGTAGTTTATTTACCATTAAATCTAAAAGAAAATGTGCCTACTCTAGGAGTGCAACGTCCAATGCAGCAATCTTTAATTATATTAGTAAATGGAGTACCTACAAAAGACAAAAAAATATGGCAACAGCTGGTAGATTTATATAAAGTTAGACAAGCCTTCCAATATCTTAAAGAGAATAATGAATATTACAAAGAAATTAATATTGAAGAAAACTTGAAAGATACAACTGAAATAATTCAAGAAACACAAGAAGCTGGTCAATTTGAGCTACTAGATCCTGCTACAATATCAAATACTTTAGACCATTATACAATTCATCCTTTGCACTGTAATGACACCGTACAAGATGTACTGGAAACTTACCAAATGCGTCAAACAAAAGGATCGCCAATCAGTATATGGGAAAAAAGTATAGAAGCACGTGCTTTTCCTCTACTCTTTCCTACTGGCAAAGGAGGAAGGTATGATGATAGACCTATTCAAATATCAGCTTCAGAATACCGCTCATTACGGATGTATTCTGAAGATCCCAGTTTTAGACAAAATGTGGAATACATATTCCACCTACTCTTTGAAAGTGAACTAGCAACTTTATGTTACGGAGTTGCACACATATTAAAATCAGGATCACACTTTCAAAATATGACAGCTACACAATTATTAGAGAAAGTGCAACAAAAGGATGAGGTTTTAGAATCAAATATTACAAATCTATTAGCAAATATGCGTGGTACTAAAGAGTACTGGGTTCGACGTCATGGAGATGTACGTTGTATGATCAGAAACCTTGGCCCACCCACTTGGTTTGTTACATTAAGTTGTGCAGAATATGCATGGGAAGATTTACATGATTTCCTACGCATATCAAATAAAAACAAAACAAACATAGATATTCTAACACCTGGAGAACTTTGTTCTTTGGATCCTGTTAATGTTTCAAGATATTTTCACCATCGCTTCATTGCTATGCTACATTGTATTTGTAATAAAACTGTTCCTCCCCTTGGAGAAGTGCAACACTTCTTTTGGAGAAAAGAATACCAAGCCAGAGGAGCACCACATATCCACATGCTTTTATGGATTAAAGATGCTCCTAAATTTGGTCAAGACAGTGATGCCACTGTTTTACAGTTTATTGAAAAATATGTCACTTGTGAAATTCCATCAGAAGCCACAAATAGTGATCTTCATGCACACATTTTACAATTTCAAAGACACAAATGTGGCAAATATTGTCGTTGCAAATACAAAAACAAAGGCAAATACTACACCAAATGCTGATTTGGTTTCCCTAGACCAGTTACAAATACAGGTCAAGAAACAACCTCATGTCTTCAGTTAGACATAGTGTTAAAGGTAAGACACCTAAAAATACATATTACATAAAAAGAAAAGAAGAAGAAAAATATATCAATGATTTTAATGCAATCATTGCCCACGTATGGAATGCAAACATAGATGTGCAGTACATTGCAGACAATTCTACTGCAGTTGTACGATATGTCACAGCATACTTAACTAAAGCAGAAAAGACAGAGCTCCAAGACCTCTGGAATGACCTGTCATCAGATAAAACAGTATCTCAGAAATTATACAGCTTGGGCATAAAAATGCTCACCCATAGAGAATGTGGATTTTATGAAGCAGCTGATCGTTTAACTGGTACTTCATTGTATGGTAAATCTGAAAATATAGTATGGCTAAGTCTTGGTCCAGCTAAATCTAGAAAAAGAGTTCTAAAATCATATGAAGATATAGAGACAATAGCCAAACATGATCCAAACAGCCAAGACATTTTAAAAAACAATTTATTGGACACATACTACCCAAACAGAATTAATACTTTGGAAAACATGTGTCTATACCAAATAGCCCAAAACTACACATACAAAAATAATATGAAACCTGATGAAAAAAAAGGTAAATATAGAGTGACAGACTGTGACGGCAGCTTAGTTAAACTCACTAAACCAAATTTAATTAATCATATCAAATTGTCATTGAAGACTCCTCAACATAAAAAAGTATATTACATGTCCCTGCTACAACTCTTCAAACCATGGAGAAAAGAAGAACAATTACTAGATAACTATGACTCATATGAGGATGCTTTCAAAGCAAATGAAAGCACTATAACTGATGTAAACTTTACACACTACAAAACAATGTTGCACAATGAACAGCAATATGAAGAAGAACTCCAAGCCCAACTAGATAAGGATACTCCTGACAGTAGTCAACCTTCTGTAACAGGAAGCCAAGAACCACTGGGAGAACCACCAATAACAAATGAGGCAGAATTAGCTATGATGGAAGTAGAAAACACCATGTGTCAGTATAAAGATAAAGAAGACTTAACTATACTACAATCAAAACTAAACAATGAGCAAAGTAGCATTTTTCAAGAAGTAACAAAACAAATTGCACATGGTGTAAAACATGAAAATAAAGAATGTTCCTGCCATAATTATAAACCTATACTACTGTACGTCAGTGGTGAAGCTGGTTCTGGCAAAACATTCCTAATCAAAATCATTAGTAAGTTCCTTCAACAATTGACAAACAACAAACTGTCAGCTGTTGTCACTGCCCCCACAGGTGTAGCTGCCTACAACATAGGTGGTGTTACATTACACCGATTACTACTATTGCCAGTAGAACACCAGAACAAATTAGACTATTACAAACTTTCTGTAGAAGCTGCAATGGAATTACACAGAGTATTGAAACAAATGAAAATGCTACTAATAGATGAAGTGAGCATGGTCTCCAACCTGATGTTAGCTTTGATTCACCTCAGATTACAAGAAGTACTCTAAACAGACCATGAAGAGCTCTTTGCAGGAAAACACATTATTGTTTTTGGAGATCTGGTTCAATTAACACCAGTAAAAGGTGAACCTATTTTTAAAACATTAGGGCACAAACTCTGCCGTAAAACTGTTGGCAGCATTGGAAATGTCAACCTTTGGCAACATTTCCAATACAGAGAATTAACAGAAAACATGCACCAATCTGCAGATCTAATTTATGCCAACATTTTAAAAAGTTTGAGAGTTGGTATACTTTCTAAAGAAGCAGAAGCAACATTGAAAACCCGGCACATTAATGCACTTTATGGCGATAATGCATGTGCTACAGATGTTATGGAACAATTAGCCCACAAAAATGTCAATTGTATGGCCTTAATGCCAACTCTTGCAAGCTGTCTCAAATTCAATGAAATAATGTTAAGTAAAGAAATGCAACCAATAATGGAAATTAGCGCCCCAGACAAACTAGATGTACATGGTATGACACTACCCATGTGTGACCAAGGCACAACAAGACTAAATAATTTAGAAAAATCAATCTCAAACACAGCAGGCTTAGAAAAGATGTTAAAATTATCCTTAAATTGCAGAGTAGTGCTTAAACGTAACCTTGACGTGGACAAAGGACTAGTTAATGGAGCACTGGGTACAGTTGTTGGCTTTCAAACATACCCACATGACAACAAAATTCAGTTTGTCAATATACTCTTTGACAAACTTTCAGAAGTAAAACGGATAGGACGCTCAACAGCTAGATTCCTTCTCTTCAAAGATATGTATGTACGCAGAGAACAATTTTCTCTAACTTTTGCATACGCAGTCACGATTCATAAATCACAAGGGCTTACCCTAGACAAAGCATGGATAGATATTGGTAACACAGTCTTTAAAGAAGGCATGAGCTACGTAGCACTATCACGCTTACGTACACTTGACGGTCTATTTCTAATCAACTTTGATGCAAGTAAAGTAAATGCTGATATTCCTTGCATTTTAGAATATAATAGACTTCGCTCACTATACACTCCCCATCTAAACACATATTCTGTTCCACAAAAACTAAAACGTTGTAAAAGAAAACTAAATCAAACAGAAATGCAACAGGACGTCACTGCAAATCCTCCAAAGAGAGTAAAAGAAACTAATACTTCATCAAGTACCACAAACAAAAAAGAATCAATTAGAGAAAGTAAACCAGGTACTTCTTTAAAGAAGGAAGACAAACTCCAAAAAAAGCAGTTAGATACAGAACTACCTGGACCATTTAAATTCTCAAATATAATTGGTGTAAATTGCTATGCAAATGTAGCAATGAATATTCTATTTCAATTACCACCAATTGTTGACAACATTTACTTACACAGTACAGACCCATTGTGTTTGCAAATGTTAGTACTTCACAGAAATGCAGCAAACAATCCTGACAACACATATAGTGTTTTTGGAATAAGACGACAATTGGACTACTGTGCTGGAATGGTGAAATTCACTATAAACTCACAGGAAGATCCACAAGAATTTCTAATGTACTTACTACAAGTACTGGAAAACAAAAACATACCTATAAATGAAATCTTTCAGATTTCATACATGTGGAAACATACATGCACTCTCTGCAACAATGTGACACAAGAAATCCCCAATGAACGCTTCATATATATATCAATACCAAATTGTGAATCCATTCCATTTCAGCAACTTGTACAAAATGCAAACCATGGTAGATTATGCTCTACCTGCAATTCAGATAATCGCTCCACGTTAGTAATACAAACACATAGTAAATACGTAATACTATTGCTTCTACGTTACAATGCAGATGGTACCAAAAACAACTGCAAGCTGACTGGATTCACACATGGTCAAATATCACTTGGTAAGAAAACCTTCACAACAATAGGTATAATCTACCACGCAGGAGCCACAACCAATTCAGGGCACTACACTGCATATATAAAAAAGAAATGTGGATGGTTTGAATGTAATGATAGTACCATTACTCTAAAGCAGAGATTACCAGCAAATCTTACAAACGCTTATTTGATGTTCTTAAAACCAAAATTTTATAAATAAACTGTATTTAAACCTTTAAGTAAATGTGTGTTAAAAAATATAAACTGTTAGAATACTCCAAAAGCTATCTAACTGCTCAAAGATTCTACAACAACTAATCAGATAAATGAATACCACTAAATTAGACCAAAAAATACACAGTTAGAATACGCCAATTGGTATGTAACTGTCCCAAAATTATAAATTTGTGTTAAATTAATATAAACTGTTAGAATACTCCAAAAGCTATCTAACAGCTCAAAGATTCTACAACAACTAATCAGATAAATGAATACCACTAAATTAGGCCAAAAAATACACAGTTAGAATACGCCAATTGGTATCTAACTGCTCCAAAATTTTATAATATCAAAACAAATGAAGAATCTGTTACTGCTCCAAAAAAAATACAACAAAGCAAAGTATAAAGCATTAGCCAGAAATAACAAGTGAACACTGAAAACAAACAAACAAATAAACTGTAGCATAACATGGATTTTTTTTTCTCCCACAGACCCAATGATTTTAGCAACAAATACAGAAACTGAGCAAATTACACAGTACTCTGATTTGTACTCTACTAAATATGAGGGTCGAAAAAAAATAAAAATATATTGCTTATACAATGTAATAAGTCATTACAAAATACTAATACTAACATGCTATTTTCTTTTATCACAGAAATGAAGAAGAAAAACATGGACTCCCATTACTAGACCAAACAGTAAGTATACAATAATAAGGACAACCATAGCAGCATATCACATCCATAGTATCTAATACTTTTGTTCCTTATACATTTGTTTTTCACCCAAAGTTATAAGCAAATATGAATGTGATATGCTGCGGTGGTTGTTGCCAGGGCATAGAGTCTTGGGTGCATGGCCATTTGGCCATGCACCCAAGACTCTATGCCCTGGCAACAACCACCGCAGCATATCACATCCATAGAGTCAAACATTTCAACTATGATCTATGGGAAACTTTTAATGTCCGCGAACAATGTGAGTGTTCTTAGAACACTTTGAACTGGCCAGCGAACAATACGGACACCGTTTTCAGGACACCCCCTACGAACATTTCAGAACAACGCGATAGTTCTTAGAACACTTTCAACTTAACAACAAACAATACGGACAGCGTCCTAAGGACACCCCCTACGAACATTCCAGCACACCGGGAGTGTTCTCAAAAACGTCTTCAGAACACCCCCATTTTGTTTATTTGCGAACATTTCAGGACACCGCAGGTGTTCTTAGAACACATTCAACTTGACAGAGAACAATACGGACAGTGTCCTCAGGACACCCCCTACGAACACTCCCCGGACACCGCGAGTGTTCTTAGAAGCGTCTTCAGAACACCACCATCTTGTTTATTTGCGAACATTTCAGGACACCGCGAGTGTTCTTAGGACACATTCAACTTGACAGAGAACAATACGGACAGCGTCCTCAGGACACCCCCTACGAACACTCCCCGGACACGCGAGTGTTCTTAGAAGCGTCTTCAGAACACCACCATCTTGTTTATTTGCGAACATTTCAGGACACCGCAAGTGTTCTTAGGACACATTCACCTTGACAGAGAACAATACGGACAGCGTCCTCAGGACACCCCCTACGAACACTCCCCGGACACCGCGAGTGTTCTTAGAAGCGTCTTCAGAACACCCCCATTTTGTTTATTTGCGAACATTTCAGGACACCGAGGGTGTTCTTAGAACACATTCAACTTGACAGAGAACAATACGGACAGCGTCTTCAGGACACCCCCTACGAACATTCCAGGACACCGGGAGTGTTCTTAGAAGCGTCTTCAGAACACCACCATCTTGTTTATTTGCGAACATTTCAGTACACCGCGAGTGTTGTTAGGACACATTCAACTTGACAGAGAACAATACGGACAGCGCCCTCAGGACACCCCCTACGAACACTCCCCGGACACCACGAGTGTTCTTAGAACAGTTTCACTTTGCTTGCGAACAAAACGGACACATATTGAGTCCTTAGAACACCCGCCAGTCAGTTTATTTAGAACATTTCAGAACACCCGTGATGTCTGCAAACAAATCGAACACAAAAAGAACGTCTAACACATAAAAAACACAACTTTCATCCTATCTCATACACTCCCACCCTCCCCAAACACTCCTACACACCAACACACTCTACAAAATACACATTTTGAACAAAGTTTCACCGCGCTGCCCGCGAATCCAAGATGGCGGGCGCTACCGAAAAATCTGACGCGCTTCACGCTCCACGCCGTCCAATCAGCGAACACGTTGCATGTCCGCGAACATCACGCAAGACGATTGGCCAATCAGGACACTGTCCGCGGAGCGAACAGGGAAGTGTGTCCGCGAACCGAACACAGATATCACTAATTTTTTTTTACCTACTTTTTGGTCATTTTAAAAAAAACTACTGGACGGATTTTCACCAAATTTGCAAAAGCACGCTATCGGGACCAAGCCGCTGCTCCTGGTCCAAATTTGGTGGAAATCCGTCCAGCGGTTTGGGCTGTAGGCGCAAGCAAAGTTTTTTTCCCATTCAGTCTATGGGAAAAAAAAAGTTTTGGGACCCCCCCTATAACTTTGCCCCCCCTGGACGAATCCTCACCAAACTTTGCAAACAAATTCAGAGTGACCCAAATACTATTTTTGCAAAGTTTGGTGAGGATCGGTCCAGGGAGAGCGAAGTTATAAGCCACCCAAAAAGTGCTCTTCCTATGGAAACAGCAACTTAACCATAACTACATGGCCACTACCGTGGCCATGTAATATCTATCTTTATATATATATATATATAAATATATATATATATACTTTCTAAAAGTATATCTATATGACAGGTTAAATCCAATTTTTAACAATTGTATAAATTAACATTATTTTGAAAAAAAAAGCTTACAAGAATAACTATTTCAAAGAGAAGGTGTAT